>NC_086444.1:610546477-610852310 GCF_028390025.1 Pseudophryne corroboree | reverse complement strand
GTAGATGAACGCAGATCTTGCTGCGTTAAGCAAGATCTGCGTCCATCTCTGAATAACCCCCTAAGTTGTGTTTCCTTTTTCATTCAGAATTATGTAACTCAGCATCAGACCCCATGTGTATTTCAGATATATCCGGTGTTAAATGTCTTGTCTGACCATCCTAAGGGCTACATTTACTAAGCAGCCAAATCTTCTGCAGTTTCAGCAGCCTGTATTGAATATAACTGGCTCTTTAAATCCGGCGCCTGTGGCTTTGAAACGTAAGAAGATAGTACATTTACTATTCAAATGTTTTTTTTCCGCTACAGACACTAGAGGGCGCCAAGTGGTAACAATTAAATTGTTTTGCCGTTTGGGCACCCAGCGGCTGCGGTGGACACATTTTTTCTCACAGCCTCCTGAGGGTGTGTGTAAACTGGGCACTTTGGGCGGACGCCCAAAGCAGGGAGTTTAGACTGGGTTTAGCTGTTTTAGACTGTTTGGGTTTGACATGCGCGATATGCATGGGCGCCAAAACACAATTGAATTGTGACAGTTGTTTGCGCGTCTAAAAAGTCCATTTTAGACAGGATTCTTAGATTCCCAAAACAATTGTATCAGCCCTGAAGTGTTAACTCGATTTTTGAGTCTTTAGATTAGATGTCATAATTGTAGGAATCATAAGTCCTTCCTGATAAATGTACAAAGCACAAAATGGCATCAGTGCAGCATCACATCCTTGAAGTTATATGTCTTGATAACAGTTAAAGTTAGTTTTTGGGTGGAGTCTGCAGAGGGGCAGATGTTTTCACTGACCAATTGGAGCAAGGGCATCCCTGGCAAGGTTAAGAATAGGCCCTCAGTATAAATGCTGGATATAAAAAAAATTTGCAGGACACAGTACTGAGGGCCTGATTCAGGTTTGTTAGCAAAGCAAAAAAAAAAAACACTCAACTGGGCAAAACCATGTGCACTGCAGGTGGGGCAGATATAACATGTGCAGAGAGAGTTAGATGTGCGTGAGGTGTGTTCAAACTGAAAGCCAAATTGCAGTGTAAAAATAAAGATGTCTAACATTTGTCAACAATATACCCCACCCAAATCTACATCTCTCTGCACATGTTACATCTACCCCACCTGCAGTGCAGCATGGTTTTGCCCAGTTGTGTGATTATTTTTGTTTTGCTAACAAACCTGAATCAGGCCCTGAAATAAGAGAGATGGGGTGTGGAGAGCACATTTTTCTTTTATGTTCATCAAGGAACTGATCCATAAATGTGATTTGCCCACTGCTTTATCTTATTACAAAATTAAATCTCATTTCTGCACAGATCCACGAAACTAAACATGACGGTGAGCTCTCTTTGTGCTTTACCACTCTGCCTTACTCTTATGTAAAATATTGCTCTACCACATACAGTATGTGTCCAGCCTGCTCTTGAAAAAAATATCCACACTGTTCAAAATATACCCAACCTGCGTAAACTGAGGCACACAATAGGTCACATGAAGCTTATTGTAAAATGTGACACAATAAAAGTTAAGATAGCATGAAAATAAATAATCTAAACAATAAAAACAGCCTCAGTTTGTGTCTCGCTGATTTGCTGCTGTATATTACATTTGATGAAATTGATTAAACTCTGCTCGTCACACAGATGATGTTACATTATTTAAAATCAAATGTATAGAGCAGAATAATAATCATCCTAGCAGATATATGCTTCAAAATTCATCTTACTAAAAACATACCACAGACTGTTATCGCATATGAAACCAGGGGCATGCAAAAAGTAAATAATACATAGGACCAAAGGAGTTGGTTCTCACGTAGCTCTACATTTATACATTTATTTATGTTGGTAAAATATACACAAATATATAATTTATTCTTCTACAAATGAATTATGAATATATTTAAGACAAATACAGGTTGTATTTTCAATGTCAAAATGCACTAACCACCTTCCATTTAATTTCAGGTCATAGTGAATACGGCCAGGGGTAAGTTACATTTCTTGCTGTTTATTGTTTGGACGATGTCTCATCAGAGTTAATGAATCTAAGAAAATATATTTGATTGAAGTTTTACTATGGGTCACATGATTTCCACAATGTTGCATTACTTTATCTCTTCAGATCAGAATGCTTCACTATCCCATGCTAAGAAGACAGACAGTCCAGACATGATGAGAGCAGGTAAGTAGACTCTAGGTCAGGCAGCCGAGTTCTGCGGTATTTCCACTTGTGCTGGGCACTGCTTGGCTGACATAGCATCCAATAAAGAGGCATGGCTGTTGCTCACAAGAACTTCGCAAAATAAGTGAATGAAATCTTTGCACAGCGCAGTAATACCGCTGCCAAACAGTCTCTCAAAAGTAACACAGCATACACACATGCTAAATATAACACATTGCCACACCATTACTAACTGTCCCAGGCCTGATTCTGAGTCCGACACAATGGCAACTGCACAATCATCAAAGTCATGACAAACGTGCAGAACACGTGTCAAATGGCGTGTGCGTACAAAGTTGCAGTATGGATTGAGACGTGCGAACGGTATTGAAAATGCATTATTGGCCGGTGACTGAGAGGTGGCTACTCAGACGCATGAGATGGTCCATCTTATGGACATGTAGTGGGAGTGTCACGGGCAAGTTGCAGATGCACCATTGTGTACATTGGAGGCCATACTTTGCACCTAGTTTCAATGGTGTGACCTATGGTCGCTCCTAAAGACACACCAAGCATTATTAGAGTTGAGAAAGATGCTGAAAGTCGACGTCTGTATCCTTACACACTAACAACACATGGCATACTTATCTACCCTCCCGGAACGGCCAGGAGGCTCCTGAAAATCGGGTGGGCTCCAGGTCCCCCGGAAAGGTGGGCAAGTCTCCCGCATCTGCCACCAAGCCCCTGCTCCCCCTCTACGGCCGCCCACAACAGAGCACCAGTGGGCGGTCCGAGGAGGACCCAAAGACGCGATTCACGCTGAATTGCATCATCGCAGCTCCGCCCCCCCTCTATACAGTGCCTAATTCCTCAGCACTGTATAGCGGGGGGCAGAGCCACAGTGATTTATTTGTGCCACCATGCCCACCGGACATGCCCCTTCCCATCTGACACGATCCCTGTTCGCCAACCAGGCTGCTCTCTCCCAGAGGAGGGGGCAGCAATGTCGGCAAGTATGACACATAGCTGGGCACCAGGGAAAGGGCCGGTAGCAACATTAGCATAAAGTCGCAGATGCCAGACGCAGATATGGTTGCTGTAGTGTATGACTCAGAATCAGCCCCTTAGTGTTACTGTATAATTATACATACCATTTTTTCCTGTTAAGACAATGAAACATCCATTACAGTAAAATGGATGTACCAACCATATGCTCTAAATTGCATACATAGGGCGGGATTCAAATCTTTTATCGCCCCCAATCTCCCGTCTAAAGTGACGGGAGATCGCGGAGCGATATTCTAATGACCCCCGTTTTCACGCTGATAGCGCCCACAAGAGACGGGTTTTTAGCGCGTAAAGCAGCTAAACCCGACTAAAGTCATGGGCGCGATCACGAAAAGTCCTGTTTGGCCATCCAAACGGGTCACTTTTCGTGCATTTTAGCTCGCCACCCCAGGGGGTGGCGAGCTGAAATGCTGATATCGCACCCATCGGCAGTAACATTTGAATACTGCCAGCGGGGGCAACGGGGGCGGGAGGGAGCAGAGAAGATTTGAATCCCGCCCATAGAATCATTGCTGCTAATGTTGCAAGTCTTATAGCTACCAAGAAAATGCCTTCATAAACAGATATAGCAACAGTGACACCCACAGTTAATTTACTACTTAACATGATGAGAAACAGTGTGGTAATAAAGAAATAAACATTTCAATAACATGTCTTTTTATCAGAAAAAAAGCGCAAATTTTACAAGACTGATTCTTTTCTTTGAAAAACTACCAGGAGGCAGTAGCATTGTTTTGTATCATGTTAACATATTAAAATCAAAATAACACCAAGAAGGTGCAGTGAAGTCCAACTGTGCTGATGTCAGACTACTGCTGGTGCCACTGTTGTCCTCACAGCATGAATACGATTCGGTGCCAGGGACACAGCAAACTGAGGAAAAGGGCTGTTTCCCCATAAGCCTCTCTGCTTCGCTGCTCTCACTCTACACCCACCTTCCCTCCTGTATATTCCTGCACCTGCTTGCTGCCCTTCAGCAGGGCGGTGGGAGGGATTGTGGGGTAATGTGGGATTTACTGTGACTGTCCTATTTGTGTCCCAGCCATGTACTCTGTGGAGATTACAGTAGAGAAGGACAGAATCACAGGGGAGACTAAGGTCCTCTCTAGCAACACTGTGCTCCCTCAAGAGCACCTCCTGCAGGGGGTCAAGGTGTATGAAGATGAACAGAAAGGTAGGGGTGCTCTGGTAGGTCAGGTGTTTTTACTCCTCAAGACACAGTGGTAATTTCAGCAACAAATATTTGATGATCTGTCGTGTAATTACTTAAATGTAACACCTAGGGGCCTATTTATCAAATAGAAAATGACTGTTTTCAGAAGAGTATCAAGACTATTTAAAAAAGGGTCCCGCAGCAGAGACCTCCAATTTCTGATACAGTTATTTTAGACTGCAGCTGTTGTCCACATATATTTCTATGGGGATTACAATAATAACCTAATTTACCAAACTCTTAGATTTTTGGAGCTTGCCTCTGTTGGCTAAAGGCCCATACACACTAAACCAGTCTCAGCCGACGCGATATTGGCGGCGGCAGGGTGCCGGCATCGGCAAGTGCATACACACTTGCCAATGCCAGCGGGGATGGGAGCGACGGCGGGTGGAACGACGTCTATGCTGCATCTGCAGCATGGCTGTTGTTAACATGAGGACCTTCTTCATCTGTACATGTTCAGACGAGGGAGAGGGTCGTTAACGATGCACGGGAGCCAGCATCATTAACGACATTGAGGGTACACACTAGACGAGATTGTAAAAGATCTTGCTCGGATTGGCCTTTCTGAGCGCTATCTTTTACATTCTCGTCTAGTGTGTATGGACCTTAACGAAATCTTTTGATGACCTTAGCCTTTGAAAACTATAGACTACAAAATTGTATTTTTTTTAAGGAGACTGATCTGATGAGTTGCTCTGTGGCAATTACCGCTTACAGATGCGCAGTCTGGTGTCCATGCCTGCACATTGGGCAGGATGGGTCCGAACCAAGAAGTTAAGTGATTTTCTTTCCTGGGACTGACTCCTACAGGATCCATATCTGACAAATGACTGATTTCATTTCAGTTGTCCCATTGAAACGCTGCTTACTGTTCTATTATGTGGCGATAAGAAATGACACTTGTCAGCACAGAATTGCAGTCTTTCATAAATCGGCCCCTTGGTCCGGACACATCATTTTTGCTCCTACTGGAAGTTGCTCCTTATCCATTACACCATGTAATGCCAGACCTGGTTGCTTCTATGCCATATCTGCCTATAACTTCCACAGTGGAGGATGGATGGGGTCTTGCATTATCCTGTAAATGTATCTAAGTAACTCCCAGCATAGACCGAGAACCATACTTACATACAAAGGCATTTTGATATTATTTTTCCTGCTCCTCTTTAACTATATTCCATTTCCCAATCTCCTTCCTCTATTTCTTATTTTTCTCCAATTTCTCGTGTCACCTTCCTACTTTGTTATATCAGACTTCAAAGTGTCCACCCTTATTGCTTGTATTACACACTTTCAGACTTTTAGCTTTCCACACAGCGGTTTTGACTTTCCTGTTTGTATATTATTGGAGGTTGTTAACAAACTGAAGTGGTTTCTATGGAGATAAATTAAACATTACTTTTTTTTCTTACTGAAAATCTCATTATTATTTTTGTTTTAATCTCTGACCTTTCCTGTCATCTAGTCTGACTCTTCTGTTTATATTTGTCTTTTGTATAGTCCCCTTATAATCTCTCTCTCTCATTCTCCTGCAGTTGTACATGCGGTGAGGTCAGATGTCGCAGTTCCAAATGACACAGTTCACCAGCTCAGTTCCACCGAGGTGGAGGAATTGATCCACAAGGCAGAAGAGGCAAATCTCAGTGATGTTTCCCTGACTTCAGATGAAAAGACCCCAATCCAGAGAGCATCTCCCCGCAAAGAGATCCCTGGTGTGCAGGCTCGACCTCCTCAGACATCACCAAGTCCTGAACCACCAGTAACCATGATTTTCATGGGTTACCAAAACGTTGAGGATGAGAATGAGACAAAGAAAGTTCTGGGTCTGGAAGAGGCCATCACTGCTGAACTGGTTGTCATCAGTGATGGGGATCCCCAGCCGGCTGCAGACGGAGATCTACCAGAGAAGGCACAGCATCCCCCTAATGGTGCTCCTGTAGATCCCCAAAACAAGAATGAGAAGCCAGAGAGCAATGACACAGCAGCACCCAAGACCGGAGAGAAGGATCTGACTATGAAGAAACAGAGGTGCAAGTGCTGCAGTGTGATGTAAGCAGGTGAAGGTAGGGACGAGGTGTGCCTTTCCTCCGCCCAATTACACCTTAAGATGAGAAATGGGAGCTTGTACTTTACTTTACCATTAATCCTGGATGGGGAGCTACTACCACTTAGCTTTTCAGTTTCAGAAGAGGTTCTATCTCTATTCACCGCAGCCTTTCAGGGAGTCCCCTCCATAATCCAAAAACTTTCAAGGTGGGCTCCTTTCTACCACATACATTGCTCCTTAGAAAACCTGGGAGGACAGTCATTTATTAATCCCCAAATAATATGGGAGATATCTCACACAATCTATCCTGAGGTACAAGCTCTTTCAGACTGGGAAGGAGGCTTCCATCCATCTCACCCCCAGATATATGACAGGAGCTGTCCTGTTTTCCTTTCTCAACTAACCATGCTGTAAGTGCGAGATGTTGTCCTCTTCTCCTGTTACCACTCATTGTTTTCCTATTTTAAGTATCTGCAGCTCTCTCTGTCTACTAAGTAAGATACTGCCATTTTGTAAAAAGTGAAGATGTTCAGTAACGATACGTAACAGTCCCCCAAAGTCCCTTTACCTGGTCCACTATCATTTGAATGCTCATCGTTACTGGCCAGGCCTGGACTGTCGGAGAGGAAATCAAAACATTTTAACCTTTAGCTTGAAAACGCAGAATGAAATGGGTGAATTGAATGCTACATAGGCCATACAGGATTCTACAGATAAAATCTGCGTGAAGTGGTAATAAGACATCTATCCTCTGGAGCTGAGGAACCAGCAACATGACTAATGCTTCTGTACCCAACTACAAGTAATTATGAATTACAGGATGATGGCTCTTTTATGGTCATTTCCATTCCTGCAGAAGAATGCATTTTAAGGTTAGGTATTTATAAGGCTTAGTTTTATGAAACAATATTATATAGAAGAGAAAAGTTTAAAGCTGTAGTCCCACACTGTTGCCAGTTCCAGATGTCACACAAAGGTTGACAATCATAATAGATCTACAGTGTAAACTGGATAGTTCCTGACCAGTACTGATGTTTGATTTCCTTGTGTCTGCTGCCTGCAATAACAGTGTATTACTATCCCATATAATAATGAGCTAACATGCCATATGGAATGCTGTAATGCTCCAGTGAATGAAATAATCCTTGTTATAGTTATAGCCATTTAAAATGGATCTCATTCATTTCAAGTGTTCAGTAAGCCTGAAAGTATGATGTGCAGGTATCTTTTTAACTTTTTTTTTTGAAGTTGTATAAGTTAGCTGATGTATAGGATTCAATGTTCTGCGAGGCATTGTAATGCATGGAGAGTTGCTGCAGGTCCTACTGAAGTTACCCAGCCCCCATCTTCTACCCTTTTGCCTATTACCCTTGTATGTTAACTGTGAATCCTCCTTCTCCAGCTAATTGTGTATCCCTAGTGCAGGACATGAAGCTGGGAGCTGTTGAGGCTTTGGGCCCCAGTCTGGGCATTCTTATTGGTGCCACTGTCTCCTGCTCTGCCTGCCTGATACTGACATTTACCTGCCCTTCCTCACCCAGATTTCAGGTCAAGTCATTGTAAGAAGAATAAAAACTCAGTAAGTAAATAAAATGTGTCATTTAATCTCAAGACTGCAACATGATTTCTGTCTGAATGACTGCGTGACTATGACTCGCTGAAGAAATCTTTACATATATACAAACACAACACACAATGCCATGCTCATATCTGCACTATGACATAGATGCCAGCTTTCAGACACACCAACATGGCCAGTCATTACTGGTAGTGCTTAAACACTAAGGTACAGATTTATCAAGGCTTGGAAAATGATAAATTGCATGGTGATAAAGTGCCAACCAATCAGCTCCTGTCATTTTTCAAACACAGCCTGTAATATGGCAGTTAGGAGGTGATTGGCTGGTACTTTATCACTGTGCAATGTATCACTTTCAAAGGCTTAATAAATCTGGGCCTAAATAAAGGGCCCCATACACTAGGGAGATATATCTCAGCAATTACTTCCATGCAAATTTCCTGCAATCTGTCCAGGAGCTTCCCGGGAGGCCTTCAATTGCGATTTCATACTTAAGTGTATTTTTACATGTGATTTATCTCAGGCAATCTAATGTTATTAAACCTATTTCCATGCAATTGAGATAAATCTCACGTGCAGCATGTGTGATCTGCCATTGCGATGGGTGACACACGGGAGCACGCAATCGCAAGAAAAGTACATGCAATTTGACATTTTTCATGCTATCCATCTCAAGAACTCATCGCAATTGCACGAAAACATGCAATATCGCACTAGTGTATGGGGCCCTTAATAAGTCGGCGATTCTAGAATGCAACACTGCCTTATGCCAGGCTTTGTTATCTGAGATTTATAACAATGTAATGACATAATCCTGCAATACAGACCCAGTTGTTTTGGTACCAAGGTTTTGGCAATATCAAAAATACCAAATATATAAGGTATTCGTCAGTGGATTTGTCCTAAAATATAGTTTTAAAAATACAGGTACTAGAACTATTATCTGGAATATTTGGATTTGAGAGTTTTCTGGATAACATACTTATAATTTCTCTTACGTCCTAGAGGATGCTGGGGACTCCGTAAGGACCATGGGGTATAGACGGCTCCGCAGGAGACATGGGCACTGTAAAGCTTTAGAATGGGTGTGCACTGGCTCCTCCCTCTATGCCCCTCCTCCAGACCTCAGTTAGTTCTCTGAAAAAGCTTTTGTTAGGTTTTTTATTTTCAGGGAGCACTACTGGCAACAGGCTCCCTGCATCGTGGGACTGAGGGGAGAGAAGCAGACCTACTTAAATGATAGGCTCTGCTTCTTAGGCTACTGGACACCATTAGCTCCAGAGGGAGTCAGAACGCAGGTCTCACCCTCGCCGTTCGTCCCGGAGCCGCGCCGCCGTCCTCCTCACAGAGCCGGAAGATAGAAGCCGGGTGAGTATAAGAAGAAAGAAGACTTCAAAGGCGGCAGAAGACTTCAGATCTTCATGAGGTAACGCGCGGTGGTAACGCTGTGCGCCATTGCTCCCAGCTCACACACACAGGCGCCACAGTAAGGGTGCAGGGCCCAGGGGGGGGGGGCGCCCTGGGCAGCATAAATATACCTCATATAAGACTGGCAGAGTACTTATATATACTGCAGAGGCTGTATAATTCCGAATCCCCCGCCAGTATAAACATTTAGAGCGGGACCGAAGCCCGCCGTCAGGGCCGGAGTTGATCCTCCAGCACTAACCAGCGCCATTTTCTCCCTCAGCAGGCTGCATGAAGAAGCTGCCCCCGGACTCTCCCCTGCTGTTAGCTAGTACAGAGGGCCAAAACGAGGGGGGGGGGGGGGGCACATTATTTGGCGATAAAGTTTGGTGTTTTACACATGTATATACAAAAAGCGCTGACAGACTGGGATTTTTGTCTCAGTGTATAGTGGCGCTGGGTGTGTGCTGGCATTCTCTCTCTTTGTATCTCCTAAGGGCCTTATGGGTCAGTCCCCATAATATTAGGTATCCCAGTGTGTGTGGGGGTGTCAGTACGTGTGTGTCGACATGTCTGAGCTGGAAGGCTCATCTAGTGAGAAGGCAGAGCAGATGATTGTGGTGTCTGTCGGCGATGTCGACACCTGATTGGATTGATATGGGGGATTTTTAAAATGCTAATGTGATTTTATTACAAAAGATTGGACAGAGCTGAGTTCAAGGAAAAAGCATAGCTTGACTGTGTCACAGGGCCCTTCGGGGTCTCAGAAACGTCCCCTTTCCCAGGTAGTAGACACTTATACCGACTCGGATTCCGACTCCAGTGTCGACTATGATGATGCTAGGTTGCACCCAAGGGTGGCCAAGAGTATTTCAATATATGATTGTTGCAATAAAAGATGTTTTGCATATCACTGATGACCCCTCTGTCTCTAAAACGAGGATATTTGAAATAGCTTGGGAAACTCCGGATAAGAAACTGCAGATTCCCTAGAGAATCATTATGGCGTATCCTTTCCCCTCCCAGGACAGATAGAAAGAAAGATGGATGTGTGCATAGGCGCCCTTGTAACAGAGATGCTAGAAACTGGCTTTTGGATAAAAACACAGTACTTTAATGCATAAAGTGATGTAACATAGAATAAAAATCACACATATATACAATAAAAATGTCAATCCCAAAGTATCTCACCCTAAATGGGATTTGCGGTGGGCAGAGAGCCTTTTTAGGAAAAGGCAATCCGGTCCCGGTGGAATTAGTGTGGCACCACCGCAAATAGGCTTATTCCATTCGAAGGTAGAGTAGGGAGTCAGGCAATGCAGATAAAAGGCATCCGTGTCGTCCAAATGACGCGTTTCGGAGATTGTTCTCCTTTTTCAAGCTTGGAAAATGTGTGATTTTTATTCTATGTTACATCACTTTATGCATTAAAGTACTGTGTTTTTATCCAAAAGCCAGTTTCTAGCATCTCTGTTACAAGGGCGCCTATGCACACATCCATCTTTCTTTCTATTTGTACTCTGTATGGTGGGACGTGGTGTTCCCTCAGTGATGTGTGACGGCTGCCTAGAGTAACATTTGTTGCGCACTATAGAAATTTCCTTTCATTTCCCTCCCTGGACAGGTTAGGGTGGGAATCCTCACCCGCGGTGGACAAGGCTTTAACGCGCTTTTCAAAAATGGCGCTACCATTCCCTGATACGGCAGCCCTCAAGGGTCCTGCTGATCGCAGACAGGAAACTACCATACGGGTGCCCTACTAAGGCCGGCAGTAGCGTCGGCATGGGTGGGTAGCGCAGTTGCAGCTTGAGCAGAGATAGATAAAGATGCCATTTTGTCGACCTTGGGTCACATTAAGACGCGGCGTTATATATGAGAGAAGCTGCGAGAGATATTGGGCTGTTGGGTCTAAGAACCAATGCCATGGCAATTTCTGCTAGACGGTCCCTGTGGACCCGCCAATGGACAGGTGATGCTGATTCAAAAATATGGAGACTTTGCCTTACAAAGGTGAAGTTTTTATTTATGGGAGGGCCTCGTGGTTCTGGTTACCACAGCTACAGCGGGTAAATCTTATGTTTTGCCTTATGTTCCCCCACAGAAAAAGAAAACACCTCAAGATCAGATGCAGTCCTTTCGGTCGCATAAGTTCAGAAAGGGTCGGGGTTCTTCCTTCCTCGCTAGAGGTAGAGGGAAAAGAGCGCCTGCTACGGCTAGTTCCCAGGAACAAAAGTCCTTCCCGTCCTCTACAAAATCCACCGCATGATGCTGGGGCTCCGCTACGGGAGTCCGCACCGGTGGGGGCACGTCTTCGACTCTTCAGCCAAGTCTGGGTTCAGTCGGACTTGGATCCTTGGATGGTAGAAATTGTGTCCCAGGGATACAAACTGGAATTCAAAGATGTGCCTCCTCACCGATTTTTCAAAATCGGCCTTGCCAGTTTCCCCCCAAGAGAGGGAAATAGTGGCAGCTGCCATACAGCAGCTGTATCATCAAGTGATTATCAAGGTTCCCCTGCTACAACAGGGGAAGGGTTTTTATTCAAGCCTCTTTGTGGTCCCGAAACCGGATGGCTCGGTCAGGCCCATTCTGAATCTAAAATCCCTGAACCTGTATCTGAAAAGGTTCAGATTCAAGATGGAATCTTTCCGGGCAGTGATCTCCAGCCTGGAAGGGGGGAATTTTATGGTGTCGCTAGACATAAAGGTTGCATACCTTCATGTTCCCATATATCCTACTCATCAGGAGTACCTGAGATTCGCTGTACAAGATTGTCATTACCAATTTCAGACGTTGCCGTTTGGGTTTTCCACGGTCCCGAGGATTTTCACCAGGGTAATGGCGGAAATGATGGTGCTCCTGCGCAAGCAAGGGTCACTATTATCCCATACTTGGACGATCTCCTGATAAAGGCGAGTAAAAAAAAAAAAAAAAAAGAATTGTTACAAAGCGTATCTCTCTCCCTGAGAATACTACAAAAGTCACAGTTGGTTCCAACAACTCGACTGTCGTTTTTGGGCATGATTCTGGACATAGAAAACAAAAGGTCTTTATCCCAGAGGAAAAAGCCCAAGTACTCCAGAACATGGTCAGAGACCTGTTAAAGCCAAAAAGAATGTCAGTGCATCAATGCACTCGTGTATTAGGAAAGATGGTGACGGCCTACGAGGCCATTCCATTCGGCAGGTTCCATGCAAAGACTTTTCAGTGGGACCTTCTGGACAAGGGGTCAGGGTCCCACCTACACATGCATCGGAAGATTGCCCTGTCCCCCGGGGCCAGGGTCTATCTCCCGTGGGGGCTCCAGAGTACTCACCTTCTAGAGGGTCGCAGATTCGGCATTCAAGATTGGGTTCTTGTGACCACGGACGCGAGCCTCCGAGGATGGGGAGCAGTCACACAGGGAAACAATTTTCAGAGAATATGGTAAAGCCAAGAGGCTTGTCTACACATCAAGGTTCTGGAATTGAGGGCCATTTACAACGGCCTCAAACAGGCGGAGAATCTTCTTCGCAATCCTACATGTTCTGATACGGTCAGACAACGTCACAGCCGTGGCACATGTAAACCGCCAGGGCGGGACAAGGAGCAGAGCAGCAATGGCGGAAAGTCACCAGGATTCTTCGCTGGGCGGATAATTATGTAAGCGCTCTGTCAGCGGTCTTCATTCCAGGAGTGGACGACTGGGAAGCAGACTTCCTCAGCAGACACGTTCTCCATCCAGGAGAGTGGGGACTTCATCAGGAAGTTTTTGCAGAGGTGACAAGTCGTTGGGGATTTCCTCAAATAGACATGCTGGCGTCACGCCTCAACAGGAAGATTCGGACGTATTGTTCCAGGTCGAGGGACCCTCAGGCAACGGCGGGGGATGCCCTGGTGACGCCGTGGGTGTTTTCAGTCGGTCTATGTGTTCCCTCCACTTCCTCTCATCTCAAAAATATTGAGAATCATAAGACGAACAGGAGTGCAGACAATACTCCTTGTTCCAGATTGGCCTCGAAGGGCCTAGTATGCAGATCTTCAGGGACGGCTCCCAGAAGATCCGTGGCCCCTTCCTCTCAGGGAGGACCTGCTTCTACAGGGGCCCTGCGTGTTCCAAGACTTACCGCGGTTACGTTTGACGACATGGCGGTTGAACACCAAATCCTAGCTAAAAAGGGTGTTCCAGAGGAGGTCATCCCTACTCTTATTAAAGCTAGAAAAGATGTTACGGCGAAACACTATCACCGTATCTGGAGAAAATATGTTTTGGTGTGAAGCCAAGGATGCTCCTACTGAGGGTTTCCAACTAGGATGTGTTCTCCAGTTTCTACAGTCAGGTGTGGATATGGGCCTGTAGTTAGGCTCCATTAAGGTGCAGTTCTCTGCCTTATGCATATTCTTTCAGAAGGAATTGGTTTCTCTCACAGAAGTCCAGACTTTTGTAGGAGTGTTGCACATCCAACCTCCTTTTGTGCCCCCAGTGGCACCATGGGAGCTTAACGTGGTATTACGGTTCCTTGAGCCATACTGGTTTGAACTAGTGATGTGCACCGGACATTTTTCGGGTTTTGTGTTTTGGTTTTGGATTCGGTTCCGCGGCCGTGTTTTGGATTCGGACGCGTTTTGGCAAAACCTCCCTGAAAATTTTTTGTCGGATTCGGGTGTGTTTTGGATTCGGGTGTTTTTTTACAAAAACCCCTCAAAAACAGCTTAAATCATAGAATTTGGGGGTCATTTTGATCCCATAGTATTATTAACCCCAATAACCATAATTTCCACTCATTTTCAGTCTATTCTGAACACCTCACACCTCACAATATTATTTTTAGTCCTACAATTTGCACCAAGGTCGCTGGATGACTAAGCTAAGCGACCCAAGTGGCCGACACAAACACCTGGCCCATCTAGGAGTGGCACTGCAGTGTCAGACAGGATGGCACTTCAAAAAAATAGTCCCCAAACAGCACATGATGCAAAGAAAAAAAGAGGTGCACCAAGGTCGCTCGATGGCTAAGCTAAGCGACACAAGTGGCCAACACAAACACCTGGCCCATCTAGGAGTGGCACTGCAGTGTCAGGCAGGATGGCACTTCAAAAAAATAGTCCCCAAACAGCACATGATGCAAAGAAAAATGAAAGAAAAAAGAGGTGCAAGATGGAATTGTCCTTGGGCCCTCCCACCCACCCTTATGTTGTATAAACAGGACATGCAAACTTTAACAAACCCATCATTTCAGCGACAGGGTCTGCCACACAACTGTGACTGAAATGACTGGTTGGTTTGGGCCCCCACCAAAAAAGAAGCAATCTCTCCTTGCACAAACTGGCTCTACAGAGGCAAGATGTCCACCTCCTCCTCATCGTCAGATTCCTCACCCCTTTCACTGTGTACATCCCCCTCCTCACAGATTATTAATTCGTCCCCACTGGAATCCACCATCTCAGGTCCCTGTGTACTTTCTGGAGGCAATTGCTGGTGAATGTCTCCATGGAGGAATTGATTATAATTCATTTTGATGAACATCATCTTCTCCACATTTTCTGGAAGTAACCTCGTACGCCGATTGCTGACAAGGTGAGCGGCTGCACTAAACACTCTTTCGGAGTACACACTGGAGGGTGGGCAACTTAGGTAAAATAAAGCCAGTTTCTGCAAGGGCCTCCAAATTGCCTCTTTTTCCTGCCAGTATACGTACGGACTGTCTGACGTGCTGTCAGGTCCGGGTGTTTTTGTGAATCCGTTAACCCGGAACCAACCACAGGTGTAGGTGCTGGGCTATGAAGAAAGCAGGGAGGACGAAGAAAGTTCCGATTCATATATTTATTCAAAATAATAATTCAGTAAAGGGTTAACTGACAAGTTGGTAATCATCATATTATACTGAAGTATTGCAGGAATAATATGCAAGAGAAAACTCAAAAATAAATAAAAGAAATGTTCATGGAAACATATGCAAAACAAGCTGATGAATAAATGTTGGATTGTCCAAATATAAACAAGCTTTGATGCAGAACTGCAGAATGTGATTAACTGGATAATGCAGACATGAAGAGATAACTGTAAGGATTTGCAATGGAGTTTTGAGAGTTAACTGAGAGACTGTGAAGAATTATCCTTGTTATGACAACATAGCAAATATAAACAAACTTTGATGCTGAACTGTAGAATGTTATTAACTGGATAATGCAGACATGAAGAGATAACTGTAAGGATTAGCAATGAAGCTTTGAGAGTTAACTGAGAGACTGATGAATTATCCTTGTAATGACAACATAGCAAAAAGTACTGAATTGGGTTACTTGCGGGTTCCGGAGATCACTCTGAAACTGTAGTAGAAGACAAGGTGATGAATGGGTTAAATGCAGAGTTGAACAAACGAACAGCTGAGAGAAATGAGATCCTGCAGACTTTGTAGGATAGGCAGACTGACAAGGTAACCTCATGCAGGACACTGGGAATCCAAGTATTTCCAATAGGTGTGCAATTGACTGATAGCACAATGGAGAGCCGGTAGATCTTTGGCAGTGAAGGCTGCAAACGGACCTCTGGGAACGGAGGCGATATCTGGACCTACGGGAATCACACAGGAATGCACGGAGAGAGTTCAGAGCTAGAGCACAGCTTTGATACAACAAAGCACTGGCCCAGAGTAACATAATCCCAGCCTACTTAAAGGCAGCACAAGCACGGGATTGGCTTACACCTGCCCACAGGTGTTTTCACAAGTGCTCTGTATTAGCTATTTGGTCTCCAACATGGCCACCTCCTATACAGCAGACACACCGCAGTGCCTTAGGCCATTTGGTCCCCGCACTCACAGTTCCCAGACTCTGCATCACCTGTGCCATTGATCACGCCGTGTCCCCACACGGGCGCACAGCACCGCAAGCAACCGCACTGGCAATGGATGAACCCCAGAACCCGCAGAGGTGAGAGACCGGTTCGTGACAGTACCCCCTCTTCTACGGGTGGTCTCCGAACACCTTTGAACCTTGTCAGGATTTTTGGAGAAGTATTTCTGTACCAGTCTTGGAGCATGAACATCTTCAGAGAAAACCCAGGATCTCTCCTCCGGACCGTAACCCTTCCAGTCGACCAGAAACTGTAAACGACCATATCGGGAACGTGAGTCCACAATCTCTTTAACTTCAAATTCCTCATTCTGCAAAGAGTGAACTTTAGGAGATTTGGACTGGGTAGTACGGAACTTATTGAGAATCAAAGGCTTCAGTAAAGATGTATGAAAGGCGTTAGGAATTCTCAAAGACGGTGGCAATTCGACTTTGTATGACACAAGGTTGAGTACCTTTACAATGGGAAATGGACCAATAAACCTGAGAGCAAATTTCTTAGAAGGAACTTTGAACTTGAGATTGCGCGTAGAAATCCAAACTTGGTCTCCCACTTAGTAATTCGGTACAGCTTTACGTTTTCTATCTGCAAAAGATTTATAACGAGTGGAAGTTTTGACCAAGGACTTACGTACACAACTCCAGATGCTAGATAGACGTTGAAGCTCTTGATCTGCTGCTGGAACCTCTAGGGCTGGCAAAGGATGAAACTCTGGTGGAGAACTTCTTGGACTCTTATGTTGGGCACATTTAGGACATGCTGCTATAAACTCTTGGACATCGGCTTTGAGACGTGGCCACCAATAAGACTGTTGAATAAATTCGAGAGTCTTTAGAACCCCATGATGACCCATGAAGGAAGAGGAGTGAGCCCAGGTAAGCAGCCGTTTTCGGAGACTTGTGGCAACAAAGGTCTTGCCAGGCGGAGGAACTGGAGAGGTTCGATTCATTAAAAAGGACGTAGGATTCACAATGGCTTGATTCGTGGTAGCATCATTTAATTCAGAAGAAGCAAAGGGCCGGGAAAGGGCATCTGCCTTTTTGTTCTGAGACCCTGGACGATAGGTGAGTTTGAAATCAAATCGTGAGAAGAAAAGCGCCCATCGAGCTTGTCGTGGATTCAAACACTGAGCTGACTGCAGATATAGAAGATTCTTATGATCAGTATAAACTGTAATGCGATGTTGAGCTCCTTCTAGAAGGTATCTCCACTCCTCAAATGCCAACTTGATGGCAAGTAACTCTTGGTCACCGATTGCATAATTACGTTCTGCCGGGAGGAACTTACGGGAGAAATATCCGCAGGGATGGACCTTTTTATCTTCAAAGACTTGTGACAACACAGCTCCTACTGCTTCTGTAGATGCATGCACCTCTAATAGAAAGGGACGATTCAACTCAGGCTGTCGAAGAATGGGGGCTGACACAAAGGCTTGCTTTAAATCAGAGAAGGCTTTGATTGCTTCAGAAGACCAGTTCGTAGGATTTGCTCCCTTGCGAGTTAGGGCTGTGATAGGAGCAGCTAACGTAGAATAATTCTTAATGAATCTCCTATAGAAATTAGCAAAGCCAAGAAATCGCTGAATCCCCTTGAGAGTTGTAGGAGTGGACCAATCCCGGATAGCTCGCGTCTCTGGGATGGATAGCGGATGAATTTGTCCCCTAGGAGGGGTCTTGCCCGGAACCAGGACGACTGGGCAGTCCCATTCACTATGAGGAGGTAGAGAGTCTGCTGCTTGCTTACTGGAAACATCCGCAAGGGATTGATACACCGGAGGTAGATCGGAAAGGCTAATTGACCGAAGAGGTACAATTGCAGCTACACAGTCCTTGGTACAAGATTTACCCCATGAAAGGACTTCCATGGTTTGCCAATTGAGTTGAGGATTATGTTTCTGCAGCCAAGGTAAACCAAGTATCACATCTTGAGAGGCTTTGGGAATCACGTAGAAGGAGAGGTATTCGGAATGGAGCTCACCAACTTTCATCTTGAGACATACGGTTCGATGAGTAATTATACCATCTGGAATTCGACTTCCATCCACTGCTGTAACGGCAACTGCTGCTTCCAGAGGCATGGTTCGAACTTTAGACCGCATGACAAAGGCTGAGGAGATGAAGTTCTCGGCTGCCCCGGAATCTAGGAGAGCTGAAACTTTCACTGTAGAACTTGGAACTTCTAATTGAATAGACAAGGTCGGCTCTTTCCCAGAACGTGATTCTAGAGTAACTCCTAGCTTAACCTCTCTTGAATAAGCTAGGAGGCGAGAGTTTCCCGGTCGGAGTTTGCAGAATTTAACTAAATGTTCGGAGGACCCACAGTACATGCAGAGGTTACCCTGTCGACGACGAAGTCGTTCCTCCTCTGTGAGGCGAGAGCGCCCAATCTGCATAGGTTCTTCAGTCATTACTGGAGACTGTGATGAAGAATCTTGTCGAGGTCTAGGATGATCACGTGGACTGGATCGCTCTGCCCTGGATTTCTCTAAACATCGCTCCCTGTGACGTAGGTCAAATTTGTTACAGAGAGAAATCAATTCATCCAGTTTAATTGGCACATCCCGGATAGTTAAATCATCCTTGATTCTCTCTGAAAGTCCATTCCAAAACGCGGCGATCAGGGCCTCCTCATTCCAGTTTAACTCTGAAGACAACGTGCGAAACTGAATAATATATTGACTGACAGGACGTAAACCTTGACATAGACGGAGAATCTCCAAGGATGCTGAGGTGGTCCTGCCTGGTTCGTCAAAGATTCTCCGGAAGGAAGATACGAACTCTTTGTAATTAGAGAGGATAGGATCACCTCTCTCCCATAATGGTGATGCCCACTCCAGAGCCTGACCGGAGAGGAGGGCAATAATATATGCAACTTTAGAACGAGCTGATGGGAAACTGGAGGACAACAGTTCGAACTGGATCTCGCATTGATTCAGGAATCCTCTGCAAAGTTTTGGGGTTCCGTCAAACTTACTCGGAGAGGGTAACTGCAAGCGGGACGTAGGTAGCGTCACAGGAGAAGCTGTAGTGGTAACTGGGACATCCAGGGTTGGACTCTGGACTTGGAACGTTTTAATAGCCGTATGAAGAGTCTCTAAACGGTCTGCCATAGTTTGCATAAACTGCACTATTTGTGTCTGTATAGACTCCTGATTTTCCAGACGGGAAAGGATATCTGACGTAGCACCGCCTCCTGCGAATTGGTCACTTGACGGATCCATGGGGCCAGTGCTTACTGTCAGGTCCGGGTGTTTTTGTGAATCTGTTAACCCGGAACCAACCACAGGTGTAGGTGCTGGGCTATGAAGAAAGCAGGGAGGACGAAGAAAGTTCCGATTCATATATTTATTCAAAATAATAATTCAGTAAAGGGTTAACTGACAAGTTGGTAATCATCATATTATACTGAAGTATTGCAGGAATAATATGCAAGAGAAAACTCAAAAATAAATAAAAGAAATGTTCATGGAAACATATGCAAAACAAGCTGATGAATAAATGTTGGATTGTCCAAATATAAACAAGCTTTGATGCAGAACTGCAGAATGTGATTAACTGGATAATGCAGACATGAAGAGATAACTGTAAGGATTTGCAATGGAGTTTTGAGAGTTAACTGAGAGACTGTGAAGAATTATCCTTGTTATGACAACATAGCAAATATAAACAAACTTTGATGCTGAACTGTAGAATGTTATTAACTGGATAATGCAGACATGAAGAGATAACTGTAAGGATTAGCAATGAAGCTTTGAGAGTTAACTGAGAGACTGATGAATTATCCTTGTAATGACAACATAGCAAAAAGTACTGAATTGGGTTACTTGCGGGTTCCGGAGATCACTGTGAAACTGTAGTAGAAGACAAGGTGATGAATGGGTTAAATGCAGAGTTGAACAAACGAACAGCTGAGAGAAATGAGATCCTGCAGACTTTGTAGGATAGGCAGACTGACAAGGTAACCTCATGCAGGACACTGGGAATCCAAGTATTTCCAATAGGTGTGCAATTGACTGATAGCACAATGGAGAGCCGGTAGATCTTTGGCAGTGAAGGCTGCAAACGGACCTCTGGGAACGGAGGCGATATCTGGACCTACGGGAATCACACAGGAATGCACGGAGAGAGTTCAGAGCTAGAGCACAGCTTTGATACAACAAAGCACTGGCCCAGAGTAACATAATCCCAGCCTACTTAAAGGCAGCACAAGCACGGGATTGGCTTACACCTGCCCACAGGTGTTTTCACAAGTGCTCTGTATTAGCTATTTGGTCTCCAACATGGCCACCTCCTATACAGCAGACACACCGCAGTGCCTTAGGCCATTTGGTCCCCGCACTCACAGTTCCCAGACTCTGCATCACCTGTGCCATTGATCACGCCGTGTCCCCACACGGGCGCACAGCACCGCAAGCAACCGCACTGGCAATGGATGAACCCCAGAACCCGCAGAGGTGAGAGACCGGTTCGTGACACGTGCCTACTTGGATGCGGTCACTCATATAATCCTCCACCATTCTTTCAATGGTGAGAGAATCATATGCAGTGACAGTAGACGACATGTCAGTAATCGTTGGCAGGTCCTTCAGTCCGGACCAGATGTCAGCACTCACTCCAGACTGCCCTGCATCACCGCCAGCGGGTGGGCTCGGAATTCTTAGCCTTTTCCTCGCTCCCCCAGTTGCGGGAGAATGTGAAGGAGGAGCTGTTGACGGGTCACGTTCCGCTTGACTTGACAATTTTCTCACCAGCAGGTCTTTGAACCTCTGCAGACTTGTGTCTGCCGGAAAGAGAGATCCAACGTAGGTTTTAAATCTAGGATCGAGCACGGTGGCCAAAATGTAGTGCTCTGATTTCAACAGATTGACCACCCGTGAATCCTGGTAAAGCGAATTAAGGGCTCCATCCACAAGTCCCACATGTCTAGCGGAATCGCTCTGTTTTAGCTCCTCCTTCAATGTCTCCAGCTTCTTCTGCAAAAGCCTGATGAGGGGAATGACCTGACTCAGGCTGGCAGTGTCTGAACTGACTTCACGTGTGGCAAGTTCAAAGGGTTGCAGAACCTTGCACAACATTGAAATCATTCTCCACTGCGCTTGAGTCAGGTGCATTCCCCCTCCTTTGCCTATATCGTAGGCAGATGTATAGGCTTGAATGGCCTTTTGCTGCTCCTCCATCCTCTGAAGCATATAGAGGGTTGGATTCCACCTCGTTACCACCTCTTGCTTCAGATGATGGCAGGGCAGGTTCAGGACTGTTTGCTGGTGCTCCAGTCTTCGGCATGCGGTGGCTGAATGCCGAAAGTGGCCCGCAATTCTTCGGGCCACCGACAGCATCTCTTGCACGCCCCTGTCGTTTTTTAAATAATTCTGCACCACCAAATTCAATGTATGTGCAAAACATGGGACGTGCTTGAATTTGCCCAGATGTAATGCACGCACAATATTGCTGGCGTTGTCCGATGTCACAAATCCCCAGGAGAGTCCATTTGGGGTAAGCCATTCTGCGATGATGTTCCTCAGTTTCCGTAAGAGGTTGTCAGCTGTGTGCCTCTTCTGGAAAGCGGTGATACAAAGCGTAGCCTGCCTAGGAACGAGTTGGCATTTGCGAGATGCTGCTACTGGTGCCGCTGCTGCTGTTCTTGCTGCGGGAGGCAATACATCTACCCAGTGGGCTGTCACAGTCATATAGTCCTGAGTCTGCCCTGCTCCACTTGTCCACATGTCCGTGGTTAAGTGGACATTGGGTACAACTGCATTTTTTAGGACACTGGTGACTCTTTTTCTGAGGTCTGTGTACATTTTCGGTATCGCCTGCCTAGAGAAATGGAACCTAGATGGTATTTGGTACCGGGGACACAGTACCTCAATCAAGTCTGTAGTTGCCTGTGAATTAACGGTGGATAATGGAAACACGTTTCTCACCACCCAGGCTGCCATGGCCTGAGTTATCCGCTTAGCAGCAGGATGACTGCTGTGATATTTCATCTTCCTCGCAAAGGACTGTTGGACAGTCAATTGCTTACTGGAAGTAGTACAAGTGGTCTTCCGACTTCCCCTCTGGGATGGCGATCGACTCCCAGCAGCAACAACAGCAGCGCCAGCAGCAGGAGGCGTTACACTCAAGGATGCATCGGAGGAATCCCAGGCAGGAGAGGACTCGTCAGACTTGACAGTGACATGCCCTGCAGGACTATTGGCTTTCCTGTGTAAGGAGGAAATTGACACTGAGGGAGTTGGTGGTGTGGTTTGCAGGAGCTTGGTTACAAGAGGAAGGGATTTAGTGGTCAGTGGACTGCTTCCGCTGTCATCCAAAGTTTTTGAACTTGTCACTGACTTATGATGAATGCGCTGCAGGTGACATATAAGGAGGAGGATGTTCCGAGGTGGTTAACGTCCTTACCCCTACTTATTACAGCTTGACAAAGGCAACACACGGCTTGACACCTGTTGTCCGCATTTGTGTTAAAATAATTCCACACCGAAGAGGTGATTTTTTTTGTAATTTGACCAGGCATGTCAATGGCCATATTCGTCCCACGGACAACGGGTGTCTCCCCGGGTGCCTGACTTAAACAAACCACCTCACCATCAGAATCCTCCTTGTCAATTTCCTCCTCAGCGCCAGCAACACCCATATCCTCATCCTGGTGTACTTCAACAGTGACATCTTCAATTTGACTATCAGGAACTTTACTGCGGGTGGAAGGCGCCACCTCTTCCCGTCCAGTGTTGGGAAGGTCAGGCATCGCACCCGACACAATTGGACTCTCCTTGGGGATTTGTGATTTAGAAGAACGCACAGTTCTTTGCTGTGCTTTTGCCAGCTTAAGTCTTTTCATTTTTCTAGCGAGAGGATGAGTGCTTCCATCCTCATGTGAAGCTGAACCACTAGCCATGAACATAGGCCAGGGCCTCAGCCGTTCCTTGCCACTCCGTGTCGTAAATGGCATATTGGCAAGTTTACGCTTCTCCTCAGACGCTTTTAATTTTGATTTTTGGGTCATTTTACTGAACTTTTGTGTTTTGGATTTTACATGCTCTCTACTATGACATTGGGCATCGGCCTTGGCAGACGACGTTGATGGCATTTCATCGTCTCGGCCATGACTAGTGGCAGCAGCTTCAGCACGAGGTGGAAGTGGATCTTGATCTTTCCCTATTTTACCTTCCACATTTTTGTTCTCCATTTTTTAATGTGTGGAATTATATGCCAGTATCAATAGCAATGGCCTACTACTATATATACTGCGCACAACTGAAATGCACCACAGGTATGGATGGATAGTATACTTGACGACACAGAGGTAGGTAGAGCAGTGGCCTACTGTACCGTACTGCTATATATTATATACTGGTGGTCAGCAAACTGTGCAAAACTGAAATGCACCACAGGTATGGATGGATAGTATACTTGACGACACAGAGGTAGGTAGAGCAGTGGCCTTCTGTACCGTACTCCTATATATTATATACTGGTGGTCAGCAAAATTATGCACTGTACTCCTACTATATACTACAATGCAGCACAGATATGGAGCGTTTTTCAGGCAGAGAACGTATAATACTGGTGGTCACTGGTCAGCAAAACTCTGCACTGTACTCCTCCTATATAATACTGCTGGTCCCCAGTCCCCACAATAAAGCAGTGTGAGCACAGATATATGCAGCACACTGAGCACAGATATGGAGCGTTTTTCAGGCAGACAACGTATACTGGTGGTCACTGGTCAGCAAAACTCTGTACTGTACTCCTCCTATATAATACTGCTGGTCCCCAGTCCCCACAATAAAGCAGTGTGAGCACAGATATGTGCAGCACACTGAGCACAGATATGGAGCGTTTTTCAGGCAGACAACGTATACTGGTGGTCACTGGTCAGCAAAACTCTGCACTGTACTCCTCCTATATAATACTGCTGGTCCCCAGTCCCCACAATAAAGCAGTGTGAGCACAGATATATGCAGCACACTGAGCACAGATATGGAGTGTTTTTCAGGCAGACAACGTATAATACTGGTGGTCACTGGTCAGCAAAACTCTGCACTATACTCCTCCTAAAATACTGCTGGTCCCCAGAATAAAGGTATTTGCACTGCAGCCCCCTGAAACAAAGTGAGAGGACGCCAGCCACGTCCTCTCACTATCATTTCCAATGCACGAGTGAAAAATGCCGGCGGCGCGCGGCTCCTTATATAGAATCTGAATCTCGCGAGAATCCGACAGCGGGATGATGACGTTCGGGCGCGCTCGGGTTAACCGAGCAAGGCGGGAGGATCCGAGTCTGCCTCGGACCCGTGTAAAAAGGGTGAAGTTCGGGGGGGTTCGGATTCCGAGGAACCGAACCCGCTCATCACTAGTTTGAACCGCTTCAAACGGTTGAATTGAAGTTTCTCGCTTGGAAAGGGCTCTTGCTATCGGCCTTGGCATCTGCGAGGCGGGTGTCCGAATTGACGGACTTGTCGTACAAGTGCCTCTATCTGATTTTCCATGCGGATTTAGCGGAGTTGAGAACTCGTCCTCAATTTCTGCCTAAAGTGGTTTCGTCATTTCATATGAACCAACCTTTTGTGGTGCCTGTGGCTACGGGGGTCTTGGGGAATTCCAAGTCCCTTGATGTAGTCAGGACCTTTAAAGATTAATTTAGCCAGAACGGCTAGGGTTAGGAAAACAGTGGCACTGTTTGTCCTGTATGCAGCCAACAAGGTTGGCACTCCTGCATCTAAGCAGACTATTGCTCGCTTGATCTGTAACATGATTCAGCAGGATCATTCTACGGCTGAATTGCCGGTACTAAATTCAGTAAAGGCCCTTTCCACTAGGAAGGTGGGCTCTTCTTGGGCGGCTGCCCGAGGCGTCTCGGCATTACAGCTTTGCCGAGCAGCTACTTCGTCGGGGTCAAACGCTTTTGCTAAGTTCTACAAGTTTGATACCCTGGCTGATGAGGACCTCGTGTTTGCTCAGTCGGTGCTGCAGAGTCATCCGCACTCTCCCGCCCGTTCTGGAGCTTTGGTATAAACCCCATGGTCCTTACGGAGTCCCCAGCATCCTCTAGGACGTAAGAGAAAATAAGATTTTAAACCTACCGGTAAATCTTTTTCTCCTAGTCCGTAGAGGATGCTGGGCACCCGTCCCAGTGCGGAATTTTTCTGCAAGACTGGTATATAGTTATTGCATACTTAAGGGTTAAGTTACAGTTGAGATCGGCCTCTGGCTGGTGCTGTTTTGTTCATGCTGTTAACTGGTTATTGTATACCAGGTTGTACAGTCTGTATGGTGTGGGCTGGTATGTATCTCGCCCTTAGATAACAAAATCCTTTTCCTCGTACTGTCAGTCTCCTCTGGTCACAGTCCTAACTGAGGTCTGGAGGAGGGGCATAGAGGGAGGAGACAGTGCACACCCATTCTAAAGCTTTACAGTGCCCATGTCTCCTGCGGAGCCGTCTATACCCATGGTCCTTACGGAGTCCCCAGCATCCTCTACGGACTAGGAGAAAAAGATTTACCGGTAGGTTTAAAATCTTATTTTCTATCATTTAAAAAAAACATGCCTAAAATACACTGATCTCTTTCTTTTCCCCACACTGCCCGTGGCTGTCATCTTTTAATGGAATTGTTTATTAGCGCTCTTCACAGTGACTGTAGGAGAAATGTACTAAGCCTTGGAAAGTGATACAGTGGGGAGAGATAAGGGGCTCATTTATCAACAAGTGATAAAACTTGCTGCGTATGGTAAATGGTGCTCCAGCCAATCAACTCCCAACTGTAATTTTTCAAACACATGACAGTTGGGAGCTGATTTGCTGGACTACCATTTATCATACGTAACGAGTTTTAGTATTCCAAATAAATTATAACGCTCATTGATAAATAAGCCCCATAGTACCAGCCAGTCAGGTCCTAATTGCCATGTTGCAGGCAGTTAGGAGTTAGGAGCTGGCTGGAGCTGGTTGGTTTTTTACAGTTAGGAGCTGGTTGGCTGGTACTTTATCTTTCTCCACTTCATCACTCTCCAATGCTTAGTACATCTGCTCCTGTATGAGAAGACTCTTGATAATTGTGTGAAGCTTATTTACTAAGCACATTCAGTGGCTGTTTCTGAGTTGAAAAACATTTGTGTCCACGTTCGCAGACATCAACCTTCTTCACAGCAAAATGCAATAGCCTGCATATGTAACATTGTAAAAATTGCAGTATGTATGCAGATAGCCACCTTCCTTTTATGTAACGGACCCATTCACAATCATCTTTGGAGCATCAATGCAACCACCGACCATTCATCATGTTCCGAAAGCTGAAAGTTTTGAGTGCGGAACTGACGCCATCTACAGATGTATTAACTTATGCAGCCATAAGGTTGAACACGATGGGCAATTTGCCTCTATTCAACCTCAAATACTATGTAAATACTATGCTCCTTCTTATTGTAAGGAAGCCCAGAGTGCAAAGAGGGACCCTTATTCCTGCCTCTTCCAGCCCTCTTTGTGTGAACTACAGTAAGTACTCTTTAACTTCTACTGAGTAGCAGAGAAAATGACAGTATTAGTAATATGGGACTGCAGTTTTTGAAGCAGCTATCTTGGTCCTGGAGCAATGTTTCCCGCCAAAATTCACGGTGAGTTATGAATTTAAATTCCATGGGACCCCTGCAAATTATTATGAATAGCCCCCAGGTGTCTTTATCTTTTCAAATATTAGCTAATAGAATCTTTAACAATGGAGGGACATTAAAAGAGATGGGCATGCATTAATGACAACAAACAGACAGGTTGTCATTTTATTGTGCAGTTTAGAAAATGAAAGCACGTATCTGATTTGTTGGTTTTATTGGCGCCATCTTTTTTCTTTGCACCACTTTTTACAAATGCTCCCCAGTAGGCTCAGAATGTGATACAGAAATGTTAATATTCACTTCAACCTTTTATAAAACAAGACGGACATTGCAACTAAACAGTTGGCACAGAGTGACCTATTATCGTAACAGTTCTGTGATCTTGATCAAAGAGTGTTCCATTGTAGGATTTGATCTAGTCCCATTACTGGAATTCTCTTTTTATTCTCTGTTTTGGTTGTGTTCACCGCTACAGTGCAACCATGAAAGTCCATTCCCTTAAACACATTCTGCAATATATGACATTAAGACCCAGGGCTTTTAGGATCGTATGCTTACAGTACAAGAATGTTAGTTAGCAGTGTCGGACTGGGGCATGAAGGGCCCACTGAGGGAATGCAGTGGTAGGGGCGCATGCTTAAGGGTAAGGCCAGTTACCATGGGCAGAGCCAGCCCATACTGAAGCTTGAAGAGTCATTAGAGACCATGTATCTGACCCTCTAATAGAGTAACCATGACGGTATAATTTGACTGTACTGTCTGGTACCTGACAGAGGAAGATGTGGGTGATTTCCCCTGTACCCCTGCGGGCCAGTCCAGCCCTGTTAGTCAGTGGCCTACAACCAGGAGGGTTCTCTGTTTTCATGAACGTACATAAAAAACAAAAAGTGTCTGGTTGTAGACAGATAACAAACTAATAAAAGGCTGGGTACACACTTTTCAACATATCATTCGTTCAATCGATGAACAATATATCACTAGTGCATCGGCGGATGTGTACACCTGATATGTCTGAACTACGTAGTTTACAGACATATCAGGTCTGTCCTGCAGCTCAGCCAATGCTGATATATCATGCTGATATATCGGACTTCATAAGTGGGCAGGTATAATTAAATGGGTCTGACATATCGGGCGGGCGGCGGATTGGGAAGTGTCTATGCACAAGATGGTTTGTGCATACTCCAATCTATAGATCAGTTGGCAGATTGCCTTGCAGTTCTGAACAGAACGATATGGGTCATATTGTGTTTGTGGCAGTGAACTTGTCAAAGTTATGTGTAAATGTAACTAAAAAAAAAAACTATTGATAATATGAATATTTTTTCCTGTGCTGCTGTTGCTGATGTATTTCATGCTCACTTTAACAGAATTTACGTAAATGGATGATAGAACTGGAGGCCTATTTCCCAGTTTTATTTATCATAGCCCTATGATTTCAAGGTTGTTACTTAAATCCATCTATGTTTTCTGCCTTGTGCATATGAAGGTGCATGCCCACATGCCAGATTTGCCATCTGCCCCAGACAACACTAAACTATGACCACTGGTGGTATTATAGGACCACCACCTTTATTAATTTAAGCTTTTCTGTTTTTCTCCTAATATAATGCTCAGTTTAGATTATTATAGTTATTCAATAATTTTCTGCAAGAAAAATAATAATAATATTACAAATCATTATTTTCCTCACTTACAGTATAGTGAGTGTAGATGGGCACTGTGTTTATTGTACAGTATATGTTACTGTTATATATTGAAATGTAGTTATTATATTATTGTAAGGTTGTGTTGAGCCTGTAGTGCTCTTCCCAGCATATAATGATCCTTGAGGGTACAAAAAGTATATTATGAAAGTATAAGTTGGGCGGTTGGTTAGTTGGGTGGTTGGAGGAAAGTTCTGGTCTGGTGTGCAACCAGCCTAAGCCTCGGCCTTTCTGCGGGGAATGAGGGAGCAAACCACTAACACGGAAATGCCCTCGTAATTATTACTGTCTCTGTGTAATGCCCCCTAGATATCATAAGCATGGTATGCAGTACATGAGGAATTTGAGAATTGTGCATGTGATTGATGTAAAATTGTAGAACAAGTGATGCTTGTTCCGAGCTCCATAAGACTCTGGAGTTTATTCTTGTGTTAAGTAAAGTACAAAAGTATTGGAATTCCCAATACTAAGGGACCTGTATATGAATTGTGGCACTGCTGCGATTATTAACAATCAGTATTGAGACAGATATTTTTATTTAACTGAAAATATCCCCGCTATGTACTGAACTTAACGCACAGGAGCAGCAGTAGCGATAACCACTGTCCCCGCAAGTTACTTACCCAGCATATCGGTGGAGTCACATTTGGGAAAGACCCCTCCGGGGGAATCTGACACTGCGCATGTGAGTAAAGCCTCCATAGGCTTAAAGCCGTATACGTCATCTGAGGATGGTGTAAACCAGTGGTTCCCAAACTCGGAGCAGATGTATTATAGCGGCACGGATCGTGCTGCTATAACACTTCCTGCGAGGCAAAGCAGGAATGGACATCGACAAGATGTATGATCATCTTGTCTGCTGAAGCAGGGGAGTCAAGACATCCCTCTCTGGCGATGTCCGTCTGAGATCACAGTGCATCAGCTTAAGGTGGGTACACACTAATAGATATATCTGCAGATCAATTGCTCTGCAGATATAGCTATGCACAGATCGGGCAGTGTGTTGAGCATACACACTGCCCGATCCGTCGGGGATTGACGTCATGAACTGGCCGGGCATGTACAGCTGTCAATCACCAACGGCAGCCGCAGCATGTGTACGGGCGGTCAGCCGACCGCCCCGTACACACACAGCGACGCACCAATATATCAGTAGATATATTGGCCGTCGGCTGTGCTGCGCGGCCGACGCGATACGTCTGTGAACGACAGGAGTTCACAGACGTATCGGCCGTACACACTGGCCGACGGTCCCGCGATATATCGGCCGTTCAAGAGAACGGCCGATATATCGACCAGTGTGTACGGGCCTTTAGTCACGATGCGCTGTGCCCCCCTGCCCGGCCGGCCCCACTGCACATGCACAGGATATCGTTATTATCGTAAGATCTCCTGTGCACATGTCCCTGAGCTGACACTAAAGCAGGGACAGACTGGGGCACTAAAATAGCCAGTTTAGTGGGGCGTGGCTATAAATTACAGGGCGTGGCTGAGACTCATGGGGCGTGGCCATATCTCTGTATGCTGGTCAGCTGAGCAGAGAGCCTGGGAGGCGGAGCTGCTTAGCCAGCCCCTGACTCTATTTGGCGTGTGGCAGAGCAGCACTGCTCAGTTAGGCCATTTCTCAGAAGTGCCAGATGGACCAAAGTTTTCAGATGCATGTATTTGGCAGTGAGTACCAGAAGCATATTTATTTATTTATTAACAGTTTCTTATATAGGGCATCAAATTCCGTCGCCATTTATAGTTGGAAACAACAGTGATAAAACAAAACTGGGTAATAACATATAGTCATAGAGGTAGGAAGGCCCTGCTCGCAAGCTTACAATCTATAATGAAATAGGCATTGATACACAAGGATAGATGTTATTTATTGCATAATTATCCACCAGATTGCAAAGGTTCTTGATGGGCTGTATGATATGGTGAAGAAAGAGAAAATACGTGAGGATATGCATGTACAGTGGGGATGTAATTGGATAGGACTCTTTTAGGAAAGTTTGTTAGACTAACGGCCTGTACACACTAGACGATATTGGGGGTAATTCCAAGTTGAATCGCAGCAGGACATTTTTTAGCAGTTGGGCAAAACCATGTGCACTGCAGGGGGGGCAGATATAACATTTGCAGAGAGAGTTAGATTTGGGTGGGTTATTTTGTTTCTGTGCAGAGTAAATACTGGCTGCTTTATTTTTACACTGCAATTTAGATTGCAGATTGAACACACCCCACCCAAATCTAACTCTCTCTGCACATGTTATATCTGCCCTTCCTGCAGTGCACATGGTTTTGCCCAACTGCTAACAAAATTCCTGCTGCGATCAACTCAGAATTACCCCCCTTGGTGGTCATTCCGAGTTGATCGCAGCAACAATTTTGTTAGCAGTTGGGCAAAACCATGGCCCTCATTCCGAGTTGATCGCTCATTTTTTCGGTCGCACAACATATTTGCAAAGTTGCGTTAGTGTAGTAAATTTGCGAACATCCGCCCCCAACGTATTTTTGCACATTCGTACGCAGTATTACACAAAGTGGGCGTACGCCAAATGACATCGCAGTAATGCGAAACCATCGCAGCATTGCGAAGCCTTCGCAAAAACACATATTTCATTGTAAAAATACTAACTTTTAGTAGATTTACTCATTTTTCCTACAAATTACACACTTTTAAGGTAAAACGCCTTTTTTTTTTTTTATTTTGCGATTAAGTGAAATTACCCCTTTCATTTTAAAGTACACAAGCCCTTGTCAATTACGAATCCAATTAGTGTAATGATTGATAATGTTCCGAAACAATTAAGTCAGGCCAAAAAAACAGATTAACACTTTGTTGCCATAATTGTCCATCAACATGTAAAAGTGTTTTTTTTAAAAACTATTATATTTTAAAAATTTGTATATCTTTTTTAAAAGATGTTGTTTGTGAATGAAGGTGTTTACATGTTTATTAACACAATAATCTCCTAACTCATTTTTTAATTCTAAACTTACGTTACATGTGAGTAATGTTTAATGTAAACTATTTCTGCCTGCCATTCTGCTGATCCTTTTTTGCATTAATAAGCACAACACCCGGTTAACTTGAATCATTTTTTTTTTATTTTTTTTATTTTTAAAAACATTATTTTTTTTTAAAAAACAAACAAAATCAAGCAAATTTTTGCAATTCATCCAGACACATGACAACACCATGCAGGTGTTGTCGCATTCTGGCAATAATGCCTCCTAAACTTGTAGGATCTCCAACTGCAACATCTGAAATTAAGAACAACAGAAACATTAATAACTGAATTACATTACTTATTATCCAAGAAAGGCACAAAGCACACTTAAATGCAGGCATGTCAAAACTGCTGGCCTCCAGCTGTTGTGAAACTACATCTCCCAGCATGCCTTTTCCCAGTTTTGTGGTCAGATAATGCAAAATCTGTGTCAGGGCATGCTGGGATGTGTATTTTTTCTCCAGCATGAGGGCCGCAGTTTGGACAGGCCTGCTTTAATGCCTAAGTGACTACATCATGGCTGCTTTAAGGATAAATCAGTAGCATAATACACAATCCTGCTCAGCAATGTTTTTTTTTTAAACTAGAAAGTGAACCACACCATGTTGTCCATTTTCTACTACGGGAGTTCAATTTAAGATGGGAAGTAGACCATAGCAAACAAACAAATTAAACATGTTATCTTGTAAAAGTGGGCATAACAATTTAATTTATAATATTATTGCTTGCTATGGTCAACATCCCATGTTAAAGATAACTACCATCTTAGTAAATGTAACACCATGTTGCCATTCATTCACATCTGGACTGAAGTGAATTAAATTTAAGGAGGTTTGGTCCTGCATGATCACACTGCATATCAACATCTTCAGAAGGACTACATATCCTAGCATGCCCACAATCCATGTAAATCCAGTTTCCAAAATAAGGAAAAACAGGTTTAATTGTTACAAATTAGCATTTTGTGAGTGTAACTTTAACACCACAAATCATTGTGTTGTTCTGCTTGCTAACAAAGTGAAGCATGTGTTTTGAAAGTGCAAACATTATGAATAGAGAGGCACAAGTGTTAAAGACTAACAACATACTAAACTGCACTCAGCTATAAATGTTTTTGTTAAAAATAAACACATATTAAACTATGTAGTCCTGGCAACCCTGTCAAACTAATTAGTGTCGACCTAGAGTGGACACACAACACATTGCACACATAAACACTACATATAATGATACTCTAAAAAATATCAATGCAACATGCACACCATCAATAATTAATGAAAATGTGTACCTTGCTAGCTGACTTAAAACAGTACAACAGTGCATGTTTGTACATTGTAAGTGTAAGTAGGTCATATTTTGAACTGAAATGTAAAAACACTTACTTTCCTCAGCAACATTAGTGTCATCACTGACCCCATCAGGGGCTTCTTCTGCCCATTCTGTGGGTGGTGAAGGCAGCTGGATGGGGGAAGGAGGAGGGATTGGTGAAGGAGGAGGGATGGGGGAAGGAGGCTGGATGGGTGAAGGAGCAGGGTTTGGGGAAGGAGGAGAGATGGGGTAAGGAGGAGGGTTTGGGAAACTAATTTCTGAGGGTGGGTCTGATTGAGAGGGCGAGGGGGGCGGAGAGAATGTTAGGCCAATAGAGGGTGAGGGGGGCTGAGAAGGGGAGTTGGAAGTAGAAGGAGAAGGGGACTGGGAAGGAGGAGAAGGGGTCACAGAAAGAGAATGAGAGGTGGGCTGAGAAGGGGAGTGGAAAGGGGAGTGGGCCTGGGAAGCTGAGGGTGCCTGGGAAGCTGAGGGGGACTGGGAAGCTGAGGGGGAGTGGGAAGCTGAGGGGGATTGGGAAGTGGAGGGGGAGTGAGAAGGGGAGGGGGACTGGGAAGTGGAGGGGGAGTGAGAAGGGGAGGGGGACTGGGAAGTGGAGGGGGAGTGAGAAGGGGAAGGGGGCTGAGAAGCTGCCTGATGTGGGCTCACTGGCTGTCTTTGCCGTTGTGGTCGTCCTAGAATGATATTTGTTGGTAAATTTTATTTGCATGTTAAATAACATACTAAACATTTGTAAATTACACTGTTCTGTTCCATGTAAAAAACACATTTTTTTTTTTTATTTAAACAACACATTTTACAATCCTCTTCATGTTGGCCCCACCAACCAAAATGTTTCAACAAAAATATTTGGACGCTCATTCCTTAATCTATTCCATTGAGTCATATTGATTGGTCTAGGCAACATCACCAGATCACTATTCAAGCCACCTTATTATATAGACACCACTGATCAAGTTTTTGTGTACAGTTTCCTGCCTGGGTATTCATTCTGTACAACATGCACTTGTTTGGTAACACTTTGACACAGTCAGTACTGTTTGCCCTAACCACACACACTGTCCTATTTTTTAAATTTGTTCACTCAGTGTTGCTATTAGCCTACCACTTAGTGTAAATTTGCAAATTTTATGCTAATAATCTTATGTAATGTAACTTACTGCGTGCATGCATTTCCCTGATTTGCTGGCGGATCTCCGCCAACAGTTCTGGAGTCCTCCTGCGGAGATCACTCCATCTCCTCTCTAGCTGGATTATTGTCCGCCTGCTGCGGACGCGAGACCGCAGTAGGTGGCGGACCTCCGCGTAGGCCTCGCGCTTAACCCGATTTGGGATGAAGCGCCCAACGCGGCCTACGCGGCGGTCCATCACCGCAACCAGGACGCGGAGCTCCCGCCTGGTGAAAGGTGCCGCACGCATCATGGCAATGGCGTTTTCCTTATTTGGGCATATATTTATAGTGTCTGTTAGCATGTGATTGGTCCAAAATCTATGCTGTCATTTCTAATAACTTTATTGATCTTTGCAATGCTGGGAAGAGCAGAGTGTTAAATCGCACGAGCGGAAATACGCTGTCGCAGAAGGAATAAAAAAATAAAAATAAAAGACAACACCAACACAGACACAGACACACACACAGTTTAGTTTAAATTTCAAAAAAGATCTGTGTACTCACCACAGTTTGTGTGATCATTCAGCTGGACAGTCACAAAGTGGTCAACATTCATTTTCATTTGTTTGTGTGTTTGTTTTAAAAAACATGTTTTTAGGTAAGAAAACAAATAAGGACACTATTTAGCAACATAACATTATTATATTTGCAAATAACACATTGTAAGCTTAACCTGTTTACGGATATTTAAAAAAAAAAAAAAACACACACACCAAAATAATTACACAATGACCTTACAATAGCTTAAAAAAATACAACATTAAAAAATGAACATAAGCATACTGTGTTTTTTGTGTTAGAATAAAAAAATAAGGGGACTTCCGGTGGGCGGAGCATCGAGATGGCCGCGTTTTAGTCCTCTCTCCGTCTCCCCTGTACAAAATCCTCCACCATCCTTCCTTGAAACGGCTGATTAACAAATATAATCCACACTGAGAGCCGTGGGAGGACTGGCTGTACGCAACAAGCCATATATTGGAGACAGCGGAGAAATATTTCCACCGGAATTCGGCCCACACAGACGGCGCCTCTACGTGCCTCGTGGCGAGGTACAGCCATTGTTGGATGTGGCTCTGAGCTGCCTTGAGAGAGACCCTGACAAAATATCGGGGAAAGTAGTGGAATCCTGAGACTACCCCCCGTTCAGTAGCGGAGCCGAGTAAGCAGTGACCGGGACCTAATTGGCTGGCGCAGTCTAGCGGGCACTGCCGGAGACGACGGCCCTTGGAGCCCACTCCCCGTAACCTTAGTGGCGGCTATACGACCCACTGCTGTCGGGCGAAGAGAGGGGACGGAGGATCACTCAGCCCTGCACAAGACCTCAGAGACGTATCGGATGCATGCCTCATATTCCCCTGTATGAAGACGACGCAGCGGTGCTCCGGTAGCAACGGGCATTCCTCCCAAAAACACAGCTTTGACCGACTACCCGCTGAACTTACCTGCTGGTGTGGTATGTGGAGTGCTGGCGGGGCTGCCTACTGGATTGGCGATTGTGTGGACTGAAACTGATCGGCGTACTGCCCACCCCTGCTGTTACCCAGATATCGGAGGAGGGTCTGCTGCTGAGAGCCCCGGTGGCGACTTGTGGAAGACGGGCCTGCGGCCGCTGCCGGTCATCGAACCCTGATTGCGGTGGACTCAGACCTCTGTGCGGAGATCTCCTGTCCTGGTATTGGGATTGCAGCCCTGGGAGGACGGATCCCACCCTTTGCTGCAGAGTTTCTTTTTGATCTCCTCTACCCATCGATCACCCATCGGGATCGTCGAGACCAGAGCCGGTAACGGACGGAGCGATACTGCCTCTAATAACCGCGAATTGACTAATCTGGTATTAATTACCCATCTCTCTCTTTCACTTTCTCTCTACTACAAACCCTCTTCTCTTCTATATATTCTTATCTCTACTCTATACCTCAAGACAAAACATGCTTTAACCCAAGGAACTTATGGTTTAATGTGAATGTAAAACCACTGTATGTAATAAGTATACTATTGCAAATTTTCTCAAGCTATATTGCAGCTAACTATGCCATAAATTAATAGTACGTCACTCAACCTTGCTACAGAAAGCAAATACTGCCATCTGGTGGTGTTCAATCATAAAAGCCAGCATTATCCATCCAATCTGGCATATATTAGAAAGCATACTGTGATTGGTGATTGCAAAGAGCTTGTTTCAAAATAATTTATCATAACAAAGGTTAAAGTGGTGACAAAAGCCTCTGACTAAAATTCTGCACAGAGTGACATGTTTATATGCTATACTGTTTCATATCTATATTGTTTAGGTTACGGTTAACTAGGGAAGTAGTCATTATTATAACTTCTAGTCATATGTGCTATATGCTATTCTCCCAACACGATAAATAGCACTGATCACAGAGGATAGACGTTACCACTATACATCACTTAACTTCCCGCAAAAGAGACGTGGGTTGTGGATAACTTATATACTCCACGTTACTGGTATTCAATACAAATTACGTTAATTCTAAGATCATAATTCTCTATACACTATATCTACTTCCAATTATATATTGGTGTAAGTCTCGTTGGATATTGTTTTAGAGATTTAATTCCCACCGAATTGATTCTAGATATATTTATAGTTATGTAGTTACCTCAAAGATTTACATCCATAGGTGGTACAGGATCTCTAGCTAATCTGGTTATTGTCCCGTAGTATGGACAAGTTTGTAGACAAATATCCAACTGATACTATGGTCAGGAACGGGAAATCTCAATCCAAAACCCCTTCTGTTAGGGAAAAGGTAAATGCTCCCCAACCCAGCCGCTCACCTCCCTCAGCCTCTCAAGATCTTTCCTCCTCACCCATTATACCCTCTCTCCCCGTGGAGAGCTCCATACCTTTAAACCCAACTCTGGAGAAAAAGTTAGACGCAATTCAAACAAGTTTGAATACGGTCCTGTCCCATTTAGAATCACATACCAAACGATTAGTGGAAGTGGAACAACGTGTTAGTACGGCAGAAGATGCTATTGTATCTCTGCAAAACTCTGATGATTCCCACTATCAACAAATAGCTTTCCTAACCTCAAAGATTGATGAACTTGAAAACAGAGATAGGCGGAGCAATCTCAGATTTATAGGAATCCCAGAATCAATATCAGGTTCAGATCTTTTCGATTTACTCAGTGTTGATATAATTCAAATCCTTAATGTTCCTAGTACTTCGGGAACAGTGATTATTGAAAGGGCACATCGAATTGGCCCTGATAGAGGCCCCCCTTCATCCCAAACACGCCCCCGTCCTGTTATTGCCAAATTTCTTAATTTTAGAGATAAAGAGAACATACTTATGGCGTACAGGAAAAAACGCACTCTTGAGGTACGAAACTTTAAAGTGCTGATATTTCAAGACTTTTCGGCCTCTGTGGCTCAGAGGAGAAAAGAATTCACCCCAATATGCAAACATTTGTTCACTGAAAATGTTAAATTTGCCCTCCTCTACCCAGCTAAACTGCGGGTCTTCACCGATGGGAGGACCCTTACTTTTGATAATCCTGACCAAGCTAGAGATCACCTAAAGATTCCATTACAAGGTTCCTCTGAAAATCCACCTCCAAATGGATGAATTGATGGATTATCATCTCGACTATTTACGATTTATCCGGGACTCCCGGCAAAATGGTAGCTTCTTACCCTTTTTGTGAAATAGGGGTTAATCTATTATTAATACATTGCCGGAATTATTGCAGTAATCATATGCTTACTATGTTTATGATGCATTACAGTTTATTCATATGTTATTTTTGGTGCTCCTTATTTTCTTTCTTATCTTCTTCTTCATCCCTCTCTCCCATTCTCCTGAATCGCCTGTGGCCCCTTTCCATTCTCCCCATGCAGTTACTATCCTCAACTTACATTCAGAACGCCGGTCGCACTCGCTGGGATGTGACGGGCACCCGAATCAAAGATACACTGTTTACATTCTCCTTTGGTAGGTGTGGAATTGGATGACGGCCCATGCTGACATTTCCAATTTAGCCCCCCAACTATCATCGACTTCTATCCGATTTCTGTCATGGAATGTAGCAGGATTGAACTCCATATGTAAACGACGACGGGTACTATCTCATCTCAAACGATTAACCCCCGATATCACTTTATTACAGGAGACGCACTGGTTGCGTGGTCCCCATACGACCCTCAAAGCGGCATGGATTCAGGAATGTGTCTCAGCCTCTTTCGATAAAAAGAAACGTGGTGTGGCGATTTTATTTAGTAAACATCTTCAATATACTATTGATAATGTAGTAGCTGATAAGGAGGGGAGATTCTTGCTGGTACATCTTTCAGTTCATGGTGAGAAATTTACGATTCTAAATATTTATGCTCCCAACACGTCTAATTTAACCTTTTATAAAAAAATATCAAATCTTCTTATGAAATATGATAACCCTAATTTAATAATTGGTGGCGATTTTAATTGCTTACATAATCCCCTATTGGATCACTCCGCCCATGCATCCCCCATCCCTTCCAATCGTGTAAGTGGGATTGATTTTCTCTGTTCCAACCATGATGTGGTTGATCAGTGGAGACTGCATAATCCCTCTTGCAAAGACTTCACATTTCATTCTAAGGTTCATGATGTATTTACCAGAATAGACTATATACTGGTAGCGGATACTCTATTCCAGCGAGTCTGTAATACTATAATAGACCCTATCATTATATCGGATCATGCCCCCATACTTTTTGACCTAACTAGACATACTCCTTGGCACTCCTCGCGCCTTTGGCGCTTCCCATCTTTCCTCTCCCAAAATGACGATTTTCAATTGTATTTGAAAACCAAGTGGAGGGAATACGTAGACGATAACTTAGAACATTGGAACGATCCTGTCTTATTCTGGGAGGCCTCAAAGGCGGTGATGAGAGGACATGTGATATCTTACATAGCCAAACGTAACCGGACCCATAGAGAAACATTACTTTCTTTGAAAAATAGACTAAAGGAAGCGTACCGTTATTATTTGCGATTTTCAACAGCAGATAATAAATCTAATTATCTACATCATAAACAAATTTTGGAATCTTTCCTTTTAAAGGAAGCTCAAATTAAATTGGACTATTCTAAAAATACTTATTACCGCTGGGGGGGTAAATCGGGGAAAATTTTGGCCTACATGGCAGGTCGACAACGGAAGAAACAATTCATTATAAAAATCCTAGATCCAAGCTCTAATGCAATGGCCGCTAAACCTGCTGACATTAACAGTATATTTCATTCATACTTTACTTCTCTTTATGAAGACGCACCAATTGACCCCCTTTTGTCAGAATCCTTTTTTAAAGAAGCCAATTTACCATATTTAACAACTCAACAGAAAGAATTCCTCTCTAGTGACATAACAGAGGAGGATGTTAGGTTTGCCATTGATAGTCTACATCTCAACAAGTCACCGGGCCCTGATGGATTTAATGGGAACTATTATAAGATACTAAAAGATGATATTATTCCTTCCATGACTCATGTTTTTAAACAGATTCAGGAGGGAAAACTCAACTATCCTACATTTAATGATTCCTATACCATATTATTATTGAAACCCAATAAAAATCCTGATTTAGTAGCCTCATATAGACCCATTACTCTCCTGAATCAGGATTACAAAATTCTTTCTAAAATTCTGGCTTCTCGCCTACAAACAATCCTTCCTTCTCTCCTGACACCCCACCAATCTGGATTTACTCATGGCAGGAACATGGTTCGCAATGTCCGTATGGCAATAGCGGCTTTATATTCCTCAACAACTCAAGACCACTCCACTAACATATTGTTGAGTTTAGATGCCGAAAAAGCTTTTGATAAAGTTTTATGGCCACATTTATATGCCATATTACAACAACGAGGGTTTGGTTCTTCCTTTATTAATTTACTCAAATATTTATATAGCTCCCCCAAGACAAAATTATTAATGAATGGACTCTTGGGTGATCCTATTCAAATGTTTAGGGGAACTCGACAGGGATGCCCTTTATCCCCCTTACTTTTTAACCTTGCATTAGATCCTTTGTTAAGAGTACTCCAATCCTGGCCCCTTTTCCGAGGTATGTCCTATGACAATGCAGAAATCAAGATAGCTGCTTTTGCAGATGATCTTCTCTTGTTTATCTCTAATCCACACGAATGTTTAATGCCCCTTCTCTGTAAACTAGAAGATTTTGGTAGGATATCAGGTTTTACCATAAATCACTCCAAATCTACCATCATGGCCCTAAGCGCCTCCTTTCGTAGAAATACATTATCGGTTGGTGATCTGAAATGGGCAGATACTTACATCTCTTATTTAGGAATTCGCCTCCCTAGAAATATCCATGATTTATATATCATGAATATTAAAAGTAATATTGATACAGTTCTTAAAGAATTGGACGGGTGGCAACATTTAAAATTATCCTTTCTAGGTAGAGCCAACCTTATAAAGATGATTACCTTCCCGAAGCTGCTATATCCTATTCAGGTTCTACCACTCGTATTTACCAAGATAGATCTCAAAAGAATTGAGGCAGCTTTCAGACAATTTATTTGGAAAAAAATGAAACCGCGCCTTAGTCTCCGATTGCTACAAAGAACTAAATCAGAAGGAGGTATTAATTTTCCAAATATGGAAATCTATAACTATGCTGCTGTATGCAGGCATATTAAGGATTGGATCTCACACTCTGATTTATATTCCAATTATTTAGTAGAACAGTCCTTTCTAACCAATATAGATTTAGTTTGTTTTTTACACCTCCATAAATCCGACATACCAGCAGGAGTACTAGATAACCCTCTCTTAATGTCAGCATGGTCAGTTTGGCATACAATTCGTAATAAATGGAAACTAAACGCCTCATACTCTTTGTTTCTTCCTTGGCTTGGCAATGTAAACTTTCAACATGGTTTGGCATCTAGCCCCTTTTCTTTGTGGGCTCAACAGGGGCTTACCACAATTCATCAACTTACTGATACAACCATACAACGTACTCTTACTTTTTCTCAGGCTCAATCTAAATTTTCTTTCTTAAAAATTCACAATTTAGCCTTTTTGCAAGCACAGCACTATGTCTCAAAGGTGACCTCTTATCTTTCTCCTATGGACTGGAGGAACCAGTTGGATACCTCCCTTCGATCTACATCTAACACTAAAGGAGCTATTTCAAGATTCTATAAAATATTGCGGACACCATATTATGAAGGCCACTATGACACAGGCATCACCAGATGGCAGAGACACTTTCCTGATCTTAGCGAAGCAACCATTCTAAAAGCGCTTTTATATTCCAATCGTACCCTTCCAACCATCATGTACCAGGAAATGTTTTTTAAAATCTTTTATAGAGGATACCTATCACCTTCTCGTTGTCAGTTAGTGGGGATGTCCTCCACTTCAACATGTCCAAAATGCACTCGACCTGAAGCTACTCTTTATCACTGTCTATGGGATTGTACTTATATCAAAAAATTCTGGCTTCAAATAAAACAATTCGCCATTTCAGACTTGGTTAATTTTCTACCACTGTCCCCTGAATGGGCCGTTTTTGGAATATTGACAACCACTTCTAGAATATCTCCGGGTTGTCTCAAGCTACTGTTGATTTTATCAGCTGTGGCAAAAAAATGTATATTACAACAATGGATACATCCATCTCCCCCTTCCTTACAAATGTTTAAAGATAAACTCTTTCATGTATTCAAAATGGATTGGATGGAAACTTCGTTACATAAAGAACAACGCATAGCGAAATTTTTTGAGATTTGGGACTCTTTTATTGACACTTTAAACATTTCAACAAAAACTCAGATTCATAACTGTTTTCATACAACTCTATGGTATGAAACTGCAGTATTTCTATCCGAACCTCCGATCCGACTGAGTTAACGCCCATTTCCCTAGTGCCTCTCCCCCCCCCCCCCCTCCCTCTTCTTCTTGATCACGGGGCTACAGGTGACCCCTTTCCCACCTTCCTCCCTTTATATCATACGAACATCCATTTGTCATTTCCTACTCTTCTATTCCTTCTCTTCTTCTCTCCTTCTTCTCTATACTCTCTCTCCTTGGAAGAATAAATTCTCCCTTACTCTTCTCTTCTTGATTGAATGTAAAAGATTTTGATAATACACAAATTTTATATTTTGGATATAACAATTTGAACTACAATCATTTTCTACTGTATTGTTCTCTTAAGTATTATCCCACTTAATGCTTTGTTGAAATTGTATTGGAAAATGTTCTAAATGAAAATTAAAATAAAAACATTTTGAAAAAAAAAGAATAAAAAAATAATAAAAAAAAACTATACCTGAAATATTCTGCAACAATGCTTGCCCTGACTTCGCTCCCCCTCCGTGTAACACTCCCCCCACCGAAGTGTCGGACAACCCCTGGCTCCTCATCAGGCAATTCCTCTGTCTGAGGAAGCTCTACGCTACTCCTTACCGCGATGTTGTGTAGTATAGCGCACAGGACCACTAGTTTACTTGCCATCTCCGGCGAATACATGATGTCGCCACCAGTGCGGTGGAGCACACGAAACCGGCCTTTAAGGACCCCAATTGTGCGCTCCACCAGCTGCCTAGTGGCAGTAAGCGCGGAGTTAAATGCCGTCTGTGGTCCTGGCCTGGGATTACGGTAAGGAGTCATGAGCCAGGGGGTGCAAGGATATCCACGGTCTCCTGTTTGATGAGAATAACAAATTAGAAAGAGTATATTTTTTATAAATTAGTAATTTCAGGCCAAACATAGTGGGCCAACTCACCCAATAACCACATGTCTGCTCGTTGACTTGATCTTAATCTGTGCCATATCCCTGATTGTCTAATGACATACGCATCATGGGAGTTTCCGGGAAACTTTGCATTCAGGGAAAGGATCTGGAGGGATGGCCCACAAACAACCATTACATTCAGAGAATGAAACAGTTTCCTGTTTCTAAAAATTTCTTCATTATGTCTTGGTGGCTGAATAGCTACATGTGTGCCATCCACAACCCCAATAACATGTGGGAAGCGACTACCACCTTCCTCAAATTGCCGCTTCACCACATCTAGGGCACCAACATCCAAAGGCATAGCAATAAATTGCTTCACACGCTTTAGGAAAGCCTGGCAGACACGCCGCAGGACCTTACTGAACTGGCCCTGCGACATGCCAGCCAGGTCTCCAACCACATGCTGATAAGAGCCTGTAGCCAAAAAATGTAACACAGCAAGGAATTGTGTCAATGGTGGTATTGCTGTAGGATACCGAATTGAAGACTCCAGATCACTCTCTATTATGGAGAGAGTGTCCAGGATTAGATGTGGTGGCAGCCTGTATCTACGCACAACAACATCATCTGGCATCCCAAAAAGTAGGACACGGGGTTGGAAAATTGGTGGCCTAGCACGCCTCCGTTGCCTTGGTTGATGAGGAGCCGGTTGTGGTTGTGGGGCTGGCGGTTGGGGTGGGAGTGCTGCCGTGGGTTGGGGAGGTAGGGCTTCTGCTGCGATAAACACTGACATCACACACTTTAAAAAAATATAACAGATATGTTGAATAAGACAAAAGCAAACCTCAAAAAATATACAACAAAACATTTTTAAAAAAAGGGTGTGTCAACTTACTGCAGGAGCATAAGACATATTTTCTGTGTTCAATTCCGGATCAAAATGAAAATGTTACCAAAAAGGGTATAAAAAATTTAAAAGTTAGAAAGCTACATATTTTAAAAACATTTTAATATAAATATAAAAAAACAATATACTCAGAGCATCAAACACATCACAAACACCTTCAAAAAAATTAAGCAAAATAGGCAAAAAAAACATTACAACACAACAACCAAAGTTATCCCTTTAGTAGCTAGTACAGGCAAGAACAGCACTACTTTGCACAACAATCCTTGAAATAAATTTAACATTTCTTATCAAGATGGCAGACAAACATAAGCAAAACACTTTGAACAAACACAAACAGGCACCAACACAGGCCAAGGGCACTTACCTGCTCCAAAGAAAACAACAGTCAAATTTGAGTTCTAAATCACACTCCTTGAAAACAACAAAAAGGGGTTACTTCACCCAGAAAAATACACCTACAAGAGAACAAAAATGACATTAAAAACAACATAGAGACCATTAACACAAACAGGCACCAACACAGGCCAAGGGCACTTACCTGCTCCAAAGAAAACAACAGTCAAATTTGAGTTCTAAATCACACTCCTTGAAAACAACAAAAAGGGGTTACTTCACCCAGAAAAATACACCTACAAGAGAACAACAATTACAGTAAGATCAACATAGTAACATTAGTCCACACAACAGCAACACTGAAGCACAGGTTTAGTTTAAAAAATGGAGAAACCAAATATATATGTGTAAAAAATAATTACAAATAATCTTCAAAAATATAATTTGTAAAAAACATTAGGAACAAGACGAATGCACGAATACTCACAAACGGATTTTCGCAAAAATAATGCTATACCGTCTATATTCTAAACGCGAACAAACGGACAAATGTATGCTTGACAATTACTCACTCTGAAAAGCACAATAGCACCTTAACGCACAGCACAACAAACTCCAAACTGACAAATACAAACTCCAAACTACCAACACTCACAGCGTGCAAAGTAGGCCCTTAAATAAGCAGTGCAATCATTACCAAGATTAACACTGTACACCTGTGTGAATGAACGCCCCGCCCATAGGTATAAATAAGCACACACCTCGGCGTACACACGTCATCGCAAACATGGCTTCTCGTGAGGAAATAGCAGCAGAGATGGCCCGCATTGCAGAGCAGCAGATGGCATTGGCGAAAAAATGCCTAGAGTGCCAGAAACGGATGTTGGAATACGCCTCTGCGGATTGTGAAGAGGCAGGACCTAGTACTCTGCAAATGTCTGCTTCTGAGCCCCAACAATTGAGTGGGGATACCCTGCCACACACACATACTGGACAAACCGAGGAGGAATCAGCATTAGCCACACAAACACAACAGACAGAAGCTGCTAGTGAGGAGGAAGATGGTGAGGAGCAGCAGGAAGAAACCTCACAGGCTACCTCCAGACGTAAGAAAAGACAGCCAGCATTGACTAAGAGGGAGTTGCGTGTCTTGGTCACGCAAGCCATGTCCAAAGTACATAGAGGCCCCAAAAACATGGGTGCTGCTACAAAAGATCGCATCTGGAGGGACATCACACATTCTGTGAATGAAGTTGGCTCTGTCGTCAGAACCTCGCAGGAAGTTAGACGACGGTAAGTGCATCTTGCCAGTCCTTTTTCGGTGCTAAGTTGTCTTAAAAATGTAGTGACATGTGATGTTATGCATAGCAAACAGAAGCAGAACATGTGTCCTAGATATTTACATACACAAATAATAATACTCTACTTTGCCCCTCTTTCACAATACATATGTAGGTGGGCCGACTTCAAATCCCGCCTGAAGGCAAAGAGGTCTGCGGAGTGGAATGCCTCAAGGGCTACAGGGGGAGGACCATCTGTCGCTGTGGAGTTTACAGACTTGGAGGAGATGGCGATGGCCTGTGTCAGTTATGAGGAGGGCCAAGGGGTGTCTAATATGGACACGGACCTGCCTGAGATCCTGACGGGACATGACTTGCCAGGTAAGTTTACACATGTATTTGTCTGCAATTTAAACAGTATTTATAAACTTAAATCTAATTTTTTATTGTACTCTTTTCCCACACATTCTTCTATTTGCTTGCCACTAAACACAGCACAGGGGGATGATCAGTTTGAGTCACAGGAGGGTTATGTGGCTGAGGCTGAGGTGGAGGGACCTAGTGGGTCTGGCAGTGTGGGGACACAAATCCCACCTCTGCAGGTTCCTACTGGCCCCCCCACCCAACCCTCTGCTATCCCGGAGATCCTGCTTGAAATCGCTAGGTATGGTGAGAGCCTAAATGCGTTTCAAGACGGGATCCTCCGGGAGGTAAGCCAGATAGCTGTCCGGCTCACTGAGCACCGAACCAGTGTTGAGCAAGGTGTTGCTCAACTCTGCCAAGGTCTGGCAGAGATCAGGCAGGGCCAAGAACAACTTGCCTCCTCATTCCAAAGCCTTGCAAATAACATCTTGCAAGGGCTCCAGGCCATCGCTGTCTCCCTTGCCCACAGTGGCAGAGAGCCACCCACATCGGCTCCCTCCCCTGCCCCTGCCCAGGAAGAACAGGCCACTGGGCAGGCCCAACGAAGGTCGCTCCGCAGACCAAGCCAAGAAGAACAGCCTCAGGCGGGGAGAAAAAAAAGAAAGTGATGTCTCTCCAGATGGCCAGCACCCATGTTTTTGATGTTGCCTCTATGTTATTTTGGAGTTGGCTTGTGTGGCCAGAATGGATAACTCCCTCTTAGTGAAATGTATTATTTATGTTTGGAGGTATTGTAGCCTGTGAGTTTTTGGGTATAAACACCTGAGCCATCTTCCTCTTACTAGTGTGCTATGTATTGTTGTGTTTGTGTGGTGGATCCTAATTCTTTCTCAGTTGTGTCAAAATGTTTGTGTGGCAGGGTGTGTAATATGTATTATTTATGATTACAAATTATAATTTAGTCAGAAGCTGATTTTTGCAGAGTACTAAGTTCTGCTCTATCATTTGTGTCAGTGCCATATGCTTGCTGCTTGGTCCATCTCTGCCTGTGAGACTCACGTGTAGCCATGTTGTTTTCATGTTGTGAAATCTTACTACATTAATAAAAAAAAAAAAATTAAAAATTGTGCTATTTATTCAAGGTAATGCATTAGGTAAATGTTAGTTCCCGAAAAATTAGGTCAGCATATAGACACTTGTGGACCAATCTGCAATTTCTCCCACAAAATTGCATCATCCAACAAATACAGGTATGCTTTGCACCACACTTTAATGTCCATATTAAGTAAACTGACACAACACTTTTTAGATTTATGTATTGATCAACAGGACATCATTTAAAACATTGTCAAATATTATAAACCAAAATTAATGTTACATTTCTGACAAAATGAAAGGGTATGCTGCATTATTTGGTTGTCGGTTTCTTTAGCAAAAATGTTGCAGCTTTACATTTAAATTTTTATTTCACTTGTTTGTATTTGTTATTCTTACAAACATTTAAAAAAAAATTAAAAATGTTTACACACCAACAATAACACTACAAACAACCTTATTTGGCAGTGTGTGTGATTTATATGTGAGTAGAATAAACATGTAATGTGGGTTCAGACAATTGCTATTTGCTAACTTTCATCTGCGCAGTAATTAGCTAGTAATTGGCCATCAGATGAATGTGCTCTCCAATTAACAGCTAATTACTGCATACACACTTGGTAACAGTACTTTGCAAATGTAGAGTAACTGCAGACCTACTCGGCTGCTGCGTGAAGGTTGCTACGGTTTCCTATGTTAGATTTAACAGCGACAAGGTATAATTGCGAAAAACACGCCCATTGCGAGTTGCATACTCCCACACTGTACGCCCACTTTCACGCCCATGTCGGAGCATTGCGAAGTCTCGCCTCCGCCACGCCTCCGCCACTCCTCGTTTTCGTTTGCCAGTTACGTGTTGGTTTAAATTTGGCAGTTTTGCACTAATGTCGTACGTATGTACTCGCGCATGCGTATTTACGCTTTTGCGCATGCGCAGACACTTAGTTTTCGTACATTTGCGATGCGATGAATCTTAGCGATCAACTCGGAATGAGGGCCCATGTGCACTGCAGGAGGGGCAGATATAACGTGCAGAGAGAGTTAGATTTGGGTGGGGTGTGTTCAAACTGGAATCTAGATTGCAGTGTATGAATAAAGCATGCCGACCAAAAGGGACTATTTCCACTCGTGGGTGTCCACGACACCCATAGAGTGGGAATAGAACCCGTGGCGACCTCAGGTCGCCACCGAGCCCGCAGCGTGGCGAGCGCAGCGAGCCCGCAAGGGGCTTGCTGCACTCGCCTCTCCCCGCCGGGATCCCGGCGTCGGTAAGGTGACCGGCGGTCAGGAGACTGCCGGTCACCAGTACTACACCCGCAGCAAAGAGCAGCACTTGCCTGGCGGCAGGCGGGAAGGCGATGTGGCATACTGCGTTGCAAAAGTTCACCGGCGTGATGATGGCAACGCATCTCTGGCGGCACATCTGAAAGCCGCTGGCGGCACACCACTGTGCCGTGGCACAGCGGTTGAAAACCACTGCCTTAGAGTTTACACGCACTCACTCACTCTGTACCCGTAATATTTGACAAGCCAGAGTAACTGTCAAATTCTGAATTTATCTGAAGATTTCACCTGATACATGTAGGATTCAAACAGCAGAACTCTGGATCGCAGCACTGAGCACTTTGGCCCTCATTCCGAGTTGTTTGCTCGCAAGCTGCTTTTAGCAGCATTGCACACGCTAAGCCGCCGCCTACTGGGAGTGAATCTTAGCTTATCAAAATTGCGAACGAAAGATTTGCAATATTGTGAAAAGACTTCTCTGTGCAGTTTCTGAGTAGCTCGAGACTTACTCTTCCAGTGCGATCAGTTCAGTGCTTGTCGTTCCTGGTTTGACGTCACAAACACACCCAGCGTTCGCCCAGACACTCCTCCGTTTCTCCAGCCACTCCCGTGTTTTTCCCAGAAACTGTAGCGTTTTTTCACACACTCCCATAAAACGGCCAGTTTCCGCCCAGAAACACCCATTTCCTGTCAATCACACTCCGATCACCAGAACGAAGAAAAAACCTCGTAATGCCGTGACTAAAATACCAATCTTCATAGCAAATTTAGTTGGAGCAGTCGCAGTGCGAACATTGCGCATGCGCAATAAGCGGAAAATCGCTGCGATGCGAAAAAAATTACCGAGCGAACAACTCGGAATGACCACCATTGTGCAACTAATCACAATGGGTGTTATTCAGATGTGGAAGCAAATCAAAAAAGCAAGCAACTGGGCAAAACCATGTTGCACTGGATGTATCGTGTGCAGAGAGATTTAGATTTGGGTGGGGTGTGTTTAAACTTAAATCTAAATTGCAGTGTAAAAATAAAGTTGTCTAACATTTGCAGGTTACATGCAAAAGCAGCCAGTATGTATTTCCTCCCCTTGCGTTGCAAAATGGTTTATTTAAAAAACAAAGTTATGTAAGTTTCTGCCTTGCTTCCAAAGCCGAATCAGGCCAAGCTTAACTAACAAAGTAGCTGCTTCTTTTCACTAAAGGTGCAACATACACACTAGATAATTCGCTCCGTGAACGATATCGTCTAGTGTTTCCCCTCCTGGGCCGTCGACAGTGTGCATACACACTGTGTGATATTGCTAGCGATATCGCACAGTGACGTCATGCTGCGGCCGAGTTGTACATGCAGCTTTAGGAAGATAGTGTAAATTGAGCTGCATGTACAGACGAGGGAGGGGGGCAATAACGATGCGCAGGGCCGTGCATCTTTATCGTCAGCAGTATACACACTGGGCGATGATGTAAATAATATCGCTCAGGAGGGTAAAAATGAGCAATATTGTTGACAAGGGGGTAATTCTGAGTTGATCGCAGCAGCAAGTTTGTTAGCAATTGGACAAAACCATGTGCACTGCAGGGGGGGCAGATATAACATTTGCAGAGAGAGTTAGATTTGGGTGGGTTATTTTGTTTCTGCAGCAGGTCACTGCTCATGGCTGCATTAACTCCTATTAAAAGTGATATTACAGGTATGGTCCAGTGTATTTGTACTCATTTACACTAATAGCTGTGGTGAACAGTGTGCGGAATTAATGTGCGGGCCAATATGTGTCATTACTGTGGGGGGCCCATGTGTGTAATTACTGTTAGGGACAATATGTGTTATTAATGTGGGGGGTGGGTGGGCAATGTGTGTAATTACTGTGAGGTGGGATATGTGTAATTACTGGGGGAGGGGGGTGGCAATGTGAGTAATTGCTGTGGGGGGACAATATGTGTAATTACTGGGGGGAGCCAATGTGTTTCATTACTGTGGGGACCAATGTGTAGTTCAAATTCCCCATGTGGGACAAAGTGTGTGTGTGTTTTTTTGTTTTTGTTTTTTTGGGGGGGAGGTTGTTCATGGGGTACTGATGGTGTGCCTTGGCAATTTTGGAATGTTGTTCGGCATGCCCCGAATTGAAAAAGGTTGAAAATCGCTCTAGGGGATTAGTGAACATATTGGTCACCCAATAAAGCTGATGGCTGTGATGTCAAAGAAGAGGCTGCTGCAAATTCTAAATGACAATATAATTAATTTGTACTTTGAAGTGTTGTGCAACAGAAAAGACTGTATGTATTGAGATTGTAAACACATAAATCTATATAATGTAATTATTTACTAAGGATAACCCAGAACTCATTGTTGTCACCAGTGAAGATTGTGCTCTGCTACACAAGGCAGTAGAAAGCTGGCTGGGCCCAGGTACTTTTCAGAGTGTGTGGCCTCATTGCAGGAGGTGTGGCCATGCACCCTTATGCGCCCTACACACTGGGCGATCTGACTGCAAGATATGAACGATCTTGTTGATTAATGAACGAGATACCATTCATATCTTTCAGTGTGGAGGTACCAGCGATGAACGATGCGCGGCCCCGCGCTCATTCATCGTTGGTGCCCCGTCGCCTGTGCATGCAGGCCAATATGGACGAGATCGTCCATATTTGCCTGCACTGCTATGGAGCCGAGTGACGGGGGGAGTGAAGAAACTTCACTCCCCCGTCACTGCCCCCCCACCGCCGGGTCGCCCGTCTGCCGTATCGGCGGTCGGGCAGCTCGGCGGTGTATCGCCGTGTCTGTAGGGCCCATTAGAGAGAAAAAAACCTAAAAAAAATGTTTTTTAAGTACCTCCCTGGCCACACTGCAGCCCAGCACACAGCAGCATGTGCTGGACTGAGGAGAAGAGCTGTAGCTGCTGCTGCTAGCTATGGAGGTGTGGGGAGGGGGACCTGTGCCCCTCCATCAGTCCTGAGACTCGGGTAATTAGTATCTAATTTCCAAGAAAAAAAGAATGAGATCTGTAGGTGCACTCCGAGATCTTTAAAAAAAAAAATAAGATTTTACTCACCGTTAAATCTATTTCTCGTAGTCCGTAGTGGATGCTGGGACTCCGTAAGGACCATGGGGAATAGCGGCTCCGCAGGAGACTGGGCACAACTAAAGAAAGCTTTAGGACTACCTGGTGTGCACTGGCTCCTCCCTCTATGACCCTCCTCCTAGCCTCAGTTAGGATACTGTGCCCGGAAGAGCTGACACAATAAGGAAGGATTTTGAATCCCGGGTAAGACTCATACCAGCCACACCAATCACACCGTATAACTCGTGATACTATACCCAGTTAACAGTATGAACAATAACTAAGCCTTTCAACAGATGGCTCAACGATAACCCTTTAGTTAAACAATAACTATATACAAGTATTGCAGACAATCCGCACTTGGGATGGGCGCCCAGCATCCACTACAGACTACGAGAAATAGATTTACCGGTGAGTAAAATCTTATTTTCTCTGACGTCCTAAGTGGATGCTGGGACTCCGTAAGGACCATGGGGATTATACTAGAGATGAGCGGGTTCGGTTTCTCTGAATCCGAACCCGCCAGAACTTCATGTTTTTTTTCACGGGTCCGAGCGACTCGGATCTTCCCGCCTTGCTCGGTTAACCCGAGCGCGCCCGAACGTCATCATGACGCTGTCGGATTCTCGCGAGGCTCGGATTCTATCGCGAGACTCGGATTCTATATAAGGAGCCGCGCGTCGCCGCCATTTTCACACGTGCATTGAGATTGATAGGGAGAGGACGTGGCTGGCGTCCTCTCCGTTTAGAATAGATTAGAGAGACACTTGATTTACTAATTTTGGGGAGCATTAGGAGTACTCAGTACAGTGCAGAGTTTTGCTGATAGTGACCACCAGTTTTATTTATAATCCGTTCTCTGCCTGAAAAAAGCGATACACAGCACACAGTGACTCAGTCACATACCATATCTGTGTGCACTGCTCAGGCTCAGGCCAGTGTGCTGCATCATCTATTATCTATATATAATATTATATATATCTGTCTGACTGCTCAGCTCACACAGCTTATAATTGTGGGGGAGACTGGGGAGCACTACTGCAGTGCCAGTTATAGGTTATAGCAGGAGCCAGGAGTACATAATATATTATATAGTGAGTGACCACCAGACACACAGTGCAGTTTATTTAATATATCCGTTCTCTGCCTGAAAAAAGCGATACACACAGTGACTCAGTCAGTCACATACCATATCTGTGTGCACTGCTCAGGCTCAGGCCAGTGTGCTGCATCATCTATATATATTATATATCTGTCTGACTGCTCAGCTCACACAGCTTATAATTGTGGGGGAGACTGGGGAGCACTACTGCAGTGCCAGTTATAGGTTATAGCAGGAGCCAGGAGTACATAATATTATATTAAAATTAAACAGTGCACACTTTTGCTGCAGGAGTGCCACTGCCAGTGTGACTAGTGACCAGTGACCTGACCACCAGTATATATAATATTAGTAGTATACTATCTCTTTATCAACCAGTCTATATATTAGCAGCAGACACAGTACAGTGCGGTAGTTCACGGCTGTGGCTACCTCTGTGTCGGCACTCGGCAGCCCGTCCATAATTGTATATACCACCTAACCGTGGTTTTTTTTTCTTTCTTTATACATACATACTAGTTACGAGTATACTATCTCTTTATCAACCAGTCTATATTAGCAGCAGACACAGTACAGTGCGGTAGTTCACGGCTGTGGCTACCTCTGTGTCGGCACTCGGCAGCCCGTCCATAATTGTATATACCACCTAACCGTGGTTTTTTTTTCTTTCTTTATACATACATACTAGTTACGAGTATACTATCTCTTTATCAACCAGTCTATATATTAGCAGCAGACACAGTACAGTGCGGTAGTTCACGGCTGTGGCTACCTCTGTGTCGGCACTCGGCAGCCCGTCCATAATTGTATATACCACCTAACCGTGGTTTTTTTTTCTTTCTTTATACATACATACTAGTTACGAGTATACTATCTCTTTATCAACCAGTCTATATTAGCAGCAGACACAGTACAGTGCGGTAGTTCACGGCTGTGGCTACCTCTGTGTCGGCACTCGGCAGCCCGTCCATAATTGTATATACCACCTAACCGTGGTTTTTTTTTCTTTCTTTATACATACATACTAGTTACGAGTATACTATCTCTTTATCAACCAGTCTATATATTAGCAGCAGACACAGTACAGTGCGGTAGTTCACGGCTGTGGCTACCTCTGTGTCGGCACTCGGCAGCCCGTCCATAATTGTATACTAGTATCCAATCCATCCATCTCCATTGTTTACCTGAGGTGCCTTTTAGTTGTGCCTATTAAAATATGGAGAACAAAAATGTTGAGGTTCCAAAATTAGGGAAAGATCAAGATCCACTTCCACCTCGTGCTGAAGCTGCTGCCACTAGTCATGGCCGAGACGATGAAATGCCAGCAACGTCGTCTGCCAAGGCCGATGCCCAATGTCATAGTACAGAGCATGTCAAATCCAAAACACCAAATATCAGTAAAAAAAGGACTCCAAAACCTAAAATAAAATTGTCGGAGGAGAAGCGTAAACTTGCCAATATGCCATTTACCACACGGAGTGGCAAGGAACGGCTGAGGCCCTGGCCTATGTTCATGGCTAGTGGTTCAGCTTCACATGAGGATGGAAGCACTCAGCCTCTCGCTAGAAAAATGAAAAGACTCAAGCTGGCAAAAGCAGCACAGCAAAGAACTGTGCATTCTTCGAAATCCCAAATCCACAAGGAGAGTCCAATTGTGTCGGTTGCGATGCCTGACCTTCCCAACACTGGACGTGAAGAGCATGCGCCTTCCACCATTTGCACGCCCCCTGCAAGTGCTGGAAGGAGCACCCGCAGTCCAGTTCCTGATAGTCAGATTGAAGATGTCAGTGTTGAAGTACACCAGGATGAGGAGGATATGGGTGTTGCTGGCGCTGGGGAGGAAATTGACCAGGAGGATTCTGATGGTGAGGTGGTTTGTTTAAGTCAGGCACCCGGGGAGACACCTGTTGTCCGTGGGAGGAATATGGCCGTTGACATGCCAGGTGAAAATACCAAAAAAATCAGCTCTTCGGTGTGGAGGTATTTCACCAGAAATGCGGACAACAGGTGTCAAGCCGTGTGTTCCCTTTGTCAAGCTGTAATAAGTAGGGGTAAGGACGTTAACCACCTCGGAACATCCTCCCTTATACGTCACCTGCAGCGCATTCATAATAAGTCAGTGACAAGTTCAAAAACTTTGGGTGACAGCGGAAGCAGTCCACTGACCAGTAAATCCCTTCCTCTTGTAACCAAGCTCACGCAAACCACCCCACCAACTCCCTCAGTGTCAATTTCCTCCTTCCCCAGGAATGCCAATAGTCCTGCAGGCCATGTCACTGGCAATTCTGACGAGTCCTCTCCTGCCTGGGATTCCTCCGATGCATCCTTGCGTGTAACGCCTACTGCTGCTGGCGCTGCTGTTGTTGCCGCTGGGAGTCGATGGTCATCCCAGAGGGGAAGTCGTAAGCCCACTTGTACTACTTCCAGTAAGCAATTGACTGTTCAACAGTCCTTTGCGAGGAAGATGAAATATCACAGCAGTCATCCTACTGCAAAGCGGATAACTGAGGCCTTGGCATCCTGGGTGGTGAGAAACGTGGTTCCGGTATCCATCATTACTGCAGAGCCAACTAGAGACTTGTTGGAGGTACTGTGTCCCCGGTACCAAATACCATCTAGGTTCCATTTCTCTAGGCAGGCGATACCAAAAATGTACACAGACCTCAGAAAAAGAGTCACCAGTGTCCTAAAAAATGCAGCTGTACCCAATGTCCACTTAACCACGGACATGTGGACAAGTGGAGCAGGGCAGGGTCAGGACTATATGACTGTGACAGCCCACTGGGTAGATGTATGGACTCCCGCCGCAAGAACAGCAGCGGCGGCACCAGTAGCAGCATCTCGCAAACGCCAACTCTTTCCTAGGCAGGCTACGCTTTGTATCACCGGTTTCCAGAATACGCACACAGCTGAAAACCTCTTACGGCAACTGAGGAAGATCATCGCGGAATGGCTTACCCCAATTGGACTCTCCTGTGGATTTGTGGCATCGGACAACGCCAGCAATATTGTGTGTGCATTAAATATGGGCAAATTCCAGCACGTCCCATGTTTTGCACATACCTTGAATTTGGTGGTGCAGAATTTTTTTAAAAAACGACAGGGGCGTGCAAGAGATGCTGTCGGTGGCCAGAAGAATTGCGGGACACTTTCGGCGTACAGGCACCACGTACAGAAGACTGGAGCACCACCAAAAACTACTGAACCTGCCCTGCCATCATCTGAAGCAAGAAGTGGTAACGAGGTGGAATTCAACCCTCTATATGCTTCAGAGGTTGGAGGAGCAGCAAAAGGCCATTCAAGCCTATACAATTGAGCACGATATAGTAGGTGGAATGCACCTGTCTCAGGCGCAGTGGAGAATGATTTCAACGTTGTGCAAGGTTCTGATGCCCTTTGAACTTGCCACACGTGAAGTCAGTTCAGACACTGCCAGCCTGAGTCAGGTCATTCCCCTCATCAGGCTTTTGCAGAAGAAGCTGGAGGCATTGAAGAAGGAGCTAAAAGGGAGCGATTCCGCTAGGCATGTGGGACTTGTGGATGCAGCCCTTAATTCGCTTAACAAGGATTCACGGGTGGTCAATCTGTTGAAATCAGAGCACTACATTTTGGCCACCGTGCTCGATCCTAGATTTAAAGCCTACCTTGGATCTCTCTTTCCGGCAGACACAGGTCTGCTGGGGTTGAAAGACCTGCTGGTGACAAAATTGTCAAGTCAAGCGGAACGCGACCTGTCAACATCTCCTCCTTCACATTCTCCCGCAACTGGGGGTGCGAGGAAAAGGCTCAGAATTCCGAGCCCACCCGCTGGCGGTGATGCAGGGCAGTCTGGAGCGACTGCTGATGCTGACATCTGGTCCGGACTGAAGGACCTGACAACGATTACGGACATGTCGTCTACTGTCACTGCATATGATTCTCTCAACATTGATAGAATGGTGGAGGATTATATGAGTGACCGCATCCAAGTAGGCACGTCACACAGTCCGTACTTATACTGGCAGGAAAAAGAGGCAATTTGGAGGCCCTTGCACAAACTGGCTTTATTCTACCTAAGTTGCCCTCCCACAAGTGTGTACTCCGAAAGAGTGTTTAGTGCCGCCGCTCACCTTGTCAGCAATCGGCGTACGAGGTTACATCCAGAAAATGTGGAGAAGATGATGTTCATTAAAATGAATTATAATCAATTCCTCCGCGGAGACATTGACCAGCAGCAATTGCCTCCACAAAGTACACAGGGAGCTGAGATGGTGGATTCCAGTGGGGACGAATTGATAATCTGTGAGGAGGGGGATGTACACGGTGATATATCGGAGGGTGAAGATGAGGTGGACATCTTGCCTCTGTAGAGCCAGTTTGTGCAAGGAGAGATTAATTGCTTCTTTTTTGGGGGGGGTCCAAACCAACCCGTCATATCAGTCACAGTCGTGTGGCAGACCCTGTCACTGAAATGATGGGTTGGTTAAAGTGTGCATGTCCTGTTTTGTTTATACAACATAAGGGTGGGTGGGAGGGCCCAAGGACAATTCCATCTTGCACCTCTTTTTTCTTTTCTTTTTCTTTGCATCATGTGCTGATTGGGGAGGGTTTTTTGGAAGGGACATCCTGCGTGACACTGCAGTGCCACTCCTAGATGGGCCCGGTGTTTGTGTCGGCCACTAGGGTCGCTAATCTTACTCACACAGTCAGCTACCTCATTGCGCCTCTTTTTTTCTTTGCGTCATGTGCTGTTTGGGGAGGGTTTTTTGGAAGGGACATCCTGCGTGACACTGCAGTGCCACTCCTAGATGGGCCCGGTGTTTGTGTCGGCCACTAGGGTCGCTAATCTTACTCACACAGCTACCTCATTGCGCCTCTTTTTTTCTTTGCGTCATGTGCTGTTTGGGGAGGGTTTTTTGGAAGGGACATCCTGCGTGACACTGCAGTGCCACTCCTAGATGGGCCCAGTGTTTGTGTCGGCCACTAGGGTCGCTAATCTTACTCACACAGCTACCTCATTGCGCCTTTTTTTCTTTGCGTCATGTGCTGTTTGGGGAGGGTTTTTTGGAAGGGCCATCCTGCGTGACACTGCAGTGCCACTCCTAGATGGGCCCGGTGTTTGTGTCGGCCACTAGGGTCGCTAATCTTACTCACACAGCTACCTCATTGCGCCTCTTTTTTTCTTTGCGTCATGTGCTGTTTGGGGAGGGTTTTTTGGAAGGGACATCCTGCGTGACACTGCAGTGCCACTCCTAGATGGGCCCGGTGTTTGTGTCGGCCACTAGGGTCGCTTATCTTACTCACACAGCGACCTCGGTGCAAATTTTAGGACTAAAAATAATATTGTGAGGTGTGAGGTATTCAGAATAGACTGAAAATGAGTGTAAATTATGGTTTTTGAGGTTAATAATACTTTGGGATCAAAATGACCCCCAAATTCTATGATTTAAGCTGTTTTTTAGTGTTTTTTGAAAAAAACACCCGAATCCAAAACACACCCGAATCCGACAAAAAAAATTCGGTGAGGTTTTGCCAAAACGCGTTCGAACCCAAAACACGGCCGCGGAACCGAACCCAAAACCAAAACACAAAACCCGAAAAATTTCAGGCGCTCATCTCTAGATTATACCAAAGCTCCCAAACGGGCGGGAGAGTGCGGATGACTCTGCAGCACCGAATGGGCAAACTCTAAGTCCTCCTCAGCCAGGGTGTCAAACTTGTAGAATTTAGCAAATGTGTTTGACCCCGACCAAGTAGCTGCTCGGCAAAGTTGTAGAGCCGAGACCCCTCGGGCAGCCGCCAAGAAGAGCCCACCTTCCTCGTGGAATGGGCTTTCACTGATTTAGGATGCGGCAGTCCAGCCGCAGAATGTGCAAGCTGAATCGTACTACAGATCCAGCGAGCAATAGTCTGCTTTGAAGCAGGAGCACCCAGCTTGTTGGGTGCATACAGGATAAACAACGAGTCAGTTTTCCTGACACTAGCTGTCCTGGAAACATAAATTCTCAGGGCCCTGACTACGTCCAACAACTTGGAAGCCTCCAAGTCTTCAGTAGCCGCAGGCACCACGATAGGTTGGTTCAAATGAAAAGCTGATACCACCTTAGGGAGAAACTGGGGACGAGTCCTCAATTCTGCCCTATCCATATGAAAAATCAGATAAGGGCTTTTACATGACAAAGCCGCCAATTCTGACACACGCCTGGCCGAAGCCAAGGCCAAAAGCATGACCACTTTCCACGTGAGATATTTTAATTCCACGGTTTTAAGTGGCTCAAACCAATGTGACTTTAGGAAATCCAACACCACGTTGAGATCCCAAGGTGCCACTGGAGGCACAAAAGGGGGCTGAATATGCAGCACTCCCTTAACAAAAGTCTGAACTTCAGGTAGTGAAGCCAGTTCTCTCTGGAAGAAAATCGATAGAGCCGAAATCTGGACCTTAATGGAACCCAATTTTAGGCCCATAGTCACCCCTGACTGTAGGAAGCGCAGAAAACGGCCCAGCTGAAATTCCTCCGTTGGGGCCTTCCTGGCCTCACACCACGCTACATATTTTCGCCAAATGCGGTGATAATGGTTTGCGGTCACTTCTTTCCTAGCTTTAATCAGCGTAGGAATGACTTCCTCCGGAATGCCCTTTTCCTTCAGGATCCGGTGTTCAACCACCATGCCGTCAAACGCAGCCGCGGTAAGTCTTGGAACAGACAGGGCCCCTGCTGCAGCAGGTCCTGTCTGAGCGGCAGAGGCCATGGGTCCTCTGAGATCATTTCTTGAAGTTCCGGGTACCAAGCTCTTCTTGGCCAATCCGGAACAATGAGTATAGTTCTTACTCCTCTTCTCCTTATTATCCTCAGTACCTTGGGTATGAGAGGAAGAGGAGGGAACACATAAACCGACTGGTACACCCACGGTGTCACTAGAGCGTCCACAGCTATCGCCTGAGGGTCTCTTGACCTGGCGCAATATCTTTCTAGCTTTTTGTTTAGGCGGGACGCCATCATGTCCACCTGTGGCCTTTCCCAACGGCTTACAATCAGTTGGAAGACTTCTGGATGAAGTCCCCACTCTCCCGGGTGGAGGTCGTGCCTGCTGAGGAAGTCTGCTTCCCAGTTGTCCACTCCCGGAATGAACACTGCTGACAGTGCTAACACGTGATTTTCCGCCCATCGGAGAATCCTTGTGGCTTCTGCCATTGCCGTCCTGCTTCTTGTGCCGCCCTGTCGGTTTACATGGGCGACTGCCGTGATGTTGTCTGACTGGATCAGTACCGGCTGGTTTTGAAGCAGGGGTTTTGCCTGACTTAGGGCATTGTAAATGGCCCTCAGTTCCAGAATATTTATGTGTAGGGAAGTCTCCTGACTTGACCATAGTCCTTGGAAGTTTCTTCCCTGTGTGACTGCCCCCCAGCCTCGAAGGCTGGCATCCGTGGTCACCAGGACCCAGTCCTGTATGCCAAATCTGCGGCCCTCTTGAAGATGAGCACTTTGCAGCCACCACAGCAGAGACACCCTGGTCCTTGGAGACAGGGTTATCAGCCGATGCATCTGAAGATGCGATCCGGACCACTTGTCCAACAGATCCCACTGAAAGATCCTTGAATGGAACCTGCCGAATGGAATTGCTTCGTAGGAAGCTACCATTTTTCCCAGGACTCGCGTGCAGTGATGCACCGACACCTGTTTTGGTTTCAGGAGGCCTCTGACTAGAGATGACAGCTCCTTGGCTTTCTCCTCCGGGAGAAACACTTTTTTCTGTTCTGTGTCCAGAACCATCCCCAGGAACAGTAGACGTGTCGTAGGGACCAGCTGTGACTTTGGAATATTTAGAATCCAACCGTGCTGTTGTAGCACCTCCCGAGATAGTGCTACCCCGACCAACAACTGCTCCCTGGACCTCGCCTTTATCAGGAGATCGTCCAAGTACGGGATAATTAAAACTCCCTTTTTTCGAAGGAGTATCATCATTTCGGCCATTACCTTGGTAAATACCTTCGGTGCCGTGGACAGACCAAACGGCAACGTCTGGAATTGGTAATGACAATCCTGTACCACAAATCTGAGGTACTCCTGGTGGTGATGGTAAATGGGACATGCAGGTAAGCATCCTTGATGTCCAGTGATACCATGTAATCCCCCTCGTCCAGGCTTGAAATAACCACCCTGAGCGATTCCATCTTGAACTTGAATTTTTTTATATATGTGTTCAAGGATTTCAAATTTAAAATGGGTCTCACCGAACCGTCCGGTTTCGATACCACAAACATTGTGGAATAGTAACCCCGTCCTTGTTGAAGGAGGGGCACCTTGACTATCACCTGCTGGGAATACAGCTTGTGAATTGCCTCTAGCACTGCCTCCCTGCCTGAGGGAGTGGTTGGCAAGGCAGATTTGAGGAAACGGCGGGGGGGAGACGTCTCGAATTCCAGCTTGTACCCCTGAGATACTACTTGAAGGATCCAGGGAACCACCCGTGAGCGAGCCCACTGATTGCTGAAGTTTTTGAGACGGGCCCCCACCGTACCTGGCTCCGCCTGTGGAGCCCCAGCGTCATGCGGTGGACTTGGAGAAAGCGGGGGAGGACTTTTGCTCCTGGGAACTGGCTGTATGCTGCAGCTTTTTCCCTCTACCTCTGCCTCTGGGCAGAAAGGACGCGCCTTTAACCCGCTTGCCTTTCTGGGGCCGAAAGGACTGTACCTGATAATACGGTGCTTTCTTTGGCTGTGAGGGAACATGGGGTAAAAATGCTGACTTCCCAGCTGTTGCTGTGGAAACGAGGTCCGAGAGACCATCCCCGAACAACTCCTCACCCTTATAAGGCAAAACTTCCATGTGCCTTTTAGAATCTGCATCACCCGTCCACTGCCGAGTCCATAATCCTCTCCTGGCAGAAATGGACATTGCACTTATTTTAGATGCCAGCTGGCAAATATCCCTCTGTGCATCTCTCATGTATAAGACTGCGTCTTTAATATGCTCTATGGTTAGCAATATAGTGTCCCTGTCTAGGGTATCAATATTTTCCGACAGGGAATCTGACCACGCAGCTGCAGCACTGCACATCCATGCTGAAGCAATAGCTGGTCTCAGTATAATACCTGTGTGAGTATATACAGACTTCAGGATAGCCTCCTGCTTTCTATCAGCAGGCTCCTTTAGGGCGGCCGTATCCGGAGACGGTAGTGCCACCTTCTTTGACAGGCGTGTGAGCGCTTTATCCACCCTAGGGGATGTTTCCCAACGTGACCTATCCTTTGGCGGGAAAGGGTACGTCATTAGTAACCTTTTAGAAATTACCAGTTTCTTATCGGGGGAAGCCCACGCTTCTTCACACACTTCATTTAATTCCTCAGATGGGGGAAAAACCACTGGTAGTTTTTTCTCCCCAAACATAATACCCTTTTTTGTGGTACCTGGGGTAACATCAGAAATGTGCAACACATTTTTCATTGCCTCAATCATGTAACGTGTGGCCCTATTGGAAGTTACATTAGTCTCATCGTCGTCAACACTGGATTCAGTATCCGTGTCGACATCTGTGTCTGCCATCTGAGGTAGCGGGCGTTTTAGAGCCCCTGATGGCTTCTGAGACAGCTGGGCAGGCACGAGCTGAGAAGCCGGCTGTCCCACATCTGCTATGTCGTCAAACCTTTTATGTAAGGAGTTGACACTTTCACGTAATTCCTTCCACAAGTCCATCCACTCAGGTGTCGGCCCCGCAGGGGGTGACATCACATTTATCGGCATCTGCTCCGCCTCCACATAAGCCTCCTCATCAAACATGTCGACACAGCCGTACCGACACACCGCACACACACAGGGAATGCTCTGACTGAGGACAGGACCCCACAAAGTCCTTTGGGGAGACAGAGAGAGAGTATGCCAGCACACACCAGAGCGCTATATATACACAGGGATTAACACTATAACTGAGTGATTTTCCCTTATAGCTGCTTATATGTATACTACTGCGCCTAAATTTAGTGCCCCCCCTCTCTTTTTTACCATTTGTAGTCTTGAAACTGCAGGGGAGAGCCTGGGAGCGATCCTTCCAGCGGAGCTGTGAGGGAAAAATGGCGCCAGTGTGCTGAGGGAGATAGCTCCGCCCCTTTTCCGGCGGACTTCTCCCGCTTTTTTATAGATATCTGGCAGGGGTATTTTTCACATATATAGCCTCTAGGACTATATTATGTGATTTTTATGCCAGCAAGGTGTTTAATATTGCTGCTCAGGGCGCCCCCCCCCCAGCGCCCTGCACCCATCAGTGACCGGAGTGTGAGGTGTGCATGAGGAGCAATGGCGCACAGCTGCAGTGCTGTGCGCTACCTTGTTGAAGACCGAAGTGTTCTGCCGCCGATTTCCAGGACCATCTTCTTGTTTCTGGCTCTGTAAGGAGGACGGCGGCGCGGCTCCGGGACCGGACGATCGAGGTCGGGCCCTGTGTTCGATCCCTCTGGAGCTAATGGTGTCCAGTAGCCTAAGAAGCCCAAGCTAGCTGCAAGCAGGTAGGTTCGCTTCTTCTCCCCTTAGTCCCTCGTAGCAGTGAGTCTGTTGCCAGCAGATCTCACTGAAAATAAAAAAAACTAAAATTATACTTTCTTTTCTAGGAGCTCAGGAGAGCCCCTAGTGTGCATCCAGCTCAGCCGGGCACAAGATTCTAACTGAGGTCTGGAGGAGGGTCATAGAGGGAGGAGCCAGTGCACACCAGGTAGTCCTAAAGCTTTCTTTAGTTGTGCCCAGTCTCCTGCGGAGCCGCTATTCCCCATGGTCCTTACGGAGTCCCAGCATCCACTTAGGACGTCAGAGAAATATTTTTCTTTACTTGTTTGCTGGATCTATATTTCTCTTACGTCCTAGAGGATACTGGGGTCCACATTAGTACCGTGGGGTATAGACGGGTCCACTAGGAGCCATGGGCACTTTAAGAAATTGATAGTGTGGGCTGGCTCCTCCCTCTATGCCCCTCCTACCAGACTTAGTTTAGAAAATGTGCCCGGAGGAGTCGGTCGCGCTTGGGAAGCTCCTGAAGAGTTTTCTGCATTTATTTTCTTTTTTATTGTTTTCAGGCAGGTCTGGCTGGCACCAGACTGCCTGCTTAGTGGGACTTAGGGAGGGGAACGGCCCAACCTCCTTAGGGCTAATGGTCCCGTTCCCCACTGACAGGACACTGAGCTCCTGAGGGTCCTATTCGCAAGCCCCACCACAGCGAGCGTACAGACCCGCAGCACGCCGCCTCCCCTAACAGAGCCAGAAGTAAGAAGAGTGGTGAGTAGGTGGCCGGCGTCCCAGTTAGCGGGTTGCCAGCTGTAATGGTGGCACAAGAGGTAGGAGCGCAGCGCTGACAAGCAGGCTGCGGCTCCAGGCTTCAGAGGCATACAGGGTGCTGTGTGTTCCACTGTGAGGGGTGAGCTGAAGCCACAAAACACATATACCTACACCTACAGGGGTTTTAGCCCACTGCAGAACAGAAATTACCTCAGCCAGCATAAAAAAAACAGGAAGACCGCGCGCCATTAAGGGGGTGGGGCTTCACTATGAGCGGATCCAGCAGCTCACCAGCACCATTTTCCCTCTGCAGCTATCCACAGGCAGACTGGAAGGGAAGCGCAGCTCCTCTACATCCACAAGGACTTCAGAGCACCTCAGCGGTACCAGGGGGTCATAGCAAGGAGGGGGAGCAATATTTTGTATACTAAACTCTATTCTTATGAGACGACTAGTCCACAGCCGTCTCACAAGCTACCTCTCTGACAACTACATCCTCGATCCACTACAATCTGGCTTTCACCCACTCCACTCCACTGAGACTGCCCTGGTGAAAGTCACCAATGACCTGCTTTCGGCCAAATCCAGGGGCCACTACCCTCTGCTTATCCTTCTGGACCTCTCTGCTGCCTTTGACACCGTGGATCATCCTCTCCTCCTCCACACACTCCAAAACGCTGGCCTCTCTAGCACTGTCCTTGACTGGTTTTCTTCTTACCTTACTAACCGCTCCTTCTCTGTGTCTGCCTCCGGCACCACCTCACACCCTTCCATCCTTCCTGTTGGTGTTCCTTAGGGTTCTGTCCTTGGCCCCCTTCTGTTCTCCCTGTACATCTCTTCCCCGGGTGCGCTCATTAACTCCTTTGGCCTTCAATACCATCTCTACGCTGATGACACACAACTCTACCTCTCCTCTCCTGATCTGTACCCCTCTTTCCTCTCTCTGGTTACAAGCTGCCTCTTCGCAATCTCCTCCTGGATGTCTGAGCGCTCTCTGAAGCTCAGCATGGACAAAACTGAACTCATCATCTTTCCCCCATCCAGAGTAACACCACCGACCAATATCTCTATCATTGCTGACAACACCACCATCTCCCCCGTTCCCCAACTCCGCTGCTTGGGCATCACTCTTGACTCCTCCCTCTCCTTTGCACCCGACATCCAAGCTCTGCCACAATCCTGTTGGTTCCAGCTACGCAACATTGCTCGTATCAGGCCATTTCTCTCCCAGAGTGCAACAAAACTCATCATCCACTCACTGGTCAGCTCACGACTCGAATACTGCAATGTTCTCCTCACTGGCCTTGCTTGCTCCCATCTTGCTCCCCTCCAATCTGTCCTGAACTCCCAGCTAGGCTTATCTTCCTCTCCCACCGCTCCACATCTGCCACTCCCCTTCGACAAAATCTACACTGGCTCCCATTCCCCTACAGAATCCTCTTCAAACTCCTCCAATCCTCCAATCTCTAATTCCACTGCTCCCCACATCTCCAACCTCCTCTCCCTTCATACTCCCTCCCGCACCCTATGCTTGACCAATGACCGTCGCCTCTGCACCGCCCTGGTCACTGCTTCCCATGCTCGAGTTCAAGACTATGCCCGTGCTGCACCCCTTCAGTGGAACGCACTCCCCCGCTCCATTAGACTCTGCCCTACCTTGCAAAGCTTCAAACGGGCACTGAAAACCGACCTATTCATCAAAGCATACCCTCCCGATGCATAACCTAGTCATGAGGCCACTCCTCCATCCCCCTGCCTCATGCCTTGAACATCTCAGCTTTGCTTGCATACTGCCATCAGGCTACCTCCCACTTGCTTGCACCTCATGTCATCTGTCTGTCGACCCTTCCCACTAGATTGTTAGCTCTTCAGGACAGGGCCCTCTTTCCTCTTGTTATCTAAGCCATCTTCTCGACACATTTCGCTCGCAGCTCTCCCCTACTCAGCGACCATCTTTACCGCTTTTTCTCCTGCTGGTAAAGGCTCATCTCCATCTATAGCCACCAGCCCCTAGTAGTATGATGATCACTCCCTTACTACTTACATCTTAGCTGTATTATGTCTTGAGAATGTGCGGTGCTCCTTGTTACCTGTACTCTATTTTTGTTATTTATTTACTGTACTGCTAAGTTTGTCTCCCTGTACTGTCCTTTGTACAGCGCTGCGAAACACGTGTGGCGCCTTAGAAATAAAATGTAATAATAATAATAATAATAATTTAGGGTACTTAGTTTGCGACCCAGCAAAACTTGTACTTTAGCTATAGGGGTGCTGTGTGGCTAGCTCCATTGAACTCTGTGTCTCCCTAGAGGGCTCTGTGTGGGTTAACTGTGTTTTACCCTATTTCCGTGTGTGTGTGTGTGTGTGTGTGTGTGTGTGTATATTCTTTCACATTTACTATGTCAAAGGAGTGTATATCATGCACAGCAGAGTGTTTTTCTCAATTTGGGGGATCACTGCCGTGTACTCAGGATAGTACACATTCTCAGGCTAGTGGATCTGAACCAGTATGGTTAGATTCATTAAAAGGGATGATTTCAAATATTTTGACTTACTTATCCCAAAATGAGAAGTAGACGCAATACTTAAGGCAATCTGTTGATGACCTAATGAATAGAGATTCAGTGGTCATTCCAGCATCTCAGACCCCTACCATTTGTCCACAGAAGCGTACTCTGCCCCAAATCATGCAGGCTGATACTGATGATGATGATGAGGATGATGATGATGTATCAGACCCGGAGGATGGTGAGGTGGACTCAGGAGGGGGGGATGCAGCTTTGTCACAGGGTATACAGGCCCTGATAGAAGCTATTAGAAATGTCCTGCACATCCCTGATAAGGTGTCAGAGGACGTGGAGGAATCTTATTTTTATGTGAAAAGGAAGTCCTCAGCTACTTTCCCTGCATCTAAGGAATTAAATTCCCTATTTGAATCAACTTGGGTAAATCCTGACAAGACGTTTCAAGTCCCAAAACGGTTACTCACATCCTTCCCGTTTCCTCAGGATGACAGCAAAAATGGGAAAACCCACCGATAGTTGACGCAACGGTTTCTAGGCTGTCACGTAAGATAGTTTTACCTGTACCTGGGGCAGCTTCCTTGAAGGATGCTGCAGACCGCAAGATTGAGACCACTCTCAAATCTCTGTACACAGCGGCGGGGGTGGCCCAAAGACCCACTATAGCTTGTGCATGGATCTCTGGGCCCATTGCTAAATGGTCAGGTAATCTAATTGACAGGTTAGATTCCTTATACAGGGGGGAGATCATTTTACTCCTACACCATGGGGGTAATTCTAAGTAGAGATGAGCGCCGGAAATTTTTCGGGTTTTGTGTTTTGGTTTTGGGTTCGGTTCCGCGGCCGTGTTTTGGGCTCGACCGCGTTTTGGCAAAACCTAACCGAATTTTTTTTGTCGGATTCGGGTGTGTTTTGGATTCGGGTGTTTTTTTCCAAAAAAACTAAAAAACAGCTTAAATCATAGAATTTGGGGGTCATTTTGATCCCAAAGTATTATTAACCTCAAAAACCATCACGTCCACTCATTTTCAGTCTATTCTGAATACCTATCACCTCACAATATTATTTTTAGTCCTAAAATTTGCACCGAGGTCGCTGGATGACTAAGCTAAGCGACCCTAGTGGCCGACACAAACACCTGGCCCATCTAGGAGTGGCACTGCAGTGTCACGCAGGATGTCCCTTCCAAAAAACCCTCCCCAAACAGCACATGACGCAAAGAAAAAAAGAGGCGCAATGAGGTAGCTGTGTGAGTAAGATAAGCGACCCTAGTGGCCGACACAAACACCGGGCCCATCTAGGAGTGGCACTGCAGTGTCACGCAGGATGTCCCTTCCAAAAAACCCTCCCCAAACAGCACATGACGCAAAGAAAAAAAGAGGCGCAATGAGGTAGCTGTGTGAGTAAGATAAGCGACCCTAGTGGCCGACACAAACACCGGGCCCATCTAGGAGTGGCACTGCAGTGTCACGCAGGATGTCCCTTCCAAAAAACCCTCCCCAAACAGCACATGACGCAAAGAAAAAAAGAGGCGCAATGAGGTAGCTGTGTGAGTAAGATAAGCGACCCTAGTGGCCGACACAAACACCGGGCCCATCTAGGAGTGGCACTGCAGTGTCACGCAGGATGGCCCTTCCAAAAAACACTCCCCAAACAGCACATGACGCAAAGAAAAAAAGAGGCGCAATGAGGTAGCTGTGTGAGTAAGATAAGCGACCCTAGTGGCTGACACAAACACCGGGCCCATCTAGGAGTGGCACTGCAGTGTCACGCAGGATGTCCCTTCCAAAAAACCCTCCCCAAACAGCACATGACGCAAAGAAAAAAAGAGGCGCAATGAGGTAGCTGTGTGAGTAAGATAAGCGACCCTAGTGGCCGACACAAACACCGGGCCCATCTAGGAGTGTCACTGCAGTGTCACGCAGGATGTCCCTTCCAAAAAACCCTCCCCAAACAGCACATGACGCAAAGAAAAAAAGAGGCGCAATGAGGTAGCTGTGTGAGTAAGATAAGCGACCCTAGTGGCCGACACAAACACCGGGCCCATCTAGGAGTGGCACTGCAGTGTCACGCAGGATGGCCCTTCCAAAAAACCCTCCCCAAACAGCACATGACGCAAAGAAAAAAAGAGGCGCAATGAGGTAGCTGTGTGAGTAAGATAAGCGACCCTAGTGGCCGACACAAACACCGGGCCCATCTAGGAGTGGCACTGCAGTGTCACGCAGGATGGCCCTTCCAAAAAACCCTCCCCAAACAGCACATGACGCAAAGAAAAAAAGAGGCGCAATGAGGTAGCTGTGTGAGTAAGATAAGCGACCCTAGTGGCCGACACAAACACCGGGCCCATCTAGGAGTGGCACTGCAGTGTCACGCAGGATGGCCCTTCCAAAAAACCCTCCCCAAACAGCACATGACGCAAAGAAAAATTAAAGAAAAAAGAGGTGCAAGATGGAATTGTCCTTGGGCCCTCCCACCCACCCTTATGTTGTATAAACAGGACATGCACACTTTAACCAACCCATCATTTCAGTGACAGGGTCTGCCACACGACTGTGACTGATATGACGGGTTGGTTTGGACCCCCACCAAAAAATAAGCAATTAATCTCTCCTTGCACAAACTGGCTCTACAGAGGCAAGATGTCCACCTCATCATCATCCTCCGATATATCACCGTGTACATCCCCCTCCTCACAGATTATCAATTCGTCCCCACTGGAATCCACCATCTCAGCTCCCTGTGTACTTTGTGGAGGCAATTGCTGCTGGTCAATGTCTCCGCGGAGGAATTGATTATAATTCATTTTAATGAACATCATCTTCTCCACATTTTCTGGATGTAACCTCGTACGCCGATTGCTGACAAGGTGAGCGGCGGCACTAAACACTCTTTCGGAGTACACACTTGTGGGAGGGCAACTTAGGTAGAATAAAGCCAGTTTGTGCAAGGGCCTCCAAATTGCCTCTTTTTCCTGCCAGTATAAGTACGGACTGTGTGACGTGCCTACTTGGATGCGGTCACTCATATAATCCTCCACCATTCTTTCAATGTTGAGAGAATCATATGCAGTGACAGTAGACGACATGTCCGTAATCATTGTCAGGTCCTTCAGTCCGGACCAGATGTCAGCATCAGCAGTCGCTCCAGACTGCCCTGCATCACCGCCAGCGGGTGGGCTCGGAATTCTGAGCCTTTTCCTCGCACCCCAGTTGCGGGAGAATGTGAAGGAGGAGATGTTGACAGGTCGCGTTCCGCTTGACTTGACAATTTTCTCACCAGCAGGTCTTTCAACCCCAGCAGACTTGTGTCTGCCGGAAAGAGAGATCCAAGGTAGGCTTTAAATCTAGGATCGAGCACGGTGGCCAAAATGTAGTGCTCTGATTTCAACAGATTGACCACCCGTGAATCCTTGTTAAGCGAATTAAGGGCTCCATCCACAAGTCCCACATGCCTAGCGGAATCGCTCCGTGTTAGCTCCTCCTTCAATGTCTCCAGCTTCTTCTGCAAAAGCCTGATGAGGGGAATGACCTGACTCAGGCTGGCAGTGTCTGAACTGACTTCACGTGTGGCAAGTTCAAAGGGCATCAGAACCTTGCACAACGTTGAAATCATTCTCCACTGCGCTTGAGACAGGTGCATTCCACCTCCTATATCGTGCTCAATTGTATAGGCTTGAATGGCCTTTTGCTGCTCCTCCAACCTCTGAAGCATATAGAGGGTTGAATTCCACCTCGTTACCACTTCTTGCTTCAGATGATGGCAGGGCAGGTTCAGTAGTTTTTGGTGGTGCTCCAGTCTTCTGTACGTGGTGCCTGTACGCCGAAAGTGTCCCGCAATTATTCTGGCCACCGACAGCATCTCTTGCACGCCCCTGTCGTTTTTTTAAAAATTCTGCACCACCAAATTCAAGGTATGTGCAAAACATGGGACGTGCTGGAATTTGCCCATATTTAATGCACACACAATATTGCTGGCGTTGTCCGATGCCACAAATCCACAGGAGAGTCCAATTGGGGTAAGCCATTCCGCGATGATCTTCCTCAGTTGCCATAAGAGGTTTTCAGCTGTGTGCGTATTCTGGAAACCGGTGATACAAAGCGTAGCCTGCCTAGGAAAGAGTTGGCGTTTGCGAGATGCTGCTACTGGTGCCGCCGCTGCTGTTCTTGCGGCGGGAGTCCATACATCTACCCAGTGGGCTGTCACAGTCATATAGTCCTGACCCTGCCCTGCTCCACTTGTCCACATGTCCGTGGTTAAGTGGACATTGGGTACAACTGCATTTTTTAGGACACTGGTGAGTCTTTTTCTGACGTCCGTGTACATTCTCGGTATCGCCTGCCTAGAGAAGTGGAACCTAGATGGTATTTGGTAACGGGGGCACACTGCCTCAATAAATTGTCTAGTTCCCTGTGAACTAACGGCGGATACCGGACGCACGTCTAACACCAACATAGTTGTCAAGGCCTCAGTTATCGCTTTGCAGCAGGATGACTGCTGTGATATTTCATCTTCCTCGCAAAGGACTGTTGGACAGTCAATTGCTTACTGGAAGTAGTACAAGTGGGCTTACGACTTCCCCTCTGGGATGACGATCGACTCCCAGCAGCAACAACAGCAGCGCCAGCAGCAGTAGGCATTACACTCAAGGATGCATCGGAGGAATCCCAGGCAGGAGAGGACTCGTCAGAATTGCCAGTGACATGGCCTGCAGGACTATTGGCATTCCTGGGTAAGGATGAAATTGACACTGAGGGAGTTGGTGGGGTGGTTTGTGTGAGCTTGGTTACAAGAGGAAGGGATTTACTGGTCAGTGGACTGCTTCCGCTGTCACCCAAAGTTTTTGAACTTGTCACTGACTTATTATGAATGCGCTGCAGGTGACGTATAAGGGAGGATGTTCCGAGGTGGTTAACGTCCTTACCCCTACTTATTACAGCTTGACAAAGGCAACACACGGCTTGACAAATGTTGTCCGCATTTCGGGTGAAATACTTCCACACCGAAGAGCTGATTTTTTTTGTATTTTGACCAGGCATGTCAATGGCCCTATTCCTCCCACGGACAACAGGTGTCTCCCCGGGTGCCTGACTTAAACAAACCACCTCACCATCAGAATCCTCCTGGTCAATTTCCTCCCCAGCGCCAGCAACACCCATATCCTCCTCATCCTGGTGTACTTCAACACTGACATCTTCAATCTGACTATCAGGAACTGGACTGCGGGTGCTCCTTCCAGCACTTGCAGGGGGCGTGCAAATGGTGGAAGGCGCATGCTCTTCACGTCCAGTGTTGGGAAGGTCAGGCATCGCAACCGACACAATTGGACTCTCCTTGTGGATTTGGGATTTCGAAGAACGCACAGTTCTTTGCGGTGCTTTTGCCAGCTTGAGTCTTTTCAGTTTTCTAGCGAGAGGCTGAGTGCTTCCATCCTCATGTGAAGCTGAACCACTAGCCATGAACATAGGCCAGGGCCTCAGCCGTTCCTTGCCACTCCGTGTGGTAAATGGCATATTGGCAAGTTTACGCTTCTCCTCCGACAATTTTATTTTAGGTTTAGGAGTACTTTTTTCACTGATATTTGGTGTTTTGGATTTGACATGCTCTGTACTATGACATTGGGCATCGGCCTTGGCAGACGACGTTGCTGGCATTTCATCGTCTCGGCCATGACTAGTGGCAGCAGCTTCAGCACGAGGTGGAAGTGGATCTTGATCTTTCCCTAATTTTGGAACCTCAACATTTTTGTTCTCCATATTTTAATAGGCACAACTAAAAGGCACCTCAGGTAAACAATGGAGATGGATGGATACTAGTATACTTATGGATGGACTGCCGAGTGCCGACACAGAGGTAGCTACAGCCGTGGACTACCGTACTGTACTGTGTCTGCTGCTAATATAGACTGGATGATAATGAGATGTAGTATGTATAAAGAAGAAAGAAAAAAAAAACACGGGTAGGTGGTATACAATTATGGATGAACTGCCGAGTGCCGACACAGAGGTAGCTACAGCCGTGGACTACCGTACTGTGTCTGCTGCTAATATAGACTGGTTGATAATGAGATGTAGTATGTATAAAGAAGAAAGAAAAAAAAACCCACGGGTAGGTGGTATACAATTATGGATGGACTGCCGAGTGCCGACACAGAGGTAGCTACAGCCGTGGACTACCGTACTGTGTCTGCTGCTAATATAGACTGGATGATAATGAGATGTAGTATGTAATGTATAAAGAAGAAAGAAAAAAAAAACCACGGGTAGGTGGTATACAATTATGGATGGACTGCCGAGTGCCGACACAGAGGTAGCTACAGCCGTGGACTACCGTACTGTACTGTGTCTGCTGCTAATATAGACTGGATGATAATGAGATGTAGTATGTATAAAGAAGAAAGAAAAAAAAAACCACGGGTAGGTGGTATACAATTATGGATGGACTGCCGAGTGCCGACACAGAGGTAGCTACAGCCGTGGACTACCGTACTGTACTGTGTCTGCTGCTAATATAGACTGGATGATAATGAGATGTAGTATGTATAAAGAAGAAAGAAAAAAAAACCACGGGTAGGTGGTATACAATTATGGATGGACTGCCGAGTGCCGACACAGAGGTAGCTACAGCCGTGGACTACCGTACTGTACTGTGTCTGCTGCTAATATAGACTGGATGATAATGAGATGTAGTATGTATAAAGAAGAAAGAAAAAAAAACCACGGGTAGGTGGTATACAATTATGGATGGACTGCCGAGTGCCGACACAGAGGTAGCGACAGCCGTGGACTACCGTACTGTGTCTGCTGCTAATATAGACTGGATGATAATGAGATGTAGTATGTAATGTATAAAGAAGAAAGAAAAAAAAACCACGGGTAGGTGGTATACAATTATGGATGGACTGCCGAGTGCCGACACAGAGGTAGCTACAGCCGTGGACTACCGTACTGTGTCTGCTGCTAATATAGACTGGATGATAATGAGATGTAGTATGTAATGTATAAAGAAGAAAGAAAAAAAAACCACGGGTAGGTGGTATACAATTATGGATGGACTGCCGAGTGCCGACACAGAGGTAGCTACAGCCGTGGACTACCGTACTGTGTCTGCTGCTAATATAGACTGGATGATAATGAGATGTAGTATGTATAAAGAAGAAAGAAAAAAAAAACCACGGGTAGGTGGTATACAATTATGGATGGACTGCCGAGTGCCGACACAGAGGTAGCTACAGCCGTGGACTACCGTACAGTACTGTGTCTGCTGCTAATATAGACTGGATGATAATGAGATGTAGTATGTATAAAGAAGAAAGAAAAAAAAAACCACGGGTAGGTGGTATACAATTATGGATGGACTGCCGAGTGCCGACACAGAGGTAGCTACAGCCGTGAACTACCGTACTGTGTCTGCTGCTAGTATAGACTGGATGATAAATAATGATATAAAAAATATATATATATCGGGGGCGTGGCTTGTGGCCTAACTGAGAGGACGTATCCCTGGAGAGCTCCTGCTGGACCTAGCCACAAAAACTTATTAAATTAGCCCTTATACTGCCTAAACCCCCTCTATACTGTCCCACACCAACTCCTACGACCAGAGGCACCTGGGGAGAGAGTTGCGGAGCCGGAGCACAGGCTGGTCCTGTGCTTGCAGGTTGCGGCCCTCCCTGGGCAGTGAAGCCGGGGCCTCAATTAGCATTCACCCCAGCCCGAGAACCGTCATCCCCCGGCCGCTTTAAAAAACAAGCAGGAGCTTGCCCCGCTGCCCGGCTGTGTGCCCCTCACCTGGGGAGGTCGGGACGTGCGGCTAAAGCAAGCCCGGGTGCCGCAGGGACTTCAGGGCCGAGCAACGCTGCGGAGGTCCGGTGGCGGCGGCCATCTTGGATGTGGCGTCTGAAAGGAATCAGGCGCCGCATTACAGGGATCAGCAGCCTGGCCGCAAAAACAGTAAGGGTGATCTAGCTGGGGGCGCTGGGGAGACCAAGAGCCTCAAATTAATATACACCCCAGGAGGCAACTTGTGAAATTTTGTAAGGACACTCCTCACACACTGCTGACGGCGGCCATCTTGGAGGTGGCAAAACAGACCTCTCTTCTCTAGCCTGTGCTGCCCTCTGCTGGAGCTGAACAGAAATTTCAGGCTCACTTTAATTGTTTTATAAATCCAGAACCTGAACCCTGCAGCTGAAGATATACCTTTCCACACACCTACGGAAAGGCGTGTGTTAAAGCAGGTCGCTCTCCGGGTGATCCCTCTCACTGATCTAACAGATAAATAGGACCCAGGTCCTGTAAATGATGTAACACTGCGGATGCCTGACTTCCCCCTCACCCGGACCAACTGTTGAATACGTAACATCCAAGTGGATCATTCTTGTTATCACTCCTTAAACGGTCGTTTTAATCCTACCAGATATTATGAGCAGAGCGAACACCAGAGCAAAAAAAACGGGAGCTTCACAAGATATCTCGCAACACTTCTCACGACGGGAAAAACTGTCTGAAACTTCTTCTCCACCCTCACCGATGCCTACCCCCATTATGGATCAGGCGGATGCACCCTCAACTAAGGCGGACATTCAATCCCTTCAGAACATGATCTTAGACCTTAAGAACTCCTTCACGACAGCTCTCCAGTCAGCGATCGGGGAATTAAAATCTGACATGGCGGCTCTAGACTCCCGCACAACCGCGCTGGAATCACGGGAGGATCACCAACAAAACTTCCGTAAGCAAGTGGGCGAGGACATGAGCTACCTATCTAGCGAATTGGAACTCCTTAAAGATAAAGTTGAGGATGGCGAAAATCGCGAGAGACGGAATAATTTACGCATCCGCAATATCCCCGAATCTGTCTCTGCCTCCGAACTGGAAGCATACCTTCGACGCTTGTTTCTTCACTTGGTCCCGTCGCTCTCGGATTCAGCCATCTCGATAGAGAGAGCACACCGCGCCCTGAGACCTAAACCGAAGGACTCGGACCCTCCCCGCGATGTTATCCTCCGGTTTCTGTCCTTCAAGATTAAAAACATGATCACACTGGCGTGCAGGAACTCAACCACAATTTTATTCGAAGACTCCCGGATTCAGATCTACTTGTCGCCGGTGACCATTGCCAAACGGCGTGATTTACGTTCCGTTACCTCTACACTGCGCGACAATGGCTACAAGTACCGTTGGGGTTTCCCTTTTCGCCTCATTGTGGAGATTGAAGGCAAAGTTCACACCATCCGCTCTCCTGATGAAGGGGACAAGCTTCTTCGAAATTTGCAACTATCCCCAGCTGCCACTTCATAGATGTGATGCTCCCTATGGTTACATTTGAATTCAGTGTTTCTGGAACGTTTAGTACACTGGATTTTGTCCCCTACTTTGCTCAACAGCTACGTAATTCATGTTTTTGATACCGTTTTTGTACACTAACGACCTTTTTATTTTTTTTCCCCACAATGTTCTTGTTGGCGGACCTTTATACCTTTATGATTTGCTGCGTTGTTGTTTCGCTGATGTGGTCGGCGGGTCGGGGGCACGGCCTTATGGTTGGGGTTTTGGATTGTCTCCCTTGCCGCTGCCGTGGGGCCTGTCTCGGGCCGCTGGCCTGTTCGGCGACTTAACTGTACGCTTTAGTGTCATTATGTTATTGATACTAGCTGTATTATGATAATGTTTTATTTATTTTTTATAGCGCTCTGTATCTAGGTTGTTCCGCCCCAGTGTTAGGTCATAGTTAGATGCAAGACGGTCCATTCTTTTTGTTTATTAATGGTTTCGGGTGGGGGGCGTCGGTGCCCTGTCTTGATACATCCTCCCCCGACTCATAGGGATCAAAGTTACACTTAAACATAGTGGGTTAATACCCTCTTTTGCAATAGTGCATTTGTATCCCGCCAGTGAGCTCTTTCTTTCTACTAGAGCTCAATCTTGGCAGCCGAGTATCCTGCCTACTGGATACTACGTCTGCTTTTTTCTTATTTGTTTCTCTTTCTTCTATTCTCTTCCTCTCTTAGGCCCCTGTTACAGCACACCTGCGAATTGACATCTCTGTATTCACAGACAGATAGACCTATTTATAAAACATTGAGCGTATACAGTAATATACATTTCCATTTTTCCCTCTCTATTCTTCCTTTCTGTTTTTCTCGTCCACCCTAGCAGAGTCCGGGACCCTAGAGATTTCCAGCGAACTACTCCCTCTCTTGCTTCAACCATGCCGTTGACATGTCTGTCCATTAATGCCAAGGGACTGAATACGCCCCAGAAGCGCTCTCATCTCCACAGATCTCTTAAAACATTAAAAGGTGACGTAATTTTCTTACAGGAGACACACCTGAAATCAGATTCCCATCCCTCCCTGACATCTAAACAATTTCCCATGGCCTGGTACTCCAATCACACAGCAAAAAGAAATGGGGTGGCCATTTTGGTAAGGGGGTCGGTCCCTTTCCAATTCCTAGATTGTAAAGGCGACACTGAAGGTCGCTATATAATGGTGAGAGGCAAAATTGGACACGAGGAGGTGACCTTAGCTAATCTGTACGCTCCAAACACTGCCCAGTCCAAATTCTTCCATAAATTTTTTCACGACCTTTACTCATATAGACGAGGCAAAACACTTGTCGGTGGTGACTTCAATATGGCTCTCACAAACCTGGATAGATCCGGCCCCTTACGTAGTAGCCAAACCCTAAACTCCTCAGTATTACACAGGAGCATGGCCGAGGCTGGTCTGTTCGATATATGGCGTTTCCTTAATCCGACCACCAGGGACTACACTTTTTATTCCAATCCACATGATGTGTACTCTCGCATTGACATGTTTTTGAGTTGTGCACCTCTTTCCCGGATCGCATGCTCTTCCTCGATAACCCCGCTTACCTGGACTGACCACGCAACATTAGTTGCGACATTTGACATTTTTGATATCCCTGACGGTAGACTGACATGGAGACTTAACGAGACATTATTGAAGATACCTAAATTCCAAGACCTAATTAAAACTAAGCTTCGGGAATATTTTGAGGTTAATGTAGAAAGTGACTGCAGTATAGCCACTATATGGGAAGCCCATAAGGCGGTCATCAGAGGATCCATTATCAAATTTGCATCCCACCGTAAGAGAAACCGGGAAAGCCAAATCACACTGTTAACAAATAACATTGCAACATTGGATCAGGAACACAAACGTACACGCTCCAAAAAAACTTTAGCCGAACTTTCTAAAGCACGTGATGGCCTACAATCACTTCTGGCGGAAAATATCGAGCGCTCGCTTCGATGGGCTAATCAATCGTTTTATGACAAAAGTAACAAAGCACACACATTGTTGGCCAATCGCTTACGGGCCAAAAAGGCTAACCAATGCATCCATTCTATAAGACAACCCTCAGGTAACATTACCTACGACCCCAAAAAAATTAATAGTGTCTTTTTTGATTACTATAAGACACTCTATAACCTTGAACCCCCGTCTGACCCTTTAGCACAAGCCGACCAAGCAAAACAATATCTAGACTCGGGCGCTCTCCCTCGGTTAGACGAGGAGACTAACTCAGCTCTCAATGCTGAAATCTCTGCTGAGGAAATTGAGGCTGCATTAAAAACCCAGAAACCCTCTAAAGCACCCGGTCCGGATGGCTATCCGATGGTGTACTATAAAACCTTCGCCCCTCAACTCATTCCTCACATGGTTTCTCTGTTTAATAAAATACTACAGGGTACTCCTTTTCACACTGACTCCCCGACGTCCCGCATTATAGTAATCCCGAAACCCGGAAAAGATCCCTCGCATTGCTCTAATTATAGACCCATTTCTTTGATTAATACCGATCTCAAACTTTTTGCCAAAATACTGGCTACACGTCTAAACACTGTGCTGCCATCATTAATAGATCCTGATCAAGTAGGGTTTGTTCCTGGCCGCCAGGCCTCGGACAACACCAGGCGCATAGTTAATTTGATTCATCAAATAAACATGACGAAAACACCAGCGATTGCTTTAGCGCTAGATGCCGAAAAGGCATTTGATCGCATCTCTTGGCCCTTTTTGTTTTCTACCTTATCAACATTTGGCTTCCATGGTAATTTCATCACTGCAATAGCGGCTCTCTATTCTAACCCCTCATCTGCGGTCTTGACCAATGGCTTGAGCTCACCTCGATTTAGCCTGAAGAATGGTACACGGCAGGGTTGCCCCCTCTCGCCCCTACTTTTTGCCCTATGCATTGAACCTCTTGCGGCCCGAATCAGACTTAATACCGACATTGGGGGGGGTTACAGTGGGACAGAACTCGTATAAAATATCTTTGTTTGCAGATGACGTGTTCTTGACTCTCTCTAACCCTCTGATATCTCTCCCTAACCTACAGAAAGAATTACTCTTATATGGTTCCCTATCTGGTTACAAAATAAATCACACCAAATCTGAGGCCCTTACATTTAATATTCCATCTCATACCCGTTTGATTTTAACTTCCTCCTTCCCCTTTCTTTGGAGACCTTCGGCTATTAAATACCTTGGCATATTTATTACTAAATCCTACACCAGCCTATACCAGGCTAACTATGTTCCCATGATTAAAACTCTCACTCAAGATCTAGATAAATGGGACCGTCTATTTGTTTCATGGATCGGGAGGATCAATGCCCTAAAAATGAATCTCCTACCACGTATTCTTTACCTGTTTCAGACCATTCCAATAATGGTACCCAGAGTGACTTTGGCTTCCCTACAATCAATGTGCAACAAATTTATTTGGGCTCATCGTAAATCTCGACTGAGACGATCGTTGTTGACTAAGAGTGCCTCCTCGGGGGGCTTGGGATACTCTGACCTTCAGGCTTACTTTAACGCCTGTCACCTCAATCATATAGTGTCCTGGCATTCCCCCCAAGGTAACAGAAAATGGGTTGATATTGAGAACTCAATATATCAGGGTATACCCCTCGACTCACTTCCATGGCTCCCCAGGTCCTGCAGACCAGCCTCGGCCTATTCAGCTCCCACGATTAAATTCACCCTTGGACTGTGGGACAAACTCCGCAGCACTCACAATCTATCTTCATACCCCTCACCTTTATCGCCTATTTGGGGACACCCTGCCTTCCCCCCAGGCTGCGAACGTAGAATAGCGGCCCCATGGCAATCCCAGGGTGTCACAAGATTTATACATGTTAAAGGTCACTCAGGACCGACCTCTTTTGGAGATTTTCAAGAGCGCTTTGGTATCCCTTCCTCGTGTCAATACCATTATGTCCAAATTCTTAGCTTCCTCAAATCTCAGCTTAAAACTACCCCTTTGAAATCACCCACCTCCTTTGAACATATGTGTCTACTTTCAATTGGCAAAAAGGGGAATATCTCAACAATATACAACTCAATCTTGGCTCCAGATCCCCCGACCCGAGAACCCCATGAATTAGCTTGGGAATCAGATCTCTCCCACTCGCTGGAAGATGATCAATGGGAGGAAATCAGAACACGCATAGCGAAAGCTTCTATTAGTGTGGCACTTAAGGAAACATGTTATAAGGTCTACACCAGGTGGTATCTGGTTCCTTCCAGACTTCACTCCATCTTCCCTACGACATCAGACTTGTGTTGGAGACTCTGTGGAGAGGAGGGCACCTTTTTTCACATATGGTGGACGTGCCCCTCTGTTCGCCCCTTCTGGAACACGGTTGGAGCACTTGTTGCTCAAACCTGCGGGCATAACCTTGCCCTCTCCCCTGAAATCGCTTTGCTTCACGCCCCCACACCGTCACTACCCAAAACCCAAGACAAGCTTACCATGCATATTTGCATGGCGGCTAAATCACTGATTGCTAAATGCTGGAAAGATCATAAACCACCCTCCAAGGCTGTACTATTGACCAAGATTAACCACATAGCCAATATGGAATATATTACAAGCCTAAGGAATAATACTGTGGCTCAGTTCCACAACGTTTGGTCTCCCTGGTACCTTGCACGCTCTTTATTGATGCCCGGACTCTGCTAGCACTGCCAACACCGCTCATAACACTATCTCCTCTAGCACTTCAATTATCCCTCCCCCTGTTATTAATACAGAGAACTGCTCCCAACCTCTTACTTTCCTATAGGCAACATCCACTACGTTCCTCCTTTATTAACATTTGTTTTCTTGCCTTTTCTCTCCTTTCCTCCTCTTTCTCTCTCTTGCTTTCACTCACCATAAGACTATACTCTGCTATGATACAGACTCGATTCGATATTTGAAAAAATAAAAAATAAAATGAGACTGATCAAGTACACACACAGAATTACACAGACCACATATTGCTATTACCTGTTAGCCTATATCACCATAAAACTGTCTTTATTGGTATGGTATAATATGTACACTGTATGTTGTTATGTTCAATACCTTAATCTGTACAACTGTGCTACTGTTACTGTTTTGATTATCGATCACTCTCAATAAAAAACCTAACTTTAAAAAAAAAATATATATATATATATATATATATATATATATATATATATATATCACTACTGCAGCCGGACAGGTATATATTATATAATGACGGACCTGCTGGACACTGTCTGTCAGCAGAATGAGTTTTTTAATTTTTATAGAATAAAAAAACACCACACAAGTCACACGACGAGTGTACTTTTTCAGGCAGACATTCAATCACAATATACTATACTGGTGGTCAGTGTGGTCAGGTCACTGGTCACAGTGGTCAGTGGTCAGTCACACTGGCAGTGGCACTCTGGCAGCAAAAGTGTGCACTGTTTAATATGTACTCCTGGCTCCTGCTATAACCTATAACTGCTCCCCAGTCTCCCCCACAATTAAGCTGTGTGAGCACAGTCAGATATTATACATAGATGATGCAGCACACTGGGCTGAGCACAGATATGGTATGTGAGTGTGACTGAGTCACTGTGTATCGTTTTTTTCAGGCAGAGAACAAGAACAGAACGGATTATTAAATAATAATAAATTATAAAACTGCACTGGTGGTCAGGTCACCGGTCATCAGTCACTAGTATAACTCCTCCTAAGCTCCAGTAAGTAAATGAAGTGTCTCACTCTCACTCTCCTATCTATTTTAATTTCTAAACGGAGAGGACGCCAGCCACGTCCTCTCCCTATCAATCTCAATGCACGTGTGAAAATGGCCGCGACGCGCGGCTCCTTATATAGAATCCGAGTCTCGCGATAGAATCCGAGCCTCGCGAGAATCCGACAGCGTGATGATGACGTTCGGGCGCGCTCGGGTTAACCGAGCAAGGCGGGAAGATCCGAGTCGCTCGGACCCGTGTAAAAAAACATGAAGTTCGGGCGGGTTCGGATTCAGAGAAACCGAACCCGCTCATCTCTAATTCTAAGTTGATCGCAGCAGGATTTTTGTTAGCAATTAGGCAAAACCATGTGCACTGCAGGGGAGGCTGATATAACATGTGCAGAAAGAGTTAGATTTGAGTGGGTTATTTTGTTTCTGTGCAGGGTAAATACTGGCTGCTTTATTTTTACACTGCAAATTAGATTGCAGATTGAACACACCCCACCCAAATCTAACTCTCTCTGCACATTTTATATCTGCCTCCCTTGCAGTGCACATGGTTTTGTCCAATTGCTAACAAAAATCCTGCTGCGATCAACTTGGAATTACCCCCCATATACAGGATTCTGCTAACTTTATGGTGGAGGCCATAAAGTAAATTGGTTTACTCAATGCACGCACCACTGCCATGGCAGTGTCAGCACCCAGTGGCTTGTGGCTATGCCAGTGGACTGCGGACGTGGATGGAAAGCCTACCTTTCACAGGTGAAGCCCTTTTTGGAGATTACCTGGATACGTGGATATCAAAGTCTACAGCGGGTAAGTCTACATACCTTCCTTCCGCAGCTCCCCCGGATAGAAAATCCTACACTGCTCCAACTCTGCAGTCCTTTTGGACAGCGAAGTTTAAAAACAAAACCAACGGTTCTTCTACACCCTTCAAAGGCAATAGAGGTAAACCCAGAAAACCAGCAACTACAGGTTCACAGGAACGGAACCCCGGTTCTGCTTCCTTTAAGCCTTCAGCATGACGGTGGACTACACTGCCTGGAAGACAGGCAGGTGGGAGCCTGTTTGAGATTCTTCAGTCACATATGGGCAACGTCATGCCAGGATCCCTGGGTCAAAGATCTTATAACCCAGGGCTACAGACTGGAGTTTCAGGAACTCCCACCTCACAGATTCTTCAAATCGGGCTTACCAGCTTCTCAAAAAGCAAGTATGACTTTACAGGAAGCAATTCAGAAACTGGTATGGACTCAGGTCATTGTTCCAGTTCCACTTCAGCTGCAAAACCAGGGTTATTATTCCCAACTGTTTTTAGTTCCGAAACCGGACGGTTCGGTAAGGCCCATTTTAAATCTCAAGTCTTTAAACACGTATTTTCAGGTGTTCAAGTTCAAGATGGAGTCTCTGAGAGTGGTGATCTCAGGTCTGGAGGAGAGGGAATTCTTGGTGTCTCTGGATATCAAGGATGCGTACCTTCATATTCCGATTTGGCCACCTCATCAGGTTTATCTTAGATTTGCATTACAGGACTGTCGCTACCAGTTCCAGGCCCTGCCATTTGGCCTCTCTACGGCACCAAGGGTGTTCACCAAGGTAATGGCAGAGATGATGTTTCTCCTCCGCAAACAGGGAGTGAACATAATACCGTACCTGGATGATCAGCTGCTAAAAGCACCATCCAGGGAGAGGTTGTTAGTCAACATTGCCCTCTCAACCCGACTACTCCAGGATCACGGATGGATTTTCAACCTACCAAAATCTCATCTGGAACCAACACGGAGGCTTCCGTTCCTGGGGATGATTTTGGATGCGGAGGCACAGAAGGTATTCCTTCCGTTGGAAAAAGCATTGGTGATCCAGTCGATGGTGCAGGATGTTCTAAGACAAACCCGGACCTCGGTGCATCTATGCATTCGCCTTCTGGGCAAGATGGTAGCCACTTACGAGGCACTGCAGTACAGAAGGTTTCACGCAAGGCCCTTCCAGCTGGATCTGTTGGACAAATGGTCCGGATCGCTTCTTCACATGCACCAGAGGATCCGTCTGTCGTCAAAAGCCAGGATTTCTCTTCTGTGGTGGCTTCAGACCTCTCACCTGACCGAGGGCCGAAGGTTCGGGATTCAAAATTGGATTCTGCTAACCACAGACGCAAGCCTCAGAGGTTGGGGAGCAGTCACCCAGGGGGAATAGTTCCAAGGAAAATGGTCAAGTCAGGAAGCCATTCTTCCAATCAACATTCTGGAACTTAGGGCCATATACAATGCCCTTCTCTAGGCATCGCATCTTCTTCAAGATCGAGCCATTCAGGTTCAGTCGGACGATGTGACGGCAGTAACGTACATAAACCGACAAGGCGGAACGAACAGCAGGGCAGCAATGTCAGAGGTAACAAGGATTCTCCTCTGGGCAGAAAGACACGCTGTGGCGTTGCCCGCGATCTTCAGTCCGGGAGTAGACAACTGGGAAGCAGACTTCCTCAGCAGACATGACCTCCACCCAGGAGGGTGGTGCCTTCACCTGGAGGTGTTCGGGTGCTTGACACGTTGGTGGGGAATGCCACAAATGGACATGATGGCATCTCGTCTCAACAAGAAGCTCAAGCGGTATTGTTCCAGGTCGAGGGACCCGCAAGCAGTAACGGTGGGTGCAATGGTGACTCCATGGGTCTACCAGATTGTGTACGTGTTTCCACCACTCCCATTGATTCCAAAGATTCTCAAAAGAATAAAAAGGGAAAAGGTTCAAGCTATTCTCATTGCTCCTGACTGGCCAAGAAGGGACTGGCATGCGGATCTACTGGAGATGCTCCTAGAGGACCCGTGGCCTCTACCTCTTTGTGAGGACCTTCTCCAACAGGGGCCGTTCATCTATCAAGACTTACCATGGCCATGTTTGATGGCATGGAGGTTGAGCGTCAAATTCTAGCCCGGAAAGGGATCCCGGATAGGGTTATTCCAACCCTGATCCAAGCCAGAAAGAGGGTAACGTCTAAACATTACCACCATATTGGCAAAAAATACGTCTCTTGGTGTGAGTACAGGAAATTTCCTGCTGTGGCATTTCAACTGGGACGTTTTCTCCTTTTCTGCGGTCAGGTGTGGATGTGGGCCTACGGTTGGGCTCCATAAAAGTCCAGATTTCGGCCTTATCCATTTTCTTCCAGAAACAATTATCTTCTCTCCCTGAGGTTCAGACATTTTTGAAGGGGGTTCTGCACATCCATCCGCCCTTTGTGCCTCCTACGGCACCTTGGGATCTCAACGTGGTGTTGCAGTTCCTGCAATCGGAATGGTTTGATCCATTACAGGAGGTTTCTTACGTGGAAGGCTGTCACGCTGTTGGCCTTGGCTTCTGCGATGTGTGTGTCGGAGCTGGGGGCGTTGTCTCACAAAAGCCTTTATTTGATTTTTCATGAAGATAGGGCTGAACTCAGAACTCGTCAGCAATTTCTTCCAAAGGGGTGTCTGCATTTCATATTAACCAACCTATTGTGGTTCCGGTGGTTACCGACACCTCTGCTACTTCAAAGTCCTTGGATGTTGTGAGGGCTTTGAAGATCTATGTAAAGCGGACAGCTTGTCACAGGAAATCTGACTCGCTTTTTGTCTCTATGATCCCAATTAAATTGGGTGTCCTGCTTCAAAGCAGACAATTGCACGCTGGATCAGGCTTACTATCCAGCATGCTTATTACACGGCAGGTTTGCCGTGTCCAAAATCAGTACAGGCCCACTCTACTAGGTCGGTGGGTTTTTCCTGGGCGGCTGCCCGGGGTGTCTCGACTTTATAGCTCTGCTGAGCAGCTACTTGGTCGGGTTCGAACACGTTTGCTAAGTTCTATAAGTTCGATACTTTGACCAAACTTCAGGTCCTCAGAGGCCAATCAGTTCTGCAGGAACCTCAGCACTCTCCCACCCGGTTTGGAAGCTTTGGTACATCCCCATGGTACTAATGTGGACCCCAGTATCCTCTAGGATGTAAGTGAAAATAGGATTTTAATTACCTACCGGTAAATCCTTTTCTCGTAGTCTGTAGAGGATACTGGGCACCCGCCCAGTGCTTCGTTTCTTCCTGCACTGTTACTTGGTTTAGTATTGTTGGTTCAGTGGTTGCTGTTCCTGGTTTACAGTTTGGTTAGCTTGGCTTTCCTCTAGTTTGTGTGTGCTGGTTCGGAATCTCACCACTATCCTTTTATATCTTTCTCTCAAAGTATGTCCGTCTCCATGGGCACAGTTTCCTAGAGTCTGGTAGGAGGGGCATAGAGGGAGGAGCCAGCCCACACTATCAATTTCTTCTCAAAGTGCCCATGACTCCTAGTGGACCTGTCTATACCCCATGGTACTAATGTGGACCCCAGTATCCTCTACGGACTACGAGAAAAGGATTTACCGATAGGTAATTAAAATCCTATTTTGTGTGATTGGTAACACCACCTTCCTCTAACAGAGAAAAATTGAAACATAAGTAGAGCACTAAAACAATAAAATTGAAACCCCCAACGGGGACAATAGAGAGATAAGGGAAACAAAAACTAACACAAATCTCTTCTTTGCCATTAAACTAGTTCTGTGTGGAACTATCATTTTCTCATAAATTTGGTATATAGTCATGTCAGTTCATGTCTACAGGATGGAGAAAGGATAGGGAATGTAGGGGGTTTTTTCATCATGGTATCTATTCCATGCCACAAAATAAGTACAGGTTTGATACTTCAATACTACACTAGGGGGCAGATTGGCATCACTGCGCCAATGCATCTTGGTCTCCAGCACTAGGGAGATAAGTCATTGTCAGGAGTGCTGTTTCTCTGAGAACCAGATGGATTGGCCCAGCGAAGACTGGCTGTTGCTTACAGTCAGGGACGGACAGGGGGCCAAAGCGTGCACACACATAACAGAGGCGCGTGGGCACCAAAGACGTGGGCTCTCTGGTCTGGCCACTCCCCCGCCTCCCCTCTCGTCTCCATAAAAATGGAGACATGCCGTGAGTCCACGCCTCCTGACTCACGGCACGCCCTTGTGTGCTTGTTGCCGTAAGTCAGGAGTGGGGAACCTCAGGCCCGAGGGCTGTATAAGGCCCGCAGAGCCACTTGATCCGGCCCGGCCAGGCTCACCTAGCCGGGCGCCCGCTGAGATTTTGTTACTAGTGGGCGCCTGGCTTCTTACCCTCAGCAGCCGGAGACAGGACCTCACTCCTGAGCTCCGGCTCTGGCAGTGTGTGTGTGTGCTGCTGTGCGGTGCTATGGGAGAGATGTCATGACGTCTCTCCCATAGTTCTGAGGAGCGAGCGGCCAAGCGGAGGGCAATGGTCCGGAAGCAGGAGCGGGGCTGTTGAGTATTGTGGGTTTTTTTTTTCTTTTAATGTGTGTGTGTGTAAGAGTCGCTACTAGGGGGCATATCTAATGGGGCATAACAACTGACTGGGGGCATAACAAGTGACGGGGCATATCAAATGGGGCATAACAAGTGACTGGGGGCATACTTACTGGGGGCATATCTACTGGGGCATAACAACTGACTGGGGGTATATCTACTGGGGGCATAACTACTGACTAGAGGCATAACTACTTACTGGGGGCATAACTACTGGGGCATAACTACTGGGGGCATATCTACTGGGGGCAGGCTAATTTTTAAGTTGATAATTTTTGTATGGCCCCCGAAGGATTTTATAAATATCCAAATGGCCCTTGGTAGGAAAAAGGTTCCCGACCCCTGCCGTAAGTCGAGTCCATGCTCCCCTGACTCGTGCCATACCCCCATTTCCATGGGGGCGTGTCGCGAGTCAGGGGCATGGACTCACAGCATGCCTCCATTTCTATGAAGACGGGAGGGGAGGTGGGGGAGGGGCCAGACCAAAGAGCCGGAGGCTGTGCAGGGCCTTCCCGGCTCTTTGTGTAACAGGACCGGTCCACCAGCCCATCGGCCCTTCTGGCATTTGCCAGAACTGCCAGATGGGCAGTCCGGCCCAGCTTACAGTCTAGAGTCTAGGGGCATCACAAGCAAGTGGCCCTGGCCTTTATACCAACAAACTGTGACAGAAATGTGGAAGTGACAAAATCCCACAGACATGACTTGTGTAATGTGGGTGTGGTAAGCTACTGAAATACATGAAAATTGTAATGTCAAAGAGTTATCAACAACACTTAAAAGTCCCATCTGACAAATCAGCGAATAGTTTAGAGACCTCTATTCAATATTGAGAACATTACAGTGATTGATATACTGTACAATACACAGAGCATTATAATGATAAATATACAATATATAGAGCATTGTAGAGCCCACTTTATAGCACAAGGAGTAATCTAGTGCCCAATTTACATCACAGTTACCTGTATACAGCACACATAGCATTCTAGTGACTGATATAATAGGATTTTAATTACCTACCGGTAAATCCTTTTCTCGTAGTCCGTAGCGGATGCTGGGGTCCACATTAGTACCATGAGGTATAGACGGGTCCACTAGGAGCCACTGGCACTTTAAGAGTTTGAGAGTGTGGGCTGGCTCCTCCATTTATTCCCCTCCTACCAGACTCACTCTAGAAACTGTGCCCGAGGAGACGGACAACTTCGAGAGAAGGATTTTACACATATAGTGGCGAGATTCACACCAGCTCACACACAAGGCAAACCAAGCTAACCAGCTTGAAACAGCAGCAACGGCTGAATAATATTACTTACCAATACCCCTTTTCCACCTACGTACCGTGTCCGATCCGGGATGTTTAACACGGCTACAACCCGTGTCGGCTCCCCCGTTTCCACTACACTTCGACACGGGTTATTCCCGTGTCTGATCTGTTTCCACCTAACCCGGGTAAGCTCTGTAAAAGCCTATTGCTGTCATTACAAATGGACTTTTTACTGTCTCATCAAGATGATGTCATCAAAAGGACCAAAACGGAGGGGTGGGGCCTGCTCACAGCATTGCAGCAATGGACACCGGTGCAGTAGCTGTGTCTAGCATGGAGTCGCAGACTGTTTGCAGTTTACTGCTGCTTTCTGCTACAGACAGCTTGATGCAGCTTTTCACCTTGTGCTACCTACTGCAGAGCTGGAGAAGGAGAGCTCAATTCTTTGCAGAGAGGGCTACCTATCGACGCAAATATTTGAAAAGGAGGAGAGCGCGTATATCATCCACTGTTGTTATTTCTTTCATAACAATGAACTGTACACCAAGCCGAAGAATGTGGGTGAGAGATTGCAGACATGGAGAAGCATTCATGCAGACTATTCTAGCATATCAGGAGAAGCAGTGGATGTCAAACTTCAGGATGTCTCGCGCTACATTCGAGTATGTTTTGGAACTACTGTCCCTCGCAATAACCATGCAGACCACCAGGTTCCGTAAGCCCATTGAGCCAGCCAGGAGATTAGCAATTGCTCTCTGGTGGTATGCTACCCCTGGAGAGTATCGCACAGTTTCCAGTTTATTTGGAGTAGGGATTGGCACGGTCTGCAAGATTGTATACCAGGTCACGCGGGCATTGCTGGATACCATGTACCATCGCTTTATTTCCTTGCCACAAGGACAGCGGCTAGATGAGACTATAAAAGGGTTTAAGAAGCGTGGCTACCCACAGTGTGCTGGTGCCATAGATGGGACCCACATCCCCATCATCGCCCCCCATGACAACCCAGCAGACTATTACAATCGTAAGGGTTGGCATTCCATTGTTCTGCAAGCTGTAGTGGACCACAAATACTGGTAAGCACTGTTTCACTAATGTGTTTGAAATAGGCTTGGCCTGTTTTATGATAATGCATAAACCTTTATTTTTAGTTTCACAGATGTCTTCATAGGGTGGCCCGGACGGTCACTTGATGCAAGGGTTCTCGCCAACTCCGATCTTTACAGTATTGCTGAGGACAAGCTTGGTGGATGGCTTTTCCCTCGAGAGGTAAGATTATTTACTACTTAAACTAATGTTCGCCCATAAACCAATAGTCAAGTTTTACCCCTGTAATAATATTAATGTTTTATTAACAGAAATCGGTGATCGTACATGGTGTGGACATCCCGGTCCATCTCATTGGTGATGCAGCATACCCATTACAGCGCTGGCTAATGAAGGGCTACACCCAGCATGTTCACTTATCCCCCGAACAGACATCATATACCCATGCCCTAAGTTCGGCCCGTATGGCAGTGGAGAATGCGTTTGGGCGTTTAAAAGGACGCTGGCGCTGCCTCATGAAGAGGAATGATGTGGACTTGAAAATAATGCCAGATATAGTAGCGGCCTGCTGCATTCTCCATAACATATGTGAGATACAAAAGGAAAACTTTCTCCCCGAGTGGAATATACATGATCATGGGGCGGGGGTTGCTGTACATGATGCACCAGGCTTGGTGGGGGGGCATGACGCTGCCAGCGAGTGCATAAGGGCCACCATTGCAGCTAATCTTCAAACAATGTTGCAGTAGAGAAAACAGACAAGTTTTTGTGTGCAAACAATATTTGTTTATTTCGTTTTTTCAGTTATAAAAATTTGGTTCAAAAGTTGTTATTATATTTTTCCTTTTAAACAGTTGGCACACATTTTCTGAGGTAACAATATAAAATATTTAAGTGCAAACATGTCACTGTAAAATTCCACATAACGCAAGGGGTCTTCAACATGTGTCCCTCCAGCTGTTGTGGAACAACATGTACCAGCATGTGTTGCTATGTGTTTCCACAACAGCTAGAGGGCCACATGGTGAAGACACCTGCCCTGAGGTAAAAGAGTAAAGTGCAAACAGGGCACTCTGTAAAAAAAAAACCCTAATGTTTGGTTTGGCAGATATCGGGTCACCCCCAATATTTGGATCGCACTGCCGCACATTTTCTGAGGTAACATTATAAAATATTTAAGTGCAAACATGTCACTGTAAAATTCCACATAACGCAAGGGGTCTTCAACATGTGTCCCTCCAGCTGTTGTGGAACAACATGTACCAGCATGTGTTGCTATGTGTTTCCACAACAGCTAGAGGGCCACATGGTGAAGACACCTGCCCTGAGGTAAAAGAGTAAAGTGCAAACAGGGCACTCTGTAAAAAAAAAACCCTAATGTTTGGTTTGGCAGATATCGGGTCACCCCCAATATTTGGATCGCACTGCCGCACATTTTCTGAGGTAACAATATAAAAAGGTAGCCCAAATATCTGGATCCCACTGCCCATTTTCTGAGGTAACACTATAAAACTTTAAAGTGCCAACAGGGCACTCTGTAAAATCAAAATAATGTTTGCATTTGTAGGTATCAGGGTTGAGGATACAGTGCAAACATAACCTTAAAACACAAACATTGTTTTATAACCCGCTGCTCTAAGGCAGTTGTCTATATACCCGAAATTCTGAGGATTGCGGGATTTGTGTTGGGGGATTTGAGGGAGGCTCATAGTTGTATGGACCATATGGGTGCTGTGGGTAGGCTGTGTCTTGCTGTTGTGTTTGTGTGGTATTCCCTATGGTACGTGCAAACGTGCGTTCAAAAAATGTCATCTGCCTATCATGCATGGTCATTAACTGACTCATAAAAGTTTGATGCATTTCTTTTTCTGACGCAAGGAATCTCTCAAGCCGTGCATCTTCCTGGGCATTGAGCTCACTATCTGCCTCACGCAGGTGATCCACGATAATGGACTTCATTGCTTTGACCGTTTGTTCTGTTTTGTTCAGTTTCTTTTTCCGCTGTGGAACGTTGTAGACTGTGAAGGAGATGAAACAGAATGTAAGCAACAATATAAAAATAGCAGTGGTAGCATATACGTGTTTGTGGCCTTCTCCCACCTGCACACTAGCTATACTCTGCAACATTACCATGATTCTATTAAAAAATAGCAGTGGTAGCATATACGTGTTTGTGGCCTTCTCCCACCTGCACACTAGCTATACTCTGCAACATTACCATGCCTTTACATATAGGGACTGCTGCAACTGTATTTGTAATGGTAATACTTACTATTTGAGCGCAAAGTCGTGGTCTTGGGGGGTTGCGACGTCTCCGCCTGAGACTGTGGTACGTCCTCAATAGTGGCACTGATGGAATCATCATTGACGGTCGAGTCTTCAAAACTGCTGTCCGATATAAGCAGCGGGGATGATGGGCTGCATTGTGAGCTGGGAAGGCTGTGCTGTGTTTCCTCACAGTCCTCGTCGACTGACATCTGGCGACTGGCAGAGCTGGATGACGATAGTGCTATGGGATTTGTTATCGCAGTTTTGCCGAAGACACTATAGCGTAGGTCATAATATGGCCATTCCATACGCCCAGCACCACTTTTCTTGCGGTTATGGTCGTGTACTTTGGTGAATTGTCTGCGTAGTGCCTTCAATTTGTTAACGACTTGTTGCTGGGTTTTTTGGATGCCCCTTTCTGCCAGCATAAGGGATATGTTCTTGTAGACGATAGCATCCTTAACTGTTCCAGTCACCTGCCTTCTTATTTCTTCCTCTCCCCGAATATTAAGCAGCTCTTTGATCTCTGTGTCTGACCAGATATGGCTAGCCATGTTGCTGTGCTGGAGCTTCTGCTGCTGTATATTGTCTGTTTGTTTGGAAGCTGCTGCAATAAAAATATCTGTATGTACCCAGCGCGACTTCAGAGTGTTTTGTTTGCTGCCTCAATGCCTTCATGTGCCCAGCGTGTCTCCCAGGGATGACATCATCTTCCAGTGCCCCAGAAGCACCAATCAGCGTCTCAGAGCGTTACTCGGGTCTGAAAACACGTGTAATGACCGTTTCCACTGCACCGCTATCCGTGTCATTACCGTGTTCTACCCAGGTAAATAGCCGGGTTGGATTCCCGGGTCACTCAACCCGTGTTGACCCGTTTCCACCTACTAAAAATCCGTGTCGATGCGCGCCCCCGTGCAAAAACACGGGTAAAAACAGCTAGTGGAAAAGGGGTAAAGTAACAAAACAGTACTTAACCAAGAACTAAGCAGTACTGAACCAAGCAGTGCCGTTTCTAGCGGCGGGCGAGCCGTGCAATCGCACGGGGCGCCCGCCGCGGCACTTTGCAGGTCCTTTTCCCCCTCCTCCCTCTTCCCGAGTAATCCTGTTCGGGGGGCGGAGTTTCACGAAATGATGCGGTCATTCCGCGAAACTCCGCCCCCCGAACAGGAGTACAGATGACAGGAGGAGGGGGAGCCAGCTGGAAGGAGGAGGCAGCCGGCGCGGGCCGAAGAGCGGGAAGAGCGTCTTCATACTGTATGTAAGTATTCTCTCTCTCCCCCCCTCCCTCTTCCTTCCTCTCCCCCCACTTGACACTTGCCTGCAATGCTGTGTAAAATGGGGACGTGATGATATCAGATGAGGCCACGCCCATTTTAATGAGGCCACACACCCTTTCCGGGAGGGCGTGTGCTTGCTTTTCTTTTTCTATCTATGGGGGGGGCGCATATATATATATTTTTTATGTCAATGGGTGGGTGGGTGGGTGGGTGGGGGGGGGGCGCATTTGGAAATCTTGCACTGGGAGCCAAATTGGCTAGAAACAGCCCTGGAACCAAGTAACAACTGCAGGATCATGAAGCGCTGGGCGGGCGCCCAGCATCCTCTACGGACTACGAGAAAAGGATTTGCCGGTACGTCCTAGATGATGCTGGGGTCCACATTAGTACCATGGGGATGTACCAAAGCTCCCAGAACGGGAGGGAGAGCGCGGAGGCTCCTGCAGAACTGTTTGACCAGACTTCAGGTCCTCAGTGGCCAAAGCATCGAACTTGTAGAACTTTGCAAACGTGTTCGACCCAGACCAAGTAGCCCAGGGGTGGCCAACCAGTCAGTGGCAAAGAGCCAGAAAAGTTCTGTAGTCAAGGGACAAGAGCCACTATCATGCGCGCGCCTTAGGCGCGCACACAAAAATGGGGGCGTAGCCTAGTTGTCACAAAGCCACACACCCTTTTTGTGCGCACACCTTTCGGTACAACGTTTGTAGGAGTATGACCTTGTGTCATAACCCCGTTTTTAGTCATGTTGTACAGTGCCACATACATATAATTTCCCCAGTACAGTACCACATACATATAATAATGCCTCCACAGTGCCAGATACACACATGTCCCCACAGTGCCAGATACATATATGCCCCACAGTGCTAGATAAATATACCGTATATACTCGAGTATAAGCCGAGTTTTTCAGCACATTTTTTATGCTGAAAAAGCCCCCCCTCAGCTTATACTCGAGTGATGCTCCGTAACTGCTGCCTGGGAAAGTGGCGTAACTGCTGCCTGGGAAGGAGGGACATGGAGGGCACAGCGCGCACCTCTCCTGTGTCCCTCCTGCGTCTCCGGCGGCAGCGGCGGGTCTATTAAATGAAGTACCCGTTCGTGAGCTCTGATTGGCTCACGAACCGGCACTTCATTTAACAGACCCGCCGCTGCCGCCGGAGATGCAGGAGGGACACAGGAGAGGCACCCTCTGTGTCCCTCCTGCACAAAACCGCGGGGCAGCGCGGGAGCGTAAGTTGTACCTGGCACTGGGGGAGCATATTTGGCACTTGGGGGGGTATATGTGGCACTGAGGGGGCATATCTGGCAGTATGAGGGCATATCTGGCACTGTGGGGGCATATCTGGCACTATGAGGGCATATCTGGCACCGTGGGGGGAATATCTGGCACTGTGGGGGCATATCTGTCACTATGAGGGCGTATCTGGCACTGTGGGGGAATATCTGGCAGTATGAGGGCATATCTGGCACTATGGGGGCATATATGGCAGTGTGAGGGCATATCTGGCACTGTGGGGCATATCTGGCACTATGAGGGCATATCTGGCACTGTGGGGGCATATCTGGCAGTATGAGGGTTGTGTACGGTTAGAGCTGCATTTCCCACCCTAAGCTTATACTCGAGTCAATACGTTTTCCAAGGTTTTTGTGGTAAAATTAGGTGCTTCGGCTTATATTCGGGTCGACTTATACTCGAGTATATACGGTATGCCCCACAGTGCCAGATACATATATGCCCCACAGTGCCAAATACATGTATGCCCTCACAGTGCCAAATACACATGCCCCCACAGTGCCAGATATGCCCCCAGTGCAGATACACATGCCCCCACACAGTGTGCCAGATATGCCCCAAGTGCAGACACACATGCCCCCAGTGTGCCAGATATGCCCCCAGTGCAGATACACATGCCCCTAGTGTGCCAGATATTATGCCCCCAGTGCAGATACACATGCCCCCAGTATGCCAGGTATGCCCCCAGTGCAGATACACATGACCCCACACAGTGTGCCAGATATGCCCCCAGTGCAGATACACATGCCCCCACAGTGTGCCAGATATGCCCCCAGTACAGATACATATACCCCCACACAGTGTGTCAGATATGTCCCCAGTGCAGATACACATGTCCCCACAGTGTGCCAGATATGCCCCCAGTGCAGATACACATGCCCCCACACAGTGTGCCAGATATGCCCCCAGTGCAGATACACATGCCCCTACACAGTGTGCCAGATATGCCCCCAGTGCAGATACACATGCCCCCACACAGTGTGCCAGATATGCCCCCAGTGCAGATACACATGTCCCCAGTGCAGATACACATGCCCCCACACAGTATGCCAGATATGCCCCCAGTGCAGATACACATGCCCCCACAGTGTGCCAGATATGCCCCCAGTGCAGATACACATGTCCCCAGTGCAGATACACATGCCCCCACACAGTGTGCCAGATATGCCCCCAGTGCAGATACACATGTCCCCACAGTGTGCCAGATATGCCCCCAGTGCAGATACACATGCCCCCACACAGTGTGCCAGATATGCCCCCAGTGCAGATACACATGCCCCCACACAGTGTGCCAGATATGTCCCCAGTGCAGATACACATGCCCCCACAGTGTGCCAGATATGTCCCCAGTGCAGATACACATGCCCCCACAGTGTGCCAGATATGCCCCCAGTGCAGATACACATGTCCCCAGTGCAGATACACATGCCCCCACACAGTGTGCCAGATATGCCCCCAGTGCAGATACACATGCCCCCTCAGTGTGCTCCCCCCCCCAAGTGCTGCTCGCCGCGCTGCTGCGAGGGGAGGAGAGCGCAGCGCGCGCCTCTCCTACCTCTCTGACTCCGGCGTCTATCCGAAATTCGGCGCCAGCCCGTGAGCCAATCAGAGCACGCTGTACACCAGCCAATCAGGAGCCTCAGCTGCCGATCCGCGAGCTCTGATTGGCTCACGGGCCGGCGCCAAATTTCAGATAGACACCGCCGCCGGAGACCTTAGAAGTCTGTGCGCACGGCCCGGCTGTGTCAGTGTGTGCGCACTGTGTGGGGCAGCGGTGGCCAGGAGCGGATCGACTCGAGCCACATGCGGTGGATGAAAGAGCCGCATGCGGTGGATGAAAGAACCGCATGCGGCTCTCGAGCCGCGGTTTGGCCATCGTTGAAGTAGCCGCTCGGTAAAGCTGTAAAGCCGAGACACCCCGGCAGCCGCCCAGGAAGAACCCACCTTATGAGTAGAGTGGGCCTTAACAGTCGTAGGACACGGCAATCCTGCCGTAGAATACGCATGCTGGATAGTGAACCTGATCCAGCGAGAGATCGTCTGCTTAGAAGCAAGACACCCAAGTTTCTTGGGATCATACAGGACAAACAGAGGGGTAAATTTTCCTAAGATGGGAGTTCTATTTAAGATGGGATGTTGCCCATAGCAACCAATCAGCTTCTACTTCTCATTTATTTAGCACCTTCTAGAAGATAATACGTGGAATCTGATTGGTTACTCTTAGTAAATTTACCCCAGAGAGTCCGATTTTCTGTGATGAGCAGTCCTCTTCACATAGATTTTCAGAGCCCTTACAACATCCAAGGACTTTGCGGAAACTGAATAGTCAGTAGCAACTGGCACCACAATAGGTTGGTTGATATGAAATGCCGACACAACCTTCTGAAGGAACTGCTGACGTGTCCGGAGCTCAGCTCTATCTTCATGGAAGATCAAGTAGGGGCTCTTATAAGACAAAGCCCCCATCTCCGACACACGTCTAGCAGAAGTTAAGGCCAACAAAGTGACAGCCTTCCACGTGAGAAACTTGACCTCAACCTCCTGTAGAGGTTCGAACCAATCCGATTGGAGGAACTGTAATACCAAGTAAAGATCCCAGGGCGCCGTAAGCGGCACAAAGGGAGGCTGGATGTGCAGAACCCCTTTCAGGAAAGTCTGAACCTCAGGGAGAGAAGCCAACTGTTTCTGGAAGAAAATGGATAGGGCCGAAATCTGGACCTTTACGCATCCCAACCTCAGGCCCATATCCACATCTGCTTGCAGGAAGAGGAGAAACCGTCCCAGTTGAAACTCCACCGTAGGAAGCTTCTTGGACTCACACCAAGATACATATTTTTTTCCAAATACGATGGTAATGTTTAGACGTTACTCCTTTCCTAGCCTGTATCAGGGTAGGAATAACCTTGTTCGGAATGCCCTTCCGAGATAATATCTGGTGTTCAACCTCCATGCCATCAAACGTAGCCACGGTAAGTCTTGATAAGCGAACGGCCCCTGCTGCAGCAGGTCCTCCCAAAGAGGAAGAGGCCTCGGCTCTTCTAGCAGTAGATCCAGAAGATCCGCATACCAAGCCCTTCTTGACCAGTCCGGAGCAATGAGGATTGCCTGAACTCTTGTTCTCCTTATGAGTTTTAGAACTCTTGGAATGAGTGGAAGTTGAGGAAACACGTACACCAACTGGAACACCCACGGAGCCACTAGGGCGTCCACCGCCACGGCTTGTGGGTCCCTTGACCTGGAACAATACCGCCGAAGCTTCTTGTTGAGACGAGAGGCCATCATGTCTATTTGAGGTACACCCCAAAGATCTGTTACCTCCGTGAACACCTCCGGATGGAGTTCCCACACTCCTGGATGGAGATCGTGTCTGCTGACGAAGTCCGCTTCCCAGTTGTGTACTCCCGGAATGAAGATTGCTGGCAGCGCCAACGTGTGTTTTTCTGCCCAGACGATTATTTTTGTTACCTCTAACATTGCAGCTCTGCTCTTCGTTCCGCTCTGTCGGTTTATGTAAGCCACTGTCGTTAAATTGACTGACTGCACCTGAATGGCTCGATCTCACAGAAGATGGGCAGCTTGGAGAAGACCGTTGTAGACGGCTCTTAGTTCCAGAATGTTTATTGGAAGGCTGGATTCCAGGCTTGACCACCGTCCCTGGAAGGTTTCCCCATGAGTGACTGCACCCCAGCCCCGGAGACTCGCATCCATGGTTAGAAGGATCCAGTCCTGGATCCCAAACCTGCGGTCCTCCAGAAGGTGAGGTAGTTGCAACCAACAGTGGAGTGAAATCCTGGCTTTCGGTGACAGATGTATTCTTTGGTGCATGTGTAGATGAGATCCCGACCACTTGACCAGGAGATCCAGTTGGAAGGGCCGTGCATGAAACCTTCCGTACTGTAGAGCCTCGTAAGAGGCCACCATCTTCCCCAGAAGGCGAATGCACTGATGAACCGAAACCCGGGCTGGCTCCAGGACATCCCGGACCATTGTTTGTATCACCAATGCTTTCTCCTCCAGGAGAAACACCCTCTGCACTTCCGTGTCGAGGATCATTCCCAGAAAAGACAACCTCCTGGTCAGCTCCAAATGTGATTTTGGAAGTTTCAGGATCCAACAGTGTTCCCTGAGTCGTGAGAACAATGGACTGCAACAACTTCTCCCAGGACGATAAAGCTCCAGCCGAGCGAAACGCGTCAGAGGATAGCGGTGACGGGGAAATTACCACTGAGGACACGCTTGCACGGTCACCAGCTCACCACCCGTCAGTGACAGCACTCCATCGGGCGTTCATTGGAAGGCGCAAACGGCAATCAGACTGTGGAGGACGGAGACGTCCGGTGCCTCCTAGCCGATTCCTTCATAACACATTACTAATCCGCCATGGGAGAAGCTGTCTCACTCATTCATTCATTTAGAGGACTGCGGTGAGCTCATTATTATCTCTACAGGTGGCTTGATTGAGCGTATACACACACATTGGTGTGGTAATTGAGACTGTCTTTAATCATCATACAGTAGCAAACGTATGAACATTATTCAGTACCTGTGAAAACCTGCACCAGGACAATACTAAGCCTCCGTGTGGGGTCTAACGGACGCAAGGTTTCAGTCTAAATATGTCTTATTTTTCCACAAGATAACATGTGGTTTTCTTTTAACAGTGCACTGTTTTGACTTCAGATAATTGATCCACCTCTATTAGTAGTTACCATTCTTAGAATTGATATACATATGTTTTTTAAGTATTTGGAAAAATATATGCAGTAGGATAGGATGTACAATTGACTGAGTACAGTTTATGTTTTAATGGTATATTAAATTTGTGGGGTAATTGGCACTGTTTAGTGCAAATTGTATATTAAAAAATAATATTATATAAAGACGTGTCTGCACTCATTTCAGCCTTTGAAATATCTATATTAGCGCAAAGTGAATTAGTGTAATTCTCCCAGGACGATGCCTTTATCAGCAGATCGTCCAGATATGGGATTATGTTCACCCCCTTTCTGCGGAGGAGAACCATCCTCTCTGCCATCACCTTTGTGAACACCCTCGGTGCTGTGGAGAGGCCGAATGGCAGTGCCTGAAATTGATAGTGACTGTCCAACAGTGCAAATCTGAGATAAGCCTGGTGCGGCAGCCAAATCGGAATGTGGAGGTACGCATCCTTGATATCCATGGATACCAGAAATTCTCCCTCCTCCAGACCTGAAATCACTGCTCTGAGAGGCTCCATTTTGAATTTGAACACCCTCAGGTAAAGGTTCAACGATTTCAAGTTAAAAATTGGTTTGACCGAACCATCCGGTTTCGGTACCACAAAAAGGTTTCAATAATAACCCTTGACTTTTCCAATTTTAGGATGGCTTCCTGTAGGATAGCCCTGTCTGTCAGCAAAGCTGGCAAGCCTGATTTGAAGAATCAGTGAAGCGGGAGTTCTTGAAACTCCAGTCTGTTCCCCTGGGACACAATATCCTGTATCCAGAGATCCAGGCCGGGCGACACCCAGACGTGTCTGAAACGTCTGAGTCTCGCACCCACCAGCCCGTCCTCCAGGCTTTGAGGTCCACCGTCATGCTGAAGATTTTGAGGGACCAGAAGCAGGTCTCTGGTCCTGGGAGCCTGCGGCTTTTTGGAATTTGCCCGACCACCTCTAAAAAAAAGTGGTATGAGGCTTGGACTTTTTTGCCTTAGCGGTCTGAAAGGACTTCGGAACAACTGAAGAAAATGGTTTCTTCGTAGAAGGTGTAGCAGAGGGAAGGAAAGGTGACTTACTCGTGGTTGCCGTGGAAATCCATGCATCCAACGCTTCCCCAAATAGAGCTTGACCTGTGTAGGGTAGGTTCTCCACACTTCTCCTGGATTCCGCATCTGCAGACCATTGATGTAGCCAGAGTCCCCTGTGGGCTGAGACCGACATGGAAGATATATGTGTAGTCAGCGTACCCAGGTCCTTCATGGATTCCACCATGAACCCCGCAGTATCCAGTATGTTACGTAAAACAATTCAATGTCACTTTACTATGGCTTTAGAAATCCATGCACAGGCAATAGTAATGCCCATCCTGAATCAGTGTAAATGGATTTGAGTGTAGTGTTAATTTTACGATCAGCCAGTTCTTTTAACGCGGTAGATCCAGGGACAGGTAAAACCACCTTTTTAGACAGTCTGGAGACAGATGCGTCAACTATGGGTGGGTTTTCCCATTTTTTCCTATTGTCGAAGTTGAAAATATTTCAGTACACACATCGAGTACAAACTACACACAGATGGCCTCCGTGCGCGTACTTGTTCTGCTGTGTGTGCACATATTCGCAAGTTGCGTATGACCGCTCACGCGTCACGAGTAATTACGGTAGTATTTGTGATCGCATGGAAAAGCCATAAAAACACATTAGATATTTAATACACATAGTGCACGATTTACACATAGTCAGCATGCACCACACCAGCGAGTTACACTTGCTTAAAGGGTATAATAACAAAGGGATTCACCTTTACAGGATATGAGGGGACAGAATTAGGTTAGGAGGTGGTGTTTGGTATCCAGCTGTAGGGTATTTTAAGAGCAATATTCCGGTGTTAGTTTGCAGAAGATCGCACGCTCCAGCGAATAGTTATGCGCAGGAGCAGAATATTAATATCAACTGTATTTACTGTACTCCTGATATTCGGTGGGAACCCAGTGGAGACCATCTGCAAGTACACCTGGACCAGACATTGCCCACCTATTCAAACTGACCTATGACCTCTCCTGTACTGTAAATGACCATCCCGGTGACCAATAGACAAAGAAATTAGTTTCCATTGTGTTAGGTTTTGGAAAAATGTATAAAAAGTCAGCTGCAGGCCCGGTCACACACAATCTCTGAAGGTCATCTACCTTGAAATGTATGTACCATTGACTGTAGCCTTTTTTCTTATTGTATTGTATTATTCTTGTAACCACCTGCTAGTAAAATAACCGTTGGTGGGTTGGACCCCAACATAGTTTTGAAATACAATTTGGTGTCGTGTCCCATTTCCTGCTAAGGTTTAAGGTGTATTTCTATCACATGTGCAGCTGCATTGTGCTCTCAGAGTGTCCGTGTGTATGTGTATGCACTACGTGTACTTTGTACGTCCGTCCCGGCGAGAGTATGCAAAGTGCGTACAGGGTACAGGCCTTTGTACGCTAACTGTGTAAAAAGTACGTATGGTAAGGATTTCATACAGCGGCCGCAGCGGCTCGAATTTAAGTGTATTAAGGTATTGCTTTTTGTCCTGTGAAATAATCAGCATTCACAATTGGGGGCTCAATCCGGTTTTTCACACACTCAAGGGCTAGCAGATCATAGCAGACTTTAATCTATCAGCAAAGGGTGGAAATACATCTTTACATTAAACCTTTTTCTTGTTGCTTGGATGTTTTAAAACCCTATTTGTGTGCTGTTAGATTGCGTCTGCTCTGTCTGGTCTGCAGAGGTGCTGAAAGAACTCGGAAGTAAACAGGAAAAAAGCTATTTAAAAAATCTGTGTAATTTTTTTTGGGCGCGAAAAAGCACACACAGGGTGTACCGATACTTTGCATACCCTCTCACATATTGTTGCCACAAGGTATAGATTTTTAGATCAGTTTAGATCTGTGTGAAATCGGATACATTTGGTTGCTATATAGATAAATTTGAATTAGTGTGTTAAGGGAGTAATTATAAAAACACAAAACGCAGTTCTGGCCTGGTTGTAAAGGGTTACACAGAACAAGTGTGGGTTGTGCTTGTGAACGATTATAGGGGGTAATTCCAAGTTGATCGCAGCAGGAATTTTTTTAGCAGTTGAGCAAAACCATGTGCACTGCAGGGGGGCAGATATAACATGTGCAGAGAGAGTTAGATTTGGGTGGGTTATTTTGTTTCTGTGCAGGGTAAATACTGGCTGCTTTATTTTTACACTGCAAATTAGATTGCAGATTGAACACACCCCACCCAAATCTAACTCTCTCTGCACATGTTATATCTGCCTCCCCTGTAGTGCACATGGTTTTGCCCAACTGCTAAAAAAAATCCTGCTGCGATCAACTTGGAATTACCCCCATAGTTTGTATTGCTCACATTTATAGAGATTGTGTGATTTGTTTTATTGCAGACGCACGTTTTGTACACGTGGCCCGGACAAAGTACAGGAGCGCACACGCGGCATAAAAGGCACGCACGGTCGTGTGTTTATGCAAGGTTGCGTGGGAGTGCGGACGCTAAGTACAAATCACACGATAGTTGTTCAATTAAAGGATGGATAGTATACCTTAAATACAAATAGCACAGTACTATCCGATTTCAAAAGCAGATTAGTATAAGACTTTTGTCTAAACTGTACTGCTTCTGGGGTAAAGCTGCCAATCAGAAAGAGTGGAAATTTTTCTGTACAGAAAAACACTGTATATTTGTGTGAGCTGAAAGTAAGGGTGAGTGTATTGAACCCCGGGAATTCGGGATCCCGTCGTTGGTACACCAAGTAAGTGGAGGCTTGGCGGCGTGAGGCGGTTGACTCATGTTAATACAGATAGTAAAGTACGCAAATCGCGAGGAGATTGCAGAGGAGCATAATAGGGAATTGTGCATTGTGTAGTATTGAAGTAAAGTTTTTTTGTTTGTGAATTCGACTCCAGTTGTCGTAGAGCGGATAGGTAACAAGTACCCATACACTGTGCGATTGGACCGCGCATTTGTGGGTGTGATACGTGAAGCAACTTGATACCCTTGTGCGAACTTTTTGCACAAAACCATGGTATCATTAGTGCCGTGTAGAGCATACGCAAGCGTCATTTGTGTATAAGTGTATAGGGAGTTTTCGCTGGTCTCTCTCAGGTAAATCTCCAACGGTAGATATTCACTGGAATAGTCAAGTCACTCCTAAAACTTCCAGTGAATAGAAGCCAGTTAGGGCACCTCACTGGGTACGCGGTGGTCACTATTGGAGTGAGTCGTGGTACATCAGCGGAGTAGGAGTGGGTGAAAGCGCTCTGAGAACTTCCACCGTCTATTCGTGTCGTGCATTGGGGATTGTGTAAAAGGAAAAAGTCTGCGATGGGATCCAATTGCACAAGTGGTGGACGTATGGCAGCCAGGGTTCAGGCTGAAGAGCCGCGGCCCAAGGGGTCAGCAAGGTTTATTATGTGTGGTAAATCTGGTCCACACGCGGAGACTTTTTGTTCTGAATGGGTACGTATGACTGCGGAAGATAGGGCATCATTCCCTAGGATGGGCAGCTTTGAGCCAGAGGTATTACAGAACATAAGGATTAGGATATGTCTGATAAAATCCAGAAAACAAAGGATTAGACATAAAGATCGTTTAAACTTGTGGCAGCAAGAGGGGGATGTGCAGAGGGAATTGGCTCGCACAGCAGGTTCCAAACCTAGCGGGAAATCAGTGGCGACCGCACCACCACCACCATATGTTGATGGGGAGAAATTGGCTACAAGCAATGGTGCATTGGTACAGGATAGGAAAGTAATTGATCAATGTGCTAACCCTAACCCTTGCCAGCTGTATCCTGTTTTAAATTTTCCCCAGGACTGTGAGCAGGAAGATGAGCCCAGCACGATATTGGCACTCTCTCTAGCAGCCACTATACAGAATACTCAGGTGGGCACGGCCCAACCACCAAGGGTTGTAGCGATGCCCCCTAGCGGAGGGGTAAGTGAGGTTGTGTCCACAGGTAAGTACGGCACCATACACTATGCAGAGACAATAGCTCCCCGCATTATAGAGTCAAGCCAAAATGATGTACTTGAATTAAATCCTGTCAGGGTGAGTGCAGTTTCCAACGGGAGAACTGACAATCAGAGAGTAACTCCCATCAGAAATGTTGCCATGCATTGTCATTGGTCCCGAGCAGAGTTAAGGTCAATTATGTCAGAATTCCCCGATCCCAGAAAAGATCTAGTCGGATGCCAGAAATTCGTTAGAGAGTTAGGTAACGCCCATGAACCCACAAAGATTGCCGAACAGTGCTACGGTCGTGTCTACCCTCAAATATTAACATCACGAAATTCATAACGGATTGTAAGTTAGATGCAGAAGTACCTCTCACTGATTAATACAATCAGGAGAACGTAAAGCAAATCAATCTGCAATTAGGAGTATATTTCCCTACTGTTGTTAAATGGAATAAAATCTTCTCCATAAGACAAAAGGAAGGTGAAATGGCATCTGAATATTTCCATCGAGCACTGCAGGAAATAGCTAGATACACTGGGATCGAGGATATTAAGGATAATGCACACCACAGGGAGGTAGCTGTTTCTGTGTTAATGGACGGTTTAAAGGTATCACTAAGGACAAGGGTGCAAACCTCTCTACCTAACTGAAAAGGTATCTCGGTGGCTGTGTTGAGAGAGTCCACTATCGAGCACGATCGGAATATCAGTAAACACGGAGTCGCAAGGGGATAGGCTGATGACGGTAAGTATACAGGCTCTTACAGCAAAACCACATCAGCCAAGACCCCAGACCCGTGATGGTAAGTCACGGATAATAATATGTTATAATTGCCAGAAGGAAGGACATTACTCAAGGGAATGTAGGAATAAAGGGACACATAACATATACAGACCCCCTAGACCAGGATACGAACCACGCTATAAAACACATAGTTTGGAAGAGGGACCACATAGAGGGGAAACACAGAGGTACCCACCTAGAAGGGACTGGCAGTCCTCCGAAAACTCTCAGTTATCCCCCTCACATATCGTAGCTGCCAATGCGCTGCGGGAAGGTCCCACTACACAATAGAGGTCAGGCCATACCTGTAGTCTACAGCCAGTGAAGTTGATTGCTAGCCTTGGAAAGGAACCTGAGGTCATGGTTGATGTAGCTGGTGTACCATTACCTTTTCTTGTAGATACAGGGGCGGCCAGGTCAGTGTTAAATTCTACATCAGGTGTAAAAACCACGGGAAAAACAATTTCGGCAATGGGAGTAACAGGAACGGTGCAACAATACCCTTTGAGTAGACCTGCAGAGATTACGATAGGGCCCTTGCAAACCAAACATTCTTTCCTGTTGGCAGCATCGGCTCCGACTAATCTACATGGCAGAGACTTATTGTGTAAAATGAGGTGTGTCATATATTGACGCGTGTCTTCTTGGATATACCTCAGAACCATACACAAAAAGAAAAATAGGATAGAACCTGCTGTGGGCGCAAAGTGTGGATGACGATGGTGTTTCGCCGTGGGGTCAATGTCCAAAGTTCTAGGTGAGAGAGTCCTTCGCTGTTCCTAAAACATGTCCCTCGTGCGAAAAGATCTTTTCCCTCAATCGATGTTACATGTGGAGAAAACACAAAATGTATACAAGGGTTCAAAAGGGAATTTCTCCCAATGCAGATAGTTTAAAGTGATGGTGACTTCTCCCCGGACTCTCTGGACTATGGTGTAGCGGGGAAATGTGAAGATATCCGTAAGGGTTCACCCTGGTGCTTCAAGATAGACGTGGCCCCTCACATGTGTGCTTACTTTCATACATATGAAAAAAGCCTATAAAGGTTTCTTTATAGCCCCTTAAAGGATATTCTTGGTACTGAGGGTGGGTGTGCCCCAAACATTCACATGCAGACACTTCTGAAAGGATGCTCCCATCCAGGCTTACTTCAGAAGGCGCCGTACTTTCATGTAAAGGTATCTTTATCTCAGCAGGCTGGATGGTCGTCCTCATTCACTCCCTTTGTTTCGTATTTAGGCTCGGTGTAAAACACAGAGACGAAGGGATGTATGAGGTTTCATATACATTTATTGTAAAAAAATCAATATGGATCAATAAAAACAAATTCTGGATGGTATACCACAACAGACAATCTCATGGATGTTTTTTCAGCAAAGTCAAATGGTGAGAAAAAATGATGTTAACCCGGGGTATCTCACCGTATTCCTGCTGATAGAGATGATTGGAGTGGTACCTCAAATCCTCACATGCCCCAACGCGTTTCGACTAATGAGTCTTTTTCAGTCTGGACCTTGAAAAAGACTCATTAGTCGAAACGCGTTGGAGCATGTGAGGATTTGAGGTGAGATACCCCGAGTTAACATCATTTTTTCTCACCATTTGACTTTGCTGAAAAAACATCCATGAGATTGTCTGTTGTGGTATACCATCCAGAATTTGTTTTTATTGATCCATATTGATGTATGAAACCTCATACATCCCTTCGTCTCTGTGCTTTACACCGAGCCTAAATACGAAACAAAGGGAGTGAATGAGGACGTCCATCCAGCCTGCTGAGATAAAGATACCTTTACATGAAAGTACGGCGCCTTCTGAAGTAAGCCTGGATGTGAGCATCCTTTCAGAAGTGTCTGCATGTGAATGTTTGGGGCACACCCACCCTCAGTACCAAGAATATCCTTTAAGGGGCTAAAAAGAAACCTTTATAGGCTTTTTTCATATGTATGAAAGTAAGCACACATGTGAGGGGCCACGTCTATCTTGAAGCACCAGGGTGAACCCTTACGGATATCTTCACATTTCACCGCTACACCATAGTCCAGAGAGTCCGGGGAGAAGTCACCATCACTTTAAACTATCTGCATTGGGAGAAATTCCCTTTTGAACCCTTGTATACATTTTGTGTTTTCTCCACATGTAACATTGATTGAGGGAAAAGACCTTTTCGCACGAGGGACATGTTTTAGGAACAGCGAAGGACTCTCTCACCTAGAACTTTGGACATTGACCCCACGGCGAAACACCATCGTCATCCACACTTTGCGCCCACAGCAGGTTCTATCCTATTTTTCTTTTTGTGTATTTAATCTTGGACAAGTGTGTGGTGACACATCAGGATAGGACCTTACGCTGGGCAGCATAGAGAGTGCGCAGGAACCCACCTCACCCTCCCATTTTCATACCTCAGAACCATGCTCAAGAAGTGTAAGATATACTAGACACCCCTCAAAGGCTAATGTCGCATTCTACTGTTATAGACTAGTGTCCATCAAAGGTAGAGGAAATGATCTCGCAAATACCGGGTTCCCTTTGGACCAAAGATGGACAGGACACTGGATTGATGGCGAATGTAGCTCCAGTAGCAGTACAAGTAAAAGATGGTAGGATAGCTCCAAAAATCCCTCAGTATCCTCTGAAGCCGGAGGTAGAATTAGGAGTGTACCCCGTCATAGAGCGGCTGCTACAGCAGGGCATCCTAGTCAGGACGTCCAGCACCGCCAATAGTCCCATCTGTCCTGTGAAAAAGAGTGGGGGGGAGGGGTTACAGACTAGTGCAGGATCTAAGGAGGATAAACAAGATAGTTGAGAGCCAATGCCCCGTAGTGCCCAATCCAGCTGTCATCCTCATGCAAATTCCCCCTACCGCAAAATTCTTCACTGTCATTGATCTCTGTTCTGCTTTCTTTTCTGTCCCTCTTCACCCTGACAGCCAATACCTCTTTGCCTTCACGTACAGGGGAGTACAGTACACCTGGATTCGTCCCCCCCAAGGTTTCATTGACAGCCCAAGTATTTTCTCCCAGGCCTTACATGACTGTTTGCAATCTTTTCAACCTGAGAGTGGGTCAGTGCTAATCCAGTATGTTGATGACTTGTTGTTGTGTTCTGACTCACTCGAGTCGTCCTTGAAGGATACTAAACAGCTTCTGTTTCATCTCTCCCAGACAGGACACAAAGTTTCAAAAGATAAGTTGCAATTGTGCCGGACCAGGGTTAAATACTTGGGACACTGCTTGACACAAGGACTTAGACACCTCACCGCTGATAGAATACAGGCGATTCGAGACATGACTCTGCCACAAACTCAGCAACAGGTCCGCACTTTCCTCAGAATATGTGGGTACTGTCGTAACTGGATTCCGGGGTTCTCCATACTGGCTTTACCTTTGCAAGAAATGGTCTCTTTGAACAAACCGGAACGGATCTCTCACACAGATGAGTCCGAACTGGCGTTTGAGAGACTCAAACAGTGTTTATCACAAGCACCTGCATTAGGTATGCCAGATTATGAGAAGCCCTTTGAATTGTACGGTACTGAAAGTGCTGGGTGCGCGGCAGGAGTCTTAACACAGAGACATGGTGATGTCAGCAGACCGGTAGCCTACTACAGTGCACAGTTGGACACTGTAGCACGGTCTCTCCCCACTTGCTTGCGAAGTGTTGCAGTGATAGCTTTGCTGGTAAGTAAAAGCAAGTACGTAGTGTTAGGACACGACTTGACATCCATACACCTCATGCAGTATCAGCCTTACTAAACTCCGCTCAAACCACACGTCTCATCTGCTCGGTTTACAAAGTGGGAATTATCACTGATGGTCCCTGTAAACATCACCATTAAGAGATGCAGCTCACTAAATCCTGCAACTTACTTGCCAAGTGTGCCTGGTCATGCACAAAGGGTGGAAGATGAGAACAATGGTGAAGGAGAATTTAGTACAGATACTGATACTCATGATTGTATGGAATACCTGAACCAAACTTTCACTGCGAGACCTGACATCAGTGACAACCCACTGGAAGGAGTAGACTTTTACCTTCTACACTGACGGTAGTTTCCACAGACAGACGGAATCGGGAGACTTGTGCACCGGATATGCAGTTGTAGATGACGAAGGTATCATAGAAGCTGAACCCCTTGGCCCACAACACTCAGCGCAAGTCGCTGAGCTGGTCGCCCTAACCAGAGCATGTGAGTTGGCCAAAGGTAAGTCAGCTAATATATACATAGACTCTAGGTACGCCTTTGGAGTGGTGCATGATTTTGGGGGCCTGTGGCGCCTCAGAAATTTCATGATGGCAGCTGGCACACCTGTAGCGCATGCGTCCCAAATCAAAAGGTTCCTGACAGCAATACAAGAACCAGACAGAGTGGCAGTTATCAAGTGTAAAGCACACACTTACAACCAAGACCCAATATCACTTGGTAACAATGGCAGACAAAGCTGCTAAATCAGCAGCAAGCACCACCATACAGACGAACATCACATCACTGATGACATTTAACACGGTCAACACACAGCAGCTAATTGAAATGCAAAATTTGTGTTCCCTACAGGAAAAGGCGGTCTGGAAGGCAAAGGGGTATGGTCAGGAGTCCTCAAGACTTTGGACAGATGAACACGGTAAGCCAGTGGCCCCCAGAGCATATCTTATAAGTTTAGCTGAGGCGGCACACGGTCTGACTCATCTGGGCAAAGAGAGTATGTGCAAGCTGGTATGAGCCTACTGGAGTGCACCAGGATTCGCTTCTCATGCAGGTAAGAGAGCAATGACACGTCTTACTAGCTTGTGGATGACTATTGGTAAGGCAAGGCAATACCAACGGAGCCATCCCATATCACTCCTACAGACAGACCTTTTCAGGTAATACAAATCGACTTCATACAGTTACCACCCTGTAGGAATCTGAAATATGTGTTAGTATGTAACACAATGGGTAGAAGCGTTCCCTGCTGCCACAAATACTGCCACGTTCACTGCAAAGAAAATTGTGCAGGAATTTGTGTGCAATAATGGTATCCCTAGAATGATTGAAAGTGATAGGGGTACCCATTTTACAGGTGAAGTCTTTCAGGTCATGTGCAAACTGATGGGAATTAATAGCAAGCTACATACTCCGTACCGGCCACAGGAGAGTGCAAAGGTGGATAGAATAAATAGCACTATTAAGAACAAGCTGAGCAAAGTGATGGCTGAAACTGGATTGTTGTGGCCAGAAGCTTTGCCACTACTGTTGTACAGCATCAGAACCACTCCCATGTCACCGCTTAACTTATCACTCTTTGAAATTCTTTTTGGTTGACAACCGCATGTAATGATAGACCCCTAGGATGATTTGAAATGCAATAATGAAATAACTTTGAAATATTTGGTTAGGATGAGCCAGCAGCTGAAAAATCAGCAAAGAAATCTAAAGCTGGTGATTCCTGACCTACCGAACAGTAATTGTCATGACATTGAGCCTGGGGATTATGTGATGATACGAAATTTTCTACGCTCAGGTTGCCTCATAGACAGGTGGGAAGGACCGTACCAAGTCTTGTTAACCAGCACAACAGCATTAAAGGTTGCCGAAAGAGAGACTTGGTTCCACTCGTCCCACTGCAAGAAGGTCGCTGACCTGGAGAAAACTCATGACAAAGAGCAAGGTGAAGAGAACCTCATATCACTAGAGAGTCAATTCCGGGAAATCTGAGAGGCAGGACTGTTGAACGGCACCTGAGCGCGGAGAGCAATAAGATCAAGGACGGTTGTCGCACCATTTTCTTTTTTTCACCCCCCACTGCATTTTCCTTTCTTTTCTCCTCCTTATTTTCCTTCTTTCCCCTAACAAAATGGATCTAACACAAGAGACTGCATTCCGGGTTCTGCTAGTAATACTGTTTTTGCTCAGGACAATTTGTTTTGGTGAGGGTCCCAGAGAGGTCGAGCAAGGATCTGAAATGGGTTTTGATGGCGAGTACGAATTTGTAGGATCTCAGGTGCAGCACATCACTCGAGTAAAGGCTGGTATCAGTAAGCGCTCTGGTAGTCATGGAGCTCGGAGGCAATGTGAGGGGTTATTGTCTGATAAATATTGTATTTGTAGAAATTGCGAGAACATAGTCGAAGATGGGTGCATCCAGTGATGTCAGTCCAACTTTAATATCGACCTGGACCGACATCCGTTGAGTGATTACCACTCATTAGTGGGTAAGGTCTTAAACCAGACAGAATGTTGGGTGTGCTCCCAAGTATCTCAAGGACAGAGTAAGTCAGGATTAGTGCCATATCCTTTAACGTTAGATTATGGGGTGGGAGACCGGTGGACAAGAAATTCAATATATCTAGGCCCCCTAGTTTGAAGCTCCACCAGTATCATGTAGATAGATCACTAATATGCTTTAATGTCTCCAATTTCCGAAAACCCGGAAATTGGGAAGTAACCTGGAATAACGAGACAATGACCTTCTCACACAGAGCTGATAGGATACCTATTGACTCTGAACGTGTACGCAAGATAGCCAACAGTGGGAGGTATTTTCGGTATAAGTATACATGTGGGAGCAAGACCATGTGTGTTGGAAAAGTATCTCCGGGGTATTGTGCCCACATCATCCAACCTGATACTTTTACTGAGCAGACGAGAGAACTGGGGATTGGTTTCTTTACCTGGAAAATTTGCAATATGGTGTTGTTACATTCTGTCCCCTATGTTCTCCCAGATGATGCCTATTTCATATGTGGGAGGAAAGCGTACAAGTGGCTCACTCCGAGCTCTGAGGGATTGTGTTACATTGGAAGGGTACTATCAGAGATCATGACCTCAGAGCACGATAAAATGAAAGACATTCACCGCAACACTCAGACTCCTTATACTCATACCCACTATGAACACATCATCAAGAGACACATCATAGATAGGGCAGAGCACGCAGCCTCTGATTTGATCCATGAATCCACTGGGATTCAAATTTTTCTCACATTAGACATCACCCGTACTGCCAGAGGAATTATACATTTTAAGTACATCCATGCGCTTGCGAACTTGATAGATAATATCACTGAGATGTCTGATGACACCTTTAGGTATACGGGCAGGGAGTTACAAGCCTACAAGATGGAGTTGGTCCAGCACAGGATGGTCCTGAATTATGTTACAGCCATGACAGGTGGGTACTGTGTCACTTTGGCAACTCAATATGGTGTGAAGTGCTGTACGTACATTACAAAAAGCACTGATGACCCCATGGAGATCATCGATCAAAGGATGGATGAGATCTTGCAGTTGAAGTGGGAGTTCCGGAGGAGACACAATCTTACCTTGACGGCTGTGGGTAATGAATTGACCGGCTGGGTCTCATGGTTAAACCCACTCAAATGGTTTTCTGGATTAGGAGAGTGGGTGCAGAATGTAATTGCAAGTGTAGGAAAGTTTCTCCTTTGTATCCTGGGTGTCTTCATAATTATTGGCTTGATATTTAGGTGTGTTTGAATTCTGACACGGCGCAAGCACAGCACAAATTTGATGAGTCTAAGGAGCGAGGGCGTTGTTACAGCAGCAGATTTGATTTATGATCCATCCATAGAGACAGTGTTATGATAAGGATTGCAAATGAATTTCATGGCCTATTTCTTTCACCATTTTTCTCTGTTTCCCCCTTTACCCAGAAACATCCAACCGGAAAAGACGTCAGCCCTACACAATGTTTATGTGAATGCATTCTTATATATGTGTCTTATCTTCATCTCTGCAACCTCCAGTTAATGGCACACATAGTCGACAGGTGTTATCCACATATACTAGCACTTACATATGTTCTCCCTCCATGTATCATCAACTAAATGTGCTCCCCATTTGTTGGAATAAGAAGCCGAAAAGAGCTTGGTAGTGTTTGTTTGCCCATTTACAGACCCTTAATACGGGATGAGAAGGATTTAATGTATACTTCGCAATACCTCGAAGCTTATTTAGAACATATACAGCACGATACACGCCCCTCAGACATTGATTCATACATACATGCTTTTACTATGCCACTAGGCAATACATTTCCCACCTACAACTCTCCCCCGATCATTCAAACTTGTATATATTGTGTAGATATTATTTTCTGTTTAGTAGTAAAGTGTGGCAGTTATTGATGACTGCCAAAGGGTGGACTGTCGAAGTTGAAAATATTTCAGTACACACATCACGTACAAACTACACAGAGATGGACTCCTTGCGTGTACTTGTTCTGCCGTGCATGCACATATTCACAAGTTGCGTATGACCGCTCACGCGGTCCTGCGTATTAGCGCGTGGTATGAGTAATTACGGTAGTATTTGTGATCGCATGGAAAAGCCATAAAAACATTACATATTTAATATATATAGTGCACGATTTACACATAGTCAACGTGCACCACACCAGCGAGTTACACTTGCTTAAAGGGTATAACAAAGGGATTCACCTTTACAGGATATGAGGGGACAGAATTAGGTTAGGAGGTGGTGTTTGGTATCCAGCTGTAGGGTATTTTAAGAGCAATATTCGGTGTTAATTTGCAGAAGATCGCATGCTCCTGCGAATAGCTATGCGCAGGAGCAGAATATTAATATCAACTGTATTTACTGTACTCCTGATATTCGGCGGGAACACAGTGGAGACCAACTGCAAGTACGCCTGGACCAGACATCGCCCACCTATTCAAACCGACCTATGACCTCTCCTGTATTGTAAATGACCATCCCAGTGACCAATAGACAAAGAGATTACAGTTTCCATTGTGTTTTGGACAAATGTATAAAAAGCCAGCTGCAGGCCCGGTCACACCCAATCTCTGAAGGTCATCTACCTTGATGACTGAGGACCGGACCGGGAAGCGCAGGCGAACAGACGTATGTACCATTGACTGTAGCCTTTTTCTCTTATTGTATTGTATTATTCTTGTAACCACCTGCTAGTAAAATAACCGTTGGTGGGTTGGACCCCAATATAGTTTTGAAATACAATTTGGTGTCGTGTCCCATTTCCTGCTAAGGTTTAAGGTGTATTTCTATCACATGTGCAGCTGCATTGTGCTCTCAGAGTGTCTGTGTGTATGTGTATGCACTGCGTGTACTTTGTACGTCCGTCGCGGCGTGAGTACGCAAAGTGCGTACAGGGTACAGGCCTTTGTACGCTAACTGTGTGTTATGCACACCAGTGCCTGCAGGAAAGTACTGGTGTCAGGACTGTTATGCACTCCAGTGCCTGCAGGAATGTACTGGTGTTTGAACTGTTATGCAAAACAAATGGACTCACAGACAGACTAGGGAATATGACATAACGTACACAGAAGGTGGTAGGGTAACAAAATACACACAACGTGAACAGAGAAGCCCAGAGGCTAAGGAACTGGGTATCTCCCTTGTATTAGAACTGCTCAGATGTGAAAAGCAAGATGTTGTGTTTTAATACATAGAAAACCCGAAATGCTGTTGCTAAGGGCAACAGCAAAACCCTAAAGGGTTACCAACGGGTGTGGCAGTAAACTCCTTGGTCAGAGATGGAATGATAGACACAAGGAGATTCTCCACAATCCTAATTCTCACTTGCAGTGCACAGGTTCGGTTTACTGCCACTAAACCGACCCCTGACACCTAGCACAGTGAGACAGGATTAGACAGGCAAGTCTTAGAATACAGCCGCAAACTTGCTAAGTTCACAGAGTAGTAACAGAACCCCAGCAAGCTAAACGACTGACTCCAGTCTTACTGCTAGGTCTGGATTGGCAGAGTGTAATACCAAATCCCCAGGCCTATTTGCAGTAAGCAACAAACAAATACAAAGCTACACAGTACTGGCTAACTTTCAGAAACTGACTAACCAACAAAGATTCAGCAGCATCTGCTTACCCTGAAAAGAGGCCTTATAAAGCAGGTGCTGTCCACGCCCCACTCAGACCTCACAGACTGTGAGCACAAAAACCAGCACCGGATCCCCTGCCATGCACAGAGCCTATAACCACTGCACAGCAAAAGACCCGAACCGGAGTATCAGCTGCGCTCAGGTTACTCCGCTAGCACTTGTCTCCCGGTTGCCATGACGACGTGGCAGCACAGGGCAGGAGACCCTAACAGTACCCCCCCTCTGACGAGGGGTCAAAGAACCCCTACCACCGGGTTTATCGGGGAACTGCGAGAAGAAAGAGCGTATCAGTCTGGGGGCATGAAGATCACAACTGCGCACCCACGACCGCTCCTCCGGGCCATACCCCTTCCAGTGCACCAAAAATGACAGCCGACCCCGAACCACCTTGGAGTCAAGAATCCTTTCAACAACAAACTCCCTCTGGCCACGTATCAGAAGAGGGGAAGGTCTTCCACTGGAAGAAGGATTACTAATCGCCCGTTTTAAAAGGGAACAATGAAATGTTTTATTGATACCCAAACAACGGGGCAGATCTAACTGAAATGCCACCGGATTGATAACCCTGGTGATCTTATAAGGGCCGATGAACCGGGGGCCTAACTTATGAGATGGCTGTCTCAACTTCAAATTCTTGGTAGACAACCAGACGAAGTCTCCTAATTTGAAGCTGCAGGGTCTTTTCCGCTTATCAAAAACCCTTTTGGTCACTAATGACACAGACACAAGGGCTTTCTTCACTTTCCGCCAAATACCTCTAAGGACCGAAACCACAGAGGAACCACCAGGCGTGGAGTCCAGGGGGTCAAAAGAATTGGCCTTAGGATGATGCCCATACACACAAAGGAAGGGAGAGATCCCTGTAGCAGAGTGAGCCGCGTTGTTATAGGCAAACTCCGCCATGGACAGATGAGCAACCCAGTCAGTCTGACACTTGGAGACATAACACCTGAGGAACTGCTCCAAGGACTGGTTCACCCTTTCAGTCTGCCCATTAGACTGCGGATGGTAGCCCGACGACAAGCTGACAGAAATCTGGAGATCGGAACAAAATGCCCTCCAGAATTTGGCCACAAACTGGGATCCGCGGTCAGAGACCACATCAAGTGGCAACCCGTGGAGACGCACAACATGCAGCATAAATAATTCAGACAGGCGTCTGGCCGATGGCAGCCCAACCAGTGGAACGAAGTGCGCCATCTTCGAAAACCTGTCAACGACAACCCAGATGGCTGTCATCCCCGAGGATTTGGGCAAGTCCACCACAAAATCCATTGAAATGTGGGTCCATGGCTTAGATGGGATAGAGAGTGGATGTAGTGGGCCAACAGGAACCCCTCTAGGAGTCTTATTTCGGGCACAGATGTCACATGCCCGAACCCACTGATCCACATCCTTAGCCACCGAGGGCCACCACACCGCCCTAGATAGCAACTCCCGAGTTCTGGCAATACCCGGGTGACCTGCAGACTTCTTGGCATGGAATTCCAGGAACACTCGCTGTCTTAACCTAGGAGGCACAAACAAAAGACCTACCGGAAGGTCTGGAGGAGCCTGCTCCTGTGCTCTAAGGACTAATGATAAGAGGTCCTGGGTAATGCCCACTTTAATACATGATGGAGAAACAATGGGCAACGGCTCCTCGGTGGTCTCCTGGATTGGAGCAAAACTCCGCGAGAGCGCATCAGCCTTGATGTTTTTTGACCCAGGGCGATATGTTATCAAAAAATTAAAGCGAGCAAAAAACAAAGCCCATCGTGCCTGCCTGGCATTGAGACGCTTCGCTGACTCTAAATATGCCAGATTCTTATGGTCAGTGAGAATTGAGACCACAAACTTAGCCCCCTCAAGCCAGTGTCTCCACTCCTCGAGTGCATCCTTAATAGCCAACAATTCCCGGTTACCCACGTCATAATTCATCTCGGCAGGCGAAAATTTACGGGAAAAGTAAGCACAGGGATGAAGGCGATTATCTGACACTCCCATCTGAGAAAGCACTGCCCCAATACCCATCTCAGAGGCATCCACCTCCACCACAAAAGGACGCTCTGGATCTGGGTGTCGCAGCACCTTGGCCGAAACAAATGCCCTTTTGAGACGGGCAAAAGCCGCTTTAGCCTCACAAGACCAGTGAGCAACATCCGCCCCTTTCTTAGTGAGTGCCACCAAGGGCGCCACTATAGACGAAAATCCAGCGATAAATCGTCTATAAAAATTCGCAAAGCCCAGGAAACGCTGAAGCGCCTTCAAACTAGTGGGCTGCACCCAATCCAGGACTGCCTGTACCTTGGAACCCTCCATTTGGAAACCTTCTGGGGAGATAATATATCCTAGAAATGCGATTTGCTGAACTTCAAATTCGCACTTCTCCAGCTTCGCCCCAAGCCGGTGGTCTCTGAGTTTCTGGAGGACTAAGCGTACATGCTTCCGATGTTCCTCCAGGGAATGGGAGAAGATTAGGATGTCATCTAAGTATACAACTAAGAATCTATCCAAATATTCCCTGAGCACATCATTCATGAAATCCTGGAAGACTGCCGGGGCATTACAGAGCCCAAAAGGCATCACCAAATATTCATAATGCCCCGAGTGGGTATTAAAGGCAGTCTTCCATTCATCCCCCTCTCTTATTCGGATTAGATTGTACGCACCGCGTAGGTCAATCTTAGAAAAAATGGTGGCAGTACGAAGCTGGTCAAACAACACCGAAATGAGAGGCAGTGGGTATGAGTTTTTAATCGTGATACGGTTCAATTCCCTGAAGTCGATGCAGGGTCGCAACGAACCGTCCTTTTTACCCACGAAGAAGAACCCCGACCCAACTGGAGACTGTGAAGGTCTGATAAATCCCTTAGCCAAGTTTTCCTGAATGTACTCTGCCATAGCCTGAGTCTCAGGACGTGACAGGGAGTACAATCTGCTCTTGGGAAGCTTAGCATTTGGCAACAAATCAATGGCACAGTCATAGGAGCGATGGGGAGGTAGTACCTCTGCAACTTTTTTGGAGAACACGTCCGCAAAATCTGCATAACACCCTGGCAATCCTGGCAAACTTAGCTGCGAGAACCTGACTGGAAGGCTCAAGCAACTCCTGAAACAATCAGTACTCCAACTAAGAATCTCCCCAGAGACCCAGTCAAATTGAGGATTGTGGGCCCTTAACCAGGGTAACCCCAACACCAATGGGGCAAAAGTACAGACAGTCACATAAAAGGACAATTTTTCAGAGTGTGTGGCTCCAATAAACAAAGAAATCTGGCTAGTGCAAGAGGTAATTTTACCTTGGGATAATGGTTCCCCGTTTAACCCACAAATCTCAATTTCCGATGCCAAGGGTACTAAGGGAACAGAGTGTTTCAGGGCGAATTGGCGGTCCATAAAAACCCCGTCGGCCCCACTGTCCACAAAGGCCTCAGTCTTGACAGTTTGACCGAGGATCTTCAAGGTCACCGGAATGATAAAAGTCTTCTTGGGAAATTCTGACTTCTGGCCTGACAGGATATTTCCCATCACCCTCAGGCCCTGAAGTTTTCCGGCTTTTCTGGGCATGATACTACCACATGACCTTTATTCCCACAGTACAAACACAACCCCTGCTGTCTCCTCCGCATCTTCTCACGCGAGGAGAGGCGGGTAGCCCCAATCTGCATAGGCTCCTCGGAAAATTCCTCAGAGTCTGAGGTTCCCTTGGGAAGGAAGGAAATCTCAGTCTCCCTTTCAAGCCTACGCTCTCTCAGCCGTCTATCCACCCGGATGGATAACTGCATGAGCTGATCCAAGCTATCAGGCAAGGGATGTTGTACCAGTTGGTCCTTTATCTGGTTAGAAAGACCTCTTCGGTACTGGTGTCTCAGGGCTGGGTCATTCCACTGGGTATCATGGGCCAACCTCCGAAACTCCGTACAGTAAACCTCAACTGGCCTTCGCCCTTGCTTAAGGATCGAAATCTGAGCCTCGGCTGAGGCCGTCTTGTCAGGGTCATCATACAACATGCCCAGTGCCGTAAAAAAAGCATCAACACTTTTAAGCGACGGACAGTCAGGCTGCAACCCATATGCCCAGACCTGTGGGTCTCCTTGTAGCAAGGAAATCACTATGCCCACCCGCTGAATCTCTGACCCAGAAGACTGAGGCCTAAGCCGGAAGTATAGCTTGCAGCTCTCCTTGAAACAAAAGAACTGCGAGCGATCTCCAGAAAAACGATCCGGGAGATTTACTTTCGGCTCCTTAACCCCTGCAGGTGCTGCTGCTGCGGGAGCTCCGCCAGCAGCCTGGGAGGTGTGCATTTTAATGGACAAATCATTACATTTTTGAGTCAGGACCTGCACCTGATCAACCACCTGTTGCAACGTATTTTGAGGGGTATGCTCCATATTCCCACAAAATTTCAACAGGAGTATTAGGCTGCTGAATATGTTATGCACACCAGTGCCTGCAGGAAAGTACTGGTGTCAGGACTGTTATGCACTCCAGTGCCTGCAGGAATGTACTGGTGTTTGAACTGTTATGCAAAACAAATGGACTCATAGACAGACTAGGGAATATGACATAACGTACACAGAAGGTGGTAGGGTAACAAAATACACACAACGTGAACAGAGAAGCCCAGAGGCTAAGGAACTGGGTATCTCCCTTGTATTAGAACTGCTCAGATGTGAAAAGCAAGATGTTGTGTTTTAATACATAGAAAACCCGAAATGCTGTTGCTAAGGGCAACAGCAAAACCCTAAAGGGTTACCAACGGGTGTGGCAGTAAACTCCTTGGTCAGAGATGGAATGATAGACACAAGGAGATTCTCCACAATCCTAATTCTCACTTGCAGTGCACAGGTTCGGTTTACTGCCACTAAACCGACCCCTGACACCTAGCACAGTGAGACAGGATTAGACAGGCAAGTCTTAGAATACAGCCGCAAACTTGCTAAGTTCACAGAGTAGTAACAGAACCCCAGCAAGCTAAACGACTGACTCCAGTCTTACTGCTAGGTCTGGATTGGCAGAGTGTAATACCAAATCCCCAGGCCTATTTGCAGTAAGCAACAAACAAATACAAAGCTACACAGTACTGGCTAACTTTCAGAAACTGACTAACCAACAAAGATTCAGCAGCATCTGCTTACCCTGAAAAGAGGCCTTATAAAGCAGGTGCTGTCCACGCCCCACTCAGACCTCACAGACTGTGAGCACAAAAACCAGCACCGGATCCCCTGCCATGCACAGAGCCTATAACCACTGCACAGCAAAAGACCCGAACCGGAGTATCAGCTGCGCTCAGGTTACTCCGCTAGCACTTGTCTCCCGGTTGCCATGACGACGTGGCAGCACAGGGCAGGAGACCCTAACACTGTGTAAAAAGTATGTAGGGTAAGGATTTCATACAGCGGCCGCAGCGGCTCGAATTTAAGTGTATTAAGGTATTGCTTTTTGTCCTGTGAAATAATCAGCATTCACACTATCTTCCTCAGGGAAGGAAAAAGCAACCAAAAACCTTTTTTGGATCTGGAATTTGTTCTCTGGGTTTTCCCAGTGTTTTTCAAATATAACGTTAAATTTTTTAGATGCAGTGAAGGTTAGCGAGGCTTTCTTATTGTCAGTGAAGTAAGCCTCCTCAACCTGCTCAGGTGTGGTGTCAATGTTTAACACATCTGTAATGGCCTCAATCATGAGCTGCACCCCCTTCACCGTCTGCAGTATCAGAATCGGTATCCATGTCATCTTGCATAATTTGGGAAAGTGCACGTTTCTGTGGGAACATGCTAGGGGATTTTGCAGGAATAGGGAGAGAGCTTGACCAAACCGCCATAGACTTCTTCAACACCTAAGTTTCAGTCTCAGTATTAGCTAACCTAGTAGAAATCTGAGAGATCATTCCTTTGATAAAGGTCAACCACTCAGGTTCAACAGTAGGGATCTGAGACAAAGCATTACAATCCTGTGTACATGGAATGGATCCCTCCTGAGAGGAAACATCTTCTGCAGCATATGACACAGAGTCTCTAGACATGGTTATGTGAGATATTAAACACACACACACACACACACACACACACACACGGAAATGTCAGACACAGCTTCCCCCCCAAGTATGCCACAGAGAGACATAGAGATTGGAGCCAACCCACACACAGCACTTTTTGAGGTAGAACTAATGAAACTACCAGCGCTGTCTGTGTACCTTAATAGACTACACAGACTTTAAACAGCCCCCCCCCCCCCCCCTTCTACAACCCCCTGGTACCACACAGGATAGCTGAAGTTGCTTGGAGGGACAGCTCTCCCTGTCAGCGTCTGTTGTACAGGAACTGCAGGCAAAAAAATGGCCCTGAACGCTGATGGGTCCGCTCTGAGGAGAAGCTCCGCCCCCCGAGCATGGTGCTGCTTCCCGCTCTTCATTATATTATACTGGCCTGAGGATTTTTGCTGACAGCGAGCCGGGGACCCTGACAGGCTTGCTGACCAGTGTAGGGTATAAACGCTGGCTCAGGGCGCCCCACACAGCACTGCACTATGTACTGCTGAGCCACAAAGCGCAGTTAGTACTGTGCTCCCTACCCTGTTGCCGCAATTTTCACACCGGCTCCCCGCTTGCCACGGGGGCCAGTGACTCACTCGCCACCGAAGTCTTCTGGCTTTGTAAGGGGGTGGCGACATGCTGCGGGAGCGAGTGGTCTCCTGGAGTGGCTAGCGATCAGCACCCTCAGGAGCTCAGTGTCCTGTCAGCGGAGATAGTGGCCAGACCCCGCAGGGCGGACACTACTTTCCCCCCTTAGTCCCATGAAGCAGGGAGGCTGTTGCCAGCAGCCTCCCTGTAAAATAATAAACTCTAAGAAAACTTTTACTAGAGAAACTCTGGAGAGCTCCCCTAGCTGTGACCGGCTCCCCCGGGCACATTTTCTAAACTGAGTCTGGTAGGAGGGGCATAGGGGGAGGAGCCAGCCCACACTCTCAAACGTATAAAGTGCCAGTGGCTCCTAGTGGACCCGTCTATACCCCATTGTACTAACGTGGACCCAGCATCCTCTAGGACGTAAGAGAAATGGAGCATAACAGCAGTGCCGTAACTAGACAGGGTGCCCCCCCTCCCCCCATGTACAAAACAGGGCCAAGGTATAAAAAATATAGGGCCGTGGCTTCATGGGGAAGGAGCGTGGCCACAGAACTCCCTTTTACACAGTACAGCAGGTAGAGTCCCCTTTTACGCGTTACTGTAGGAAGAGTTCCTCTTTTACACAGTACAGCAGGTAGAGTCCCCTTTCACATAGTAGGCAGGTAGAGTCCCCCTTTTACACATTACAGCAACAGAGTCCCCCTTTTTTACACATTAGGCATTTAGAGTCCCCATATTTTACACATTAGGCAGGCAGAGTCCCCCTTTTTACACACTATGGCAGCAGAGTCCCCCTTTTTACACATTACGGCAGCAGAGTCCCCCTTTTTACACATTATGGCAGGCAGAGTGTGTGTGTGTGTGTGTGTGTGTGTGTGTGTGTGTGTGTGTGTGTGTGTCAGTGGCGTAACTTCATCACAGTTGCCAGGAGGCAAGATCAATCTTGGTGCCCCCCCCAAGCACCATGATATTTTTGAAGAGCAAGATAAGCTGGGTACACACTAGATCCAGGGATGTAATCAGTGCAGCAGGTCCCAGCGGCCGGGCAGGCATCAGCAAGTGTATACACACTTGCCGATGCTGCCAGCGACGAGCAATGGCAGGTGGGGGTAAGTGGGGGCCATGCTGCATTTGCCAGCATGGCTGCGGGGGGTGGGGTTAGGGTAATGCTGCAGGGGAGGGGTTAGGGGAGGCTTCGGGGATGCGGTTAAGGTAAGACTGAGGGGGAGGGGTTAGGGTAAGGCACTGGAAGGGGTTAGGGTAAGGCACTGGGGGGTTTAGGCTGCGGGAGGAGAGGGTTAGTGTCAGGCTGTGGGATAGGAGGGTTAGGGTTAGATACTAGGGGGAGGGTTAGTGTTAGTATGCGGGATGTGAAGGTTAGGGTTAGGCACTAGGGGGACGGTTAGGCTGCGGGGAAGGGGAGGGTTAGGCTGCGGGACTGGAGGGTTTAGGATAAGACATTAGGGGTAGGGTTAGGGTTTGGATGCGGGGGCGGGGGTTGGGGTTAGTTTTATGGCTCTATATATTAATATGAGGACCGGGACTGTTAACAGTGAACTCTATAGAGCACACAGAGCATTACAGTGACCTCTAAACAATACAGAGATTATTCTATTTTTTTATGTATATACACAATAGTGTGCAAAAGTGTTAGGAAGGTGTGGAATAATGCTGCAAAGTGAGAATGCTGTAAGAAATAGAAGTGGTAGGAGTTAATTTTGATCAATTAACAAACTGCAAAGTTAAAGAACAGAAGAGAAATCTAAATCAAATCAATATTTGGTGTGACTAACCTTTGCCTTCAACACAGCATCAATTAGGTTCACTTGCACAGGGATTTTGTAGGATTATTGGGGGTCATTCCGACCCGTTTTCATGCTGCTTTTTTTCGCAGCCGTGCAAACGGGTTCGGAATGCGCATGCGCAGTGGCCGCAATGCGCAGACGCCTTGCCGCCCGGCGATGGGGAACGCCGGGCAGCGACAGAATTAAAGAAGAAAACGATCGCTGCCACAATCGCAAAGTGATTGACAGGAGGAGGGCGTTCTGGGGTGGCAACTGACCGTTTTCGGGGAGTGGAGATCCGAACGCAGGCGTGTCCAGGCGTTTCAAAACACAACAACACTTAACTGCTAAAACAGTGCCTATGGGACATGGCAGATGAACAGTTAAAATTCCTAATTAGGAACAGCTCCTGAAATACTGCGCGTGCCGAGAACACTATGTGAAGTGAGCAGAGAAACAACAGAACAAGAAAAAACGGCTGCGCTGTGTGTCAGGAGATGATGTATAGAAAGAGAGCCGACATACAAATAATTTATAATATTTAATAAAATTAAAAAGAACAATGAATAAAACATATATGAGCCAATCACATAGGAATGAGCACACCTTGTTATCTCAGGATATAAATAGTCTCCTAGGATACGTTATTTACAAACGGAGGACAAAGTATTGGTAAATGTCCGTATTCCACAGGCTAAGCAGCCATAGCTTGGATTTTAAGCAGGTGCACTAAGCACAGACAGCTCCATATATCAGGGTGCTTGTAGCGGTTAGGTATGATATGCGGATGGTTTTACCTCTCCAGTGGGCTGATCGAGAGTCAGACCCCGCCTTCTTACACACCTTGCTCAGGTAGTCAACCAGGTGTTGCTTTCATATACTAGATTGGATCTCTATCTGGCTGCAAAATCCACTGAGAGCGACCGCTGGACGTCACGTCTCTACAGTCAGCTATTCCTTCTAGTGTCTTTCTTTCCTCCCCGCTGCCGTGTGGACGTGGGCATTGCAGGACTGATAGTCGGGGATGTTTTATTCATTGTTCTTTTTAATTTTATTAAATATTATAAATTATTTATATGTCGGCTCTCTTTCTATACATCATCTCCTGACACACAGCGCAGCCGTTTTTTCTTGTGTCCAGGCGTTTGTAGGGTGGGTGTCTGATGTCAATTCCGGGACCTGAGACGCTGAAGTCATCGCAGTGGGTAAGTCCAGACCTACACCTTATCTGCATAAAATGTTTTTGCATAGCTTGGCTGCACAAGCGATCGCAACCTTGCTATGCAAAAATACACTCCCCCATAGGCGGCGTCTAGTTGATCGCATGGGCTGCTAAAAGTTGCAGTGTGCGATCAACTCAGAATGAGGTCCATAGTCAGTTGTATGATTAACCAATCATACCAAATAGGTGATAATGATCATAATTTTCATATGTAGGTTGAAACACAGTCAATAACTGAAACAGAAACAGATGTGTAGGAGGCATAAAACTGGGAGAGAAACAGCCAAACTCTGCTACAAAGGTGAGGTTGTGGAAGACAGTTTCATCTAACTCCATGACAAGACTGAGCACAGCAATAAGACACAAGGTAGTTATACTGCATCAGCCAGGTCTCTCCCAAACAAGGATTTCAAGGACCGTAAATGCAGTGGTCTGCCATGGACACTTAGGGCCTAATTCAGACCTGATTGTAGCAGTGCAAAATTTTCAATATCGGCAGTATTCTGCGAACTTGGGGTGGTGGAGGGTGATGCCATTGTGCCTTCTGTCCTGGACTGCATGTGGCCTACACAGAAGTCATGAGATATTCGGAATCCCAGTCATGGTTCATACATGTGGCTGCCTTATAGAATCAGAATAGAAATTCAGTGACATGATATAAACAGGATGAGCCATTGAGATGGCTTACATATATGCATCTCTCGCACAACAGCTCAGGCACTGGCACAAGTGATGCTATGTCAGCAGCTAAGCCACGTACATCTGTACCTAATAAAATCATGAGACAGAGACAATGGGAGTCATTCCGACCCGATCGCTCGCTGCAGTTGTTTGCAGCGCAGCGATCAGGTCGGAATTGCGCATGCGCTGGCACCGCAGTGCGCTGGCGCATGCCGGATGGCCGAAGGCCGTCGTTCCCTAGCGTCCGCCTCTGCCTGATTGACAGGCAGAGGCGGTCGCTGGGCGGCACGGCGGCGTTTGGCCGCTATTATGGGGGCGTGGTCCAGCCAATGCAGGCGTGGCCGGGCCGTGCGGGGGGCGGGCCGCAGTGGCTGCGTGACGTCACATGCAGCCGCTGCGACCAGGGACAGCGACGAGCAACTCCCGGTCAGCTGCAGGAACTGCGCTGGCCGGGAGTTACTCAACAAGTACAAAAACTAGTTTTATGGTAAGAACTTACCCTTGTTAAAACTCTTTCTGCGAGATACACTGGGCTCCACAAGTCTGGACAATGGGGTGTAGAGTAGGATCTTGATCCGAGGCACCAACAGGCTCAAAGCTTTGACTGTTCCCGGAATGCACAGCGCCGCCTCCTCTATAACCCCACCTCCCAGCACAGGAGCTCAGTTTAGTTAACCAGCCCAATGCAGTAGCAGGAAAAGAGACGACAACGGTTAGTAGCCACATACACCACACTCTCACGACAGGAGAAGTGTCAGCGGCTAATGCCATATCAACCCAAAGAAGCTAAGTGCGTCAGGGTGGGCGCCTTGTGGAGCCCAGTGTACCTCGCAGAAAGAGTTTTAACAAGGGTAAGTTCTTACCATAAAACTCGTTTTCTGCTGCGGGGTACACTGGGCTCCACAAGGAATGGACAATGGGGATGTCCTAAAGCAGTTCCTTATGGGAGGGGATGCACTGTAGCGGGCACAAGAACCCGGCGTCCAAAGGAAGCATCCTGGGAAGCGGCAGTATCGAAGGAATAGAACCTTATGAACGTGTTCCCGGAGGACCACGTAGCCGCCTTGCACAATTGGTCAAGGGTCGCACCACGTTGGGCCGCCCAAGAAGGTCCAACAGACCGAGTAGAATGGGCCGTAATGTGAACAGGAGCTGACAGACCAGCCCTCACATAAGCATGCGCAATCACCATTCTAATCCACCTGGCCAGGGTCTGCTTGTGAGCAGGCCAGCCACGTTTGTGAAATCCAAACAAAACAAAGAGAGAATCAGACTTTCGAATAGAAGCCGTTCTCTTCACATAGATATGGAGAGCCCGTACCACTTCCATAGACCGCTCTTTGGGAGACAAATCAGGAGAAACAAAAGCTGGAACCACAATCTCCTGATTAAGGTGGAACGAAGAAACCACCTTAGGTAAATATCCGGGACGAGTCCTAAGAACTCAAGTTGATGAGCCACCCGTGGGCTTGTAGAAACCGGACCGTCATATCCAGATGACGCAGGAGAAGATCTGGGGAATTTGCCTGGATTAACAAGTCGTCCAGATACGGCAGTATCCTGACCCCTTGACGGCGGAGTAGCACCATCATCACCGCCATAACTTTGGTGAAGACTCGCGGAGCCGTTGTTAAACCAAAAGGTAACGCCCGAAACTGGAATTGGAGGTTGCCAATAGCAAACCTCAGGTATTGTTGATGTGACACTGCTATAGGAATATGCAGGCAAGCATCCTGTATGTCCAGGGAGACCATGTAGTCCCCAGGTTCCAAGGCCAGAACTATAGAGCGAAGGGTTTCCATACGGAACTTGGAAACCTTCACAAATTTGTTCAGTGCCTTGAGGTTGAGAATGGGCCGGGAGGACCCATTCGGTTTCGGGACTAGAAACAGCGGAGAATAGTACCCTCCGGCCCCTCTGAGCAAGAGGCACCTGTACTACGACTCCTGTATCCAGGAGGGTCTGTATCACCGAATGTAGAGTGTTTGCCTTTGTCTGGTCCGACGAGACGTCTGTCTGGCAAAATCGATGAGGGGGTCGGTTTTTGAAGGCTATGGCGTAACCTCGAGTAACGACTTCCCGTTCCCAGGCATCTGAAGTGGTCTTCAACCATTCCTGGGTATACCCTAGAAGCCAGCCCCCCACCCTGGGATCCCCCAGGGGGAGGCCCGCCCCGTCATGTGGCAGGCTTATTGGTCTTGGCTGCTGGCTGACGGGCAGCCCAGGCTCTTTTGGGCTTCGGCTTACCAGGTTTGGAAGTGCGGGCCTGCTTATGGTACGCCTGACCTTTTGCTTTACCTGAAGGACGAAAGGGGCGAAAGGACGTGCCTTTGGCCTTCGACACAGAAGGAGCTGTATTAGGCAGACAGGCAGTTTTGGCAGTTGCCAAGTCAGCCACTATCTTATTTAAGTCCTCCCCAAACAGAATATCCCCCTTGAAAGGGAGTACCTCCAGGGTTTTTCTAGAGGCCAGATCCACAGACCAGGATCTCAGCCACAATATCCTGCGAGCCAGGACTGACGTAGTAGAGGCCTTGGCTGCTAGGATACCGGCATCAGAAGCCGGCTCTTTAATATAGCGAGAAGCTGTGACAATATATGACAAGCATTGTCTAGCATGGTCAGAGGAGATTTCAGCCTCTAACTCCAAGGCCCATGCTTCAATAGCCTCTGCCGCCCATGTAGCTGCAATAGTGGGCCTTTGTGCAGCACCCGTGAGGGTGTAAATCGCTTTTAGACAACCCTTGACACGTTTATCCATAGGCTCTTTTAGAGACAGGTAGAGCTGAGGAAACCACCATCCTAGCCACATGTGAGTCTACTGGAGGAGGCGTTTCCCAATTCTTAGACAGCTCTGGCGCGAGGGGATAGCAAGCCAGCATCTTCTTTTGAGGCACAAACTTCGTACCCGGGCTTTGCCAGGGTTCCTGACGTATATCCACTAGGTGGTCAGAGTGAGGTAAAACTTGTTTAATCACCTTCTGACGCTTGAACCTATCTGGTTTCTTAGGAGGAACGGATGGCTCGGGATCATCCGTAATCTGCAGAATTAACTTAATAGCCTCCAAAAGATCAGGAACATCCACATGTGAACTACCCTCCCCATCAGCCGTATCTGAGTCAGAACCTGTGGGGTCAGTGTGTGTGCTGGCTTCATCAGACGAGGTGTCAGTGACAGCAGTGGATTGTGAGGAGATGAGCGCTCGCTTAGAGGACCTCTTGGACTTAGGCGAGCGTTAGTCAGACTTTTTAGTAGTCGGGGACTGGTTCAACTTTTTTAATTGAGCAGATAAATCGTCCGCCCACGGCGGGTTAGCTGCAGGGACCACATACGGTTGTACCGGCATTGGGGGTCCCATAGGGGGCGTTAGTTTATGAACTAGCGTATGCAGAAGCGTGGAAAAAGCGGCCCACGGAGGGTCAGTATGTGCCTCCGTTGCCACAGTCCCACTGGGGAGCAAGGAGCCCCCAGAACCAGAGCCCACAGCTGCTATATTCTCACCATATGTGCCTGTGGCTTCAGCAACACCAGCAGTGTGTTCCGCCCCAGAACCGTTACCCTCAGAAGCAGACATGATATAACTTGCAGTATGAGGTAACACAGTACAATTATTAGCAGCACTATATCCCTAAACCCAAACCCCTGCGCAGTGTAGTCAGCACCAGCAGAGATAAAGGAGAGACATGGTGACTAAATCACAGAGAAAAATACGTAATACAGTATATCTTTGTGAAAATCCTATATTAGATAACACCTGACGCACCAAGCCCCCTCAGGTTATAAAATATAGGGATAGCAGGTTGAGTGAAAGACACGAGATGGACACCACTCAGCTATCAATGCACACACAAATAGTCACAGTCTGTACAATGCAGAGGTTATTACAGACAATAATACTGCACTGGACTAGCTTACACAGCTATATAACAATAGATATAACAGTACACAATAAGAACTGGATGTATATCACAGGGTAATTGTACTAGGAAACCCTGACTAAATGCACTCTTTCTTACTAACACTGACTAAAAAGGCAGGTAGAATACTTAAGTGTCATGTAAAGTCACAGCGCTGACAACCAGGCGGCTTTACATAGGAGGATTTGCCCAAGCATTCCCAGGAACAGTGAGCTGAGGGATAATGGCGCCGCAGACACTGACAGGGAGTGAGGAAAAGACAGAAATACAGCTCCAGGGCGGGAACACTTGCTGGAAATGGCGCCCTGAGGCTGGGGGAGAGGCTTCAGGTCTAAGCCTTATCCCCCTTGCTGGCAAAACCACCGGGTACTGTGGGCGATATTAAAATCGGCTTTAAGAGAAAACCTGACCTGCGCCCATGCCCTGGTGATCTAGTAGGATTGCCTGTATCCACAGTGTCCACCGCCAGCGTGCGCGGCCCGCCTCCCACTGACCGCGCCGGATCGCGATAAAGACCGGGTCCCGCGAGCGGGACCCATTTACCACCTCACGAAGCGCGGCCACGCGATTGTGGAGAGCCCCAGCCGTGTGTGCCTGACGTGAAGTATACCGGAGCCTCCGCTGTAGGTACCCGGCAACCAGGGCTCGGGAGTGTACAGCGCCGCTGGGGAGAGCTGGAGCTGCAGCAGTGAATGTCACAAGACATTTACCACCGCTGCTGCCCTTGAAGTCTTCACTTTTTACCTCATAAAAAGCTTTTCTTAGGGCTGCCTGGAGCAGCCCCTCTGTTAAGTGCCTGCTTACTGCAGCACCAACTGACAAACTGAGCTCCTGTGCTGGGAGGCGGGGTTATAGAGGAGGCGGCGCTGTGCATTCTGGGAACAGTCAAAGCTTTGAGCCTGTTGGTGCCTCGGATCAAGATCCTACTCTACACCCCATTGTCCAGACTTGTGGAGCCCAGTGTACCCCGCAGCAGAAATCATCGCCGCTGTGCGATGCTTTTGTACTTGTGCGGGGGGACGACGACAGCCATGCGGGGTGGGTTAGCCCTGTGCTGGGCGTCCCTCTGCATGTCTGGGAACATGATCATAGTGCACAGCTACGGTCAACACGGAATGATCCCCAATAAGTAACACCACATGTAAAGAAGAGGACACAAGTGCATAATGCATTTTTATTAGTGATATTAAACTGGCTGCGATCGCCTCTGCCTGACTGACAGGCAGAAGCGGACACGGGGCAGGAGGGGGCGTGCCAATGGGTTTAGAACGCCATTGGCGGGGCACGGTCCGGACAATCGATGCGTGTCTGGACCGTTGGGGGGAGGACCGCTGCGGCTGCGTGACAGCACACACAGCCGCTGAGACCTGGAACATGGCGGGTAGCTCCCTGCCAGCACGCAGGAACTGCGCAGGTAGGGAGCTACTTGCCAGGTACAAAAGCATCGCCGCTGTGCGATGCTTTTGTACCTGTGCGAGGGGGGGGTAGGGCCTGACATGCGGGGAGGACTAGCCCTAGCCCTAAATTTAGCACATCTACGATCAACTCTGAATTACCTCTATGGTTTTGCCCATTGATAAATAGTCTCACAGTAACACTAGATGTGGGGTCTTCCTTGATTTGAGGTTACTAGCACTGGGAATTGCCAGCCTGGGCTGTTGAAGCCAAAGAGGGGCCCTCCCTGGGTATAACCAACCCTGGCACCATTATTACTGGGGCTTTTTTCCCGTACCTCAGGTCTGTGGGTATGATGAAAATTAAATGGTTACTAATAGAAAGAAAAAAAAATTATGGGTCCCAGCATGGCCAAGCTTCTGTAATGGCAGACAGGGCCTGCTGGCACCTGCAGTTTGACAAAGAAAATAGCAAAACTATAAAATAAACACCAAAAAGAGCCCAATTATCAAGGAGTGAAAAAACTCATTGTGAATGATAAAACTTGTTGCGTATGAGCAATAGTGCTCCAGCCAATCAGCTCCCAACTGTCATTTTTCAAACACGATAGTTAGGAGCTGAACACATGACAGTTAGGAGATGATTGGCTGGAGCACCATTTATCATATGCAACAAGTTTTTTCATTCACAATTTCTTTTATCACTCCTTGATAATAAAAACCCCAAAGTCTTCTATTTTATACTTATACTTATTTTATACTTACCTGTTAACTTTGTCCTGAAGGAGCCCACAAATCAGCATCTGGTCAGCTTCTATCTGTAATTTTATAGACTGTGCTAGTTAAATGAGAGCTATAATCTGATTGGGTGCTATGGGCAACTTCTCTGCTTTATCTCTCCACAAGTATGGGCGTAGCTATAGTGGGTACAGGTGGCAAAAGGCATAGGGGGCCCACCTCTAGGGCCTGACTCATCTGCACCCAGGTCATAAAGTTGTTAACCAGGTTCCTGGAATTACCGGCTAAATACTGTGTGGCATAATGTAAACTGAAGGCATTGTGTAGCATGTGTACTGACAGCAGTACTTGATGACTTGGAGAACTACAATGTGACATATTATGAATTGGGGGCACTATGTGGTATAATATGAACTAGGGCACTACTATATGGCAGAAAATTAACTAGGGTATTACTATGAAATGAACAACTGCTGTGGAAAGAGGTGTATCTCTAGAAGGGGGAAGGGGCCCCTTCAAAATGCTACTATGGGGCCCAAAAAGTTCTTGCTAGCACCTGTCCCCAATGTTTGCTGCATCTCCGCCCCCGACCCCCCCCCCCCCTTCTCCCCCCCCAAAAAAAAAAAAAAAAACTTAACGCCACTATAGGTAACTGCTGTTCATGCCTCATACTCCTCTGGATCCCAGGGCAGAGGCAGGGACGGATCTAGACTTTTCTTTAGGGGGGGCGGTTTACTGTTTAATCTTGACTCCTCCCTCTACAGTCCCAACTCCTCCCATCTGCAATCCTAACTCCTCCTCTTCTCAATTCTGACTGAACTTTTTGAGTGAGACTGAGATAGAGCTTTGTGATTGTTCTATGTACATGTGACTGTGCTATGGTGTAATTGTATTTATTAGCCCTTGTACCCACACACCAGCAAGTGAGTGGCAAATGCTCTGTAACCCTTGCTCTCCTTGCTCCTCTGTGCTGCTGTGGTATAAGCTGCAGCACATCGTCCTGCCTCAGGCTCTCCCCGGAGAGCTCTCTTCTGCTCAAAAGTGGGCATGGCTATGACTGTGTTAGGGGGGGCGATCGCCCCCTTCGCGCCCCCCCCCCCCCCTAGATCCGGCCCTGGGCAGAGGCAGCATCGTTTTGAGTCCAAGTTGGCCAATGGGAAACTGGAGCAAAAGTAGACAGGACAAAGTGTCTGCTTGTAACGATCATTTTTAGCGTATGTAAGAGTCAGTGTGTGAATATATCTCTTCTGTCAAAGTCAGAAAAATTTCTCAATGCACGTTGCCATATTTGCACCGCACACTGGTCCGCGCTGCGCGTGCATGCGCTCTCCCGTGGATTCGCATACCCGCAATAACGTGCACTCGCAGGCGCGGTATGCGTATTTACGGTAGAGTTTATGTAGTCGTAGCGTGCGACTCATTCGTTACAAATGTTCACAATTAATGTAGTTTATAGATCATGGTCCCTTTGATAGATTCTGAAAGTTTGGTTAAAATACAATGTCCCAGAGCTGAGGAATCCCTCTTTATATCGTACAAAGGGTCTAACAGGAATCATACAGCAGTGTTTGGTACCCATCGGAAGAGTATTTAATTAGCAATATTCCGGTGTTGGTTTGGAGCGTATTAATCGCTCGTGCGAATAGTTATGGACATAAGAAGTTTATGTCCATTTCTATTATTTACACATACTCAGGTATGCGGCGGGAAACCCAGTTTCCCACCCACCTGAGCTGTTGGAAATCGTCACAGCCCACCTGTATGAATCACCCTATGACCTTTTGTTATGATACAGGGCCGAATTCCTTCGGCCAATGGACAATGGGATTGTAGGACCAGGAGATTGCATTGTGTGTGGGGCATAAATAGGCAGGCCGACCACATCCAGCTCTCACTCTCTCATCAACGGTTATCTGCTGATAGCCGGGAGCTGGATATCGAGGCGCAGGCGATCATACCCTTTGTGCGTAAGTTTCTCTCCGTTATCATTGTCTTTCTGTGAGCCAATTTCTCTCTCTCTCTCTCTCTCTCTCTCTCTCTCTCTGTTCTGTTCTCTCATATCTCCCCTAGACTAGGCTAGTATTGTATTGTATTAGATAGTATTGTATTGTATTGCATTTAGGTCAGTGTAGTATTGTCTTTTTGTATTTATTGTTTAGTTCTGTGGTTAGGAAGTCTCTGTTATATTGTAGTGTATCATTTGTACTGTTATCCCCTTTTACAAGTATATTAGATATAATACAGTCAATAGGCTTTGGAACCTAAACCAGCATCTGTGTATTTCCTATAGTGTTAAGTGTTCACTTGAGCGTCGGTGACGCTCAAGCAGCTTTGTAGTTAGTCAGGTTACACAAGGTTGCACTTACACCCTGTACTCACATTAAGGTATTCTTTGTATTTCATTGGTATAAGGTTTTAACATAAAGGTATAGTGTTGTGAGCGTCTGCATCGCTGGTGACCTCCTCGTGGTCTCGAGCGTAAGCTACGCCATAGCGAATCATTACCCTAGACATAACCAATAACGTGTCCTGTGATCGCTGGGCCGTGAGCGAACGTGACGCTTGAGCGTCTCGCCTACGGCTGAGCGATCGTTACGCAACTAGCGTACCATTACGGTACTTCTTAAGTAAACAGCGTACAGTGTTCTTAGCTTCATAAAGGGTTGTTATACGACAAAGGAACTTAGCATTGTCAATTGGGGACTCGTCCTATCCTTCTCATATCTGCACTAGGTAGATCAGCAGACATTATCCCTCCAGCAAAGGGTGGGAGGTTGTCTCACAGTGCTGACGGGATAAGCGTCTGCTTCGCTTAGATAAAGAATGCTGAAGGAATCCGGGAACCGGAAGTAAGAACAAAACGCTTGTGTCTTTTAAAAACTGTTTATTTCTCTTCTGTCTTGCGTATACACGCACGCATACATATATCTGCATTTCTGTTTCATTTTCGTATATCACTATTCCTGTTTGCCAATTTTATAGTTGATAGAAAGTGCTAAAAAGAGATTTGCTGTTATTTCATAGTAGAGGTGATAGCTAAAGTATAGAACAAACACACGGTTTGTCTGAGATACAAGGCAGTCAGTGTGGATTGCGGTAGATGATCAGGGATCATTTACATTGATAAAAATATATTGTGTTACGGTGGATCCTTTGCATTGCATACACGTGTCGCTAACAAAGACTAGCGTACGCAATCCAAAAGGCAGACGCACGCAGCGTTCATTACGCAACGTAGCGTCCGGTTACGCCCACGTAGCTCAAGTTGTGATAAAGTGAAGTAACGCAAAGGCGATAATTAACGCACAGCGGTAGATAACGCGAAGCGGTAAATAACGCAAATCTATTTTTGGAAAATCTGAAATTTAGTTTAACAGATCCTGCTCCTAATTGGTAACACTTTTGGCCTAAAGACAATTTCTGCGCAGAAATAGATATAGAAACAAAAGTGTACATGTGTTGAGTGAGTGTGTTTTGTATACAAAAGTTTATATAACTTTAAGGTGGAACCAAAAGGAAAGCCGGGTACTCGTCAAGGGACATACGTGTAAGTGACATATACGGTGGCCAGGGAGGCATCCCTGGTTAAATAATATTTGAGCATTAGAGTATAGCGGACCATAAGGTAACGAGACCAGGAGGTCATAAGGTAACAAGACCAGGAGGTCATAAGGTAACAAGACCAGGAGGTCGTAAGGTAAAAGGTCCGCTATAAAAGTCCAGTGGCACAACGCCTGGGGTGTTGGTGCAGAACCCATATAGGCCACAAGCTCTGGCTGAAGGAATCGCAGCCGGAAACATAGATTCCATTGATCTTTCAGTACATGACAAGTAGTGCTCGTATACTGAACGATTGGACCGCACGTTATTGTGTGCAGTAGTTAGTAATCTGACCTAATACCATTAGAGTAAAGTGGTCACAAACGCTATCTGTACATTCTGACGTGATTTGTGTAATTTTTTATTTTTGGAAGGGAAGTTCGCTGGTCACTCAGGAACTATCTAACAACCCCAACTTTACTGGAAAGAGTAAGTGTCCTGCGGGTAACCCTCATATGTTCCAGTAAATAAAGGTTCACAGGGGCCCTAGGTTGGGTACAGCAGCTCTGGTTACAGTGATTGCAGTACTGGCCAACGTGGGCGAGAAGTAAGTGGGGTACTTGATAAACCACCACCGCCGGCCTGCCCAAGGACATCTTGGTTTGTTTGTAAGGGTTCGCTGAAAGCCTTGATATTCAAGGAGGAATAAGCAACGCCTGCAGATTATGGGGGCCATTTGTTCAGGTAGGGGGCGATCAACCCTGGTTCAGGTTGATTCTGTGAACCGACCAGTTGGGTCGGCACGATATGTAATGTGTGAAAAATATGGAATTCACACCGAATCTTTATGTGATGAATGGGAGAGAATGACTGTACAAGACAGGGACAAATTCCCAAGAATAGGTAGCTTTAGTCCAGAAGTGTTACAAAATTTAAGGAGGAGGATATGTCTCGTAAAATCAGCAAAGAGACGAATTCAGCATCATGATTATTTACAGTTATGGCACCAGGAAGGTGAGATACAGAGAGGTTTGGCTCTGGCGGCAGGATCTGGGGCAGTCAGGAAGTTGATTGCCACAGCTCCTCCTCCACCATACATTGCAGGAGAGAAGTTGATTGCGGAGAGAAACGCACTGGGTTGTAAAACACAAACTCTTAGTAACACTGTAAATGTTAATGATGTTAACCAAATAACTCATGCAAGTATTAACCCGTGCAAGATGTACCCTGTTTTGAACCTTCCTCAGGAGTGTGATCAAGAAGACGATTCAGCAACAATTTCAGCTCTCTCTCTTGCAGCCACCATAGCAGAGACCACAGTAGGCACAGCGACACCCACGAGATTAGTGAAAGCCCCTAGCGGAGGGATAGGTGAGGTCGTGTCAACGGGTAAGTACGGCACCATGCACTACACTGAAACAATTGTACCACAACAAGCTGTAGAATCTACACAGGAAGAGGCTGTTAGAATTGCTCCTGTAAGGGTAATAGCAGTTCCCAATGGAAAAACAGATGTGTCTGGAGCCACTCCCATAAGGAACATTGCCATGTACACTCCATTTTCCAGAATGGAATTAAGAACAATAGTGTCCGAATTTCCTGACCCCAGGAAGGATTTAGTTGCTAGCCAAAAATACATCAGGGATCTAGGTAACACTGTAGAACCCAACAACAAGGATTGGCAGATACTGCTAAGAGCTTGTTTACCTTCCAATGTTGATGCAACTCAGTTTTTAGCTGATTGTGCATTGGATAAAGATGTACCGCTTACAGACGTGTACAACAAGGATAATGTAAAAAGGATAAATTTACAGCTAAAGGAGTATTTCCCAGCCGTTGTTAAATGGAATAAAATATTTTCCATTAAGCAAAAGGAGTCCGAAACGGCAACAGAATATTTTCACCGGGCACTATTAGAAATGGCAAAGTACACTGGTATAGAAGACATTAAGACCAACCCAAACCATCGGGAAGTAGCAGTATCTGTACTGATGGATGGTTTAAAGGAAACATTAAAGACTAGGGTTCAGACCACGCAACCGTGCTGGCGAGGTCTGTCAGTGTCCGGCTTGAGAGAGGCTGCTATTGATCACGACAGAAACATCACTAGGCACAGGGAATCGCAAAGTGATAAGTTGATGTCCGTAAGTATACAGGCGCTGACCACAAGGCAGCCTGCGTATGTACCACCGAATCCTGTGGGTAAGGCAAGTGTAATAACATGTTTTTCTTGTAACAGACCGGGACACTTTGCACGAGAATGTAGAACAAAGAATGTACAAAGATCTTTTCAACCCCCTAGACAACAACACAACACACGACATTGGGAGCAGGGTCCACAGAGGCGGAGTTTTGAGCCACATACAGGGGAAACAAAAAGATATCCCCCGAACAGAGATTGGCATGCCTCTGGTAGTTCCCAGCTAACTCCCTCACAAGTAGTTGCTGCCAGCGGGATTCAGGGAGGTCAGCATACCCAATAGGGGTGTGGCCATACCTGTAATCTGCAGCCAGTTAAGTTGATTGCTAGTCTTGGAAACGAACCAGAAATTGCAATCAATGTAGCTGGTAAAACTTTAAACTTTCTTGTAGACACAGGGGCGGCCAAGTCAGTGATAAATTCGACAGTGGGCATGAGAACCACTGGTAGGACAATTCCAGCCATGGGAGTAACAGGAGTAGTCCAGCACTACCCTGTTAGCAAACCAGCCGAGATTACAATAGGGCCTTTGCATACCAAGCATTCCTTTTTGCTGGCTGCATCGGCACCAACCAATCTCCTGGGAAGAGACTTACTATGTAAAATGGGTTGCGTCATTTATTGTACTCCTGAAGGTGTATTCTTGGACATTCCTGAGAATCACGCTCAGGAAGTACGAGACATGCTAGACTCCCCATCAAAATTAATGTCACATTCCATTATGACAAATAGGAATCCATCCCAAGTAGAAGAGATGATATCTCAGATACCAGAGTCACTTTGGACAAAAGATGGACAGGACACTGGATTAATGGCAAACGTAGCTCCAGTAGTTGTACAAGTAAAAGATGGTAGGATAGCTCCAAAAATCCCACAGTATCCTCTGAAGCCAGAGGTGGAGTTAGGAGTTTTTCCCGTAATAGAGCGCTTGCTACAACAGGGCATTCTAGTAAGAACGTCCAGCACCGCAAATAGTCCCATCTTCCCTGTTAAAAAGAGTGGGGGGAGGGGTTACAGGCTAGTGCAGGATCTAAGGGGGATTAACAAAATAGTTGAGAGTCAGTTCCCCGTAGTGCCTAATCCAGCTGTCATCCTAATGCAAATTCCTCCCACTGCCAAATTTTTCACTGTTATTGACCTCTGCTCCGCTTTCTTTTCGGTACCTCTGCACCCTGACAGCCAATATTTGTTTGCATTCACATACAGAGGAGTCCAATACACGTGGACTCGGTTACCCCAAGGTTTCATAGATAGTCCAAGTATATTTTCTCAGGCTTTGCATGATTGTTTACAGTCTTTCCAACCAGACAGTGGATCAGTATTGATACAGTATGTGGACGATTTATTACTGTGTTCAGATTCACTGGAAGCATCTCTGAAGGATACGAAACAGCTCCTGTTTCATCTTTCAGACACAGGTCACAAGGTTTCCAAAGACAAGTTGCAATTATGCCAAGCTAAGGTAAAATATTTGGGACACTGTCTAACACAAGGACTGAGACACCTGACCGCTGATAGAATCCAAGCCATTAGAGACATGACACTGCCACAAACCCAACAACAGATCAGGACGTTTTTAGGAATGTGTGGGTATTGCCGTAATTGGATCCCAGGGTTTTCCATATTGGCGCTACCTTTGCAGGAAATGGTCTCTTCAAACAAACCTGATCGGATTTCGCATACAGACGAATCTGAAACAGCATTTGAGAGACTCAAACAGTGCCTAACGCAGGCACCAGCACTAGGTATGCCAGACTATGGGAAACCCTTTGAACTATACGGAACAGAAAGTGCTGGGTGCGCAGCAGGTGTACTAACACAAAAACACGGTGACGCCAGCAGGCCAATTGCATACTACAGCGCCCAGCTAGACACGGTAGCGCGATCCCTCCCCACATGCTTGCGTAGCGTTGCGGCGATAGCATTGCTAGTGACGAAAAGCGAAGATGTCGTGCTAGGCCACAACCTCACAATCCATACACCGCATGCGGTATCTGCCTTATTGAATTCTGCCCAAACCAGACACGTCTCATCAGCAAGGTTTACAAGATGGGAATTGGCATTAATGGCCCCCGTAAACATCACCATAAGGAGATGCAGCGCATTAAATCCTGCAACATTTCTCCCAGGTGTGCCTGGTCAGACACAAAGGGTGGAAGGTGAGAGTGATGGGGAAGGAGGATTTAATGCAAAGGAAGATACACATGATTGTATGGAATATTTGACCCAAAATTTTACCGCAAGGCCTGACATCAGTGACAATCCACTGAAAGATGCAGAACTCACGTTCTACACGGACGGTAGTTGTCACAGACAGTCAGACTCGGGAGACTTGTGTACTGGATACGCAGTCGTAGATGACCAAGACACCATAGAAGCGGAACCGCTAGGCCCACCTCACTCAGCCCAGGTTGCTGAACTGGTCGCCCTAACCAGAGCATGTGAATTGGCTAAGGGTAAGTCAGCCAATATCTACACCGATTCCAGATACGCGTTCGGGGTAGTCCATGATTTCGGAGCCCTATGGCGGCTCAGAAATTTCATGACGGCAGCTGGTACACCGATAGCGCATGCAGCTCACATAAAAAGGCTTCTAACAGCGATACAGGAACCCGACAGAGTGGCTGTTATCAAATGTAAAGCACATACATATAGCCAAGACCCAGTATCCCTTGGTAACAGCCGAGCAGACGAAGCTGCAAAGCTTGCAGCTGCTACCCCCACACGGACAGACACCACACAGTTGATGGTATTTAATACCATCAACACACAGAAGTTGTGTGAGATGCAGAATTTGTGTTCCACACAGGAAAGAGCAGTCTGGAAGGCAAAGGGATATGGCCAGGAGTCCTCAGGGCTCTGGACGGATGGACATGGTAAACCAGTGGCCCCCAGGGCATACCTTCCATGTCTGGCTGAAGCAGCTCACGGGCTGACTCATCTAGGCAAGGAGGGGATGTGCAAATTGGTAAGAGCATACTGGTGCGCCCCAGGATTCTCCTCTCATGCGAGTAAAAGAGCAATGTCATGCCTTACCTGTCTGAGAAAGAATATTGGAAAAGCAATACCTACAGAACCATCCCATATCCCACCTGCCGGCGGCCCTTTCCAGGTAATACAAATTGACTTCATTCAATTACCCCCATGTCGAAATTTGAAATATGTACTTGTCTGTATAGATGTTTTCTCGAATTGGGTCGAGGCTTTTCCAGCAGCTACAAATACCGCTATGTTTACAGCTAAGAAAATTGTGCAGGAATTTGTATGTAGATATGGTATCCCTAGAATCATTGAAAGTGATAGGGGTACCCATTTTACAGGTGATGTCTTTCAAGGAATGTGTAAATTGATGGGTATTGATAGCAAGCTGCACACTCCGTACCGTCCACAGGCGAGTGCGAAGGTCGAAAGAGTGAACAGCACTATTAAAAATAAATTGAGTAAAGTAATGGCAGAGACAGGATTAACGTGGCCAGAAGCTTTACCCATTGTTTTGTATAGCATCAGAACCACTCCCAGGTCCCCTCTTAATCTGTCTCCTTTTGAAATTCTGTTTGGTCGACAACCGCATGTCATGATTAACCCTCAGGATGATTTGAAATGTAACAATGAAGTAACTGTAAAGTACTTGATTAACATGAGTAAGCAGTTGAGGAATCAAAATGATAATCTGAAGTTGATGATTCCTGATTTACCAGATAGTAATTGTCATGACATTGAACCTGGGGATTATGTAATGATACGAAATTTTCTACGCTCAGGTTGTCTTATTGATAGATGGGAAGGACCATACCAGGTCTTATTGACTAGCACCACAGCATTGAAGGTTGCTGAGAGAGAGACTTGGGTCCATTCATCCCACTGCAAGAAGGTGGCCGATCCAGAGAAGTCCCGTGATAAGGAACAGACGGTAGAGGTTGTATCACTGGAGTGTCTGTTCCAGGAGGACTGAGGCGGCACCTGAGCCTTGAAGACCGAAAGCAGTTGTCGACTCCCTTCTCCCTTTTATTGTTTTTCTCCACTTCCCAGCCCCTCTCCCTTAAAATTTCTTTTTCCCCCTTCTCATTCTTCTCTATTTCCTCCTCAAAGATGGACTTGCCCCAAGAGACTGTGATCCGGATTTTGATGTTAACCATGATGTTGACCAGAGCAGTCTGTTCCGGCGAGAGTACCATAGAGGTCGAAAGAGGTTCTGGAATGGGTTCCGATTATGATGATGGAGGCGTAGTTTTCCAAGATCAACCAAACCAACAAGCAAAGGCGAGTATCAGAAAACGATCCGATAGAAGAAATTGTGATGGATTGTTAGCTGAAGAAAATTGTATCTGTAGGCTCTGTGATAATCTGGTTGAAGATGGATGCATAAAGAAATGCCAATCTAGTTTTAATATCCATATAGACCGGCATCCATTGAGTGACTATCACTCCTTAGTGGGTAACGTGTTAAACCAAACAGATTGTTGGGTATGCTCTCAAGTACCTCAGGGTCACAGCAAATCAGGGCTAGTACCATTTCCTTTAACGTTAGGGGAGGTACTTGAGCTAAGTGGTGGGAGACCGGTGGACCGGAGGTTTAACATCTCCAGCCCTCCTAGTTTGAAGCTCCACCAATACCATGTGGATAGGTCCCTCTTATGTTTTAACATCTCCAATCCCAGAAAACCGGGAAATTGGGAAGTGTCATGGAGTAACCACACCATGACCTTTTCACACAGAGCAGATAGAATGCCTACAGATACAGAGCTCGTACGCCATATAGCCAGTAGAGGAAAATCTTTCCGGTATCGATATACCTTAGGAAATAGGATTACTAGAGTTGGAGAGGTATCACCAGGATACTGTGCACATATCGTACAAACCGATACGTGCACTAGGCAGATGGAAGAATTAGGGTCAGGAGATTTCACCTGGAAGGTTTGTAACATGGTCATGTCCTTCTCCGTCCCATATGTTCTCCCCGATGATGCATATTTCATATGCGGGAGAAAGGCGTACAAGTGGCTTGCCCCAAACTCTGAAGGATTGTGTTATATTGGAAAAGTATTGCCTGAAGTGATGACTGTTACACATGACAAAATGAAGGACATACACCGTGGTGCCCAAGCTCCTTATACTCACACTCATTACGAGCACCGAGGTAAAAGACAACTGTCAGAAAGGTTAGAGCATCCGGCCTCTGATCTTATCCATGAATCCACCGGGATTCAGGTTCTGGTAGCGTTAGATTTCACTCGTACCGCTCGGGGAGTGATGAATTATAGATACATTTCCGCACTCGCCAATTTGTTAGATAATATCACTGAAATGTATGATGACACGTTTAGATACACTGGAAGAGAACTTCAAGCTTACAAAACAGAACTAGTTCAGCATAGGATGGTTCTTAATTATCTTACAGCAGTAACAGGCGGATATTGTGTTACATTGGCAACACAGTACGGCATAAAGTGTTGCACGTATATCACAAATAGCACCGAGGATCCGGTAGAGGTCATAGACCAAAAGATGGACGATATTCTCCAATTGAAGTGGGAATTTCGTCGAAAACACAATCTCACCCTTGCTGCTGTAGGTAATGAGCTGACTGGTTGGGTGTCATGGTTGAACCCGCGAAATTGGTTCTCCGGTTTGGGAGACTGGGCTCAAGGAGTCATAATGGATGTTGGAAAGTTTCTACTATGTATCTTAGGTGTCGTTATATCGATTGGATTGATATTTAGATGCGGGCAGGCTTTAATGAGGTGCAAACAAAGTACAAAAGTGATGAGCTTGAGGAGTGAGGAAACCGTAATTAACCTAGATTTGATTTATGACCCAATGATAGAAACCAGAATGTGATGAAAATGCGATTATACGGTCCGTTTCTTTCACCTGTTTTTCTGCTTTTCTCCAAGATACAAAGACCCCCTTGGACGAGGAAGCTGACGAGACGAGATGTATACAGACAACAGACAAGCACCAAAGAAGAAGATTTGACAACTTTAAATATGGACACTTGATGAACTTTGCCATGGATCCCCAGTTTCCCTAGTATCTTTAAACTCACGCTAGCCCAACATTTTTGTAAATCTGATGGCTCAGACAAAGCTATTTGCTCATGCCTAAGGAGCAATACAGCGCAAAGAAGACGACTCTCAACAGATACCGAAAACAACTTCGACGACAGATGTACATTTCCCTGACATAGAATATCATTGCATTTTTCGTAAGTGTTCTTTATCTTCATCTCTACAACCCTCAGGTAACGACACACATAGACGATAGGGAATACAGGCACAGATATCAGCAACCACATACCTCCCCCATTCATGTATCATCAACTAAAATGTGCATCCCCATTTTGTTACAACCACAGCCGAAATGAGCTCGGTAGAGTTTGACAGCCCATCCACAGACCTGTACCACAGGATAAGAAGGAATTCAAATGTATACTTCGCAATACCTCGAAGCTTGATTTACAACACGTACGGCACGATGATACATGACCCCCCAAACATGGATTCATACACACATGCTTCTGCTATCTCACTAGGTCATACCCTCTTCACACCTTCTCCTCTCTCCTCCCCTACCCAACCATGGAAATCAATTAACCCCTGACTTACATTTTTCTCCTTAAATGTTTTGTGGCAGTTATTATTGACTGCCAAAGGGTGGACTGTCAAAGTCAGAAAAATGTCTCAATGCACGTTGCCATATTTGCACCGCACACTGGTCCGCGCTGCGCGTGCATGCGCTCTCCCGTGGATTCGCATACCCGCAATAACGTGCACTCGCAGGCGCGGTATGCGTATTTACGGTAGAGTTTATGTAGTCGTAGCGTGCGACTCATTCGTTACAAATGTTCACAATTAATGTAGTTTATAGATCATGGTCCCTTTGATAGATTCTGAAAGTTTGGTTAAAATACAATGTCCCAGAGCTGAGGAATCCCTCTTTATATCGTACAAAGGGTCTAACAGGAATCATACAGCAGTGTTTGGTACCCATCGGAAGAGTATTTAATTAGCAATATTCCGGTGTTGGTTTGGAGCGTATTAATCGCTCGTGCGAATAGTTATGGACATAAGAAGTTTATGTCCATTTCTATTATTTACACATACTCAGGTATGCGGCGGGAAACCCAGTTTCCCACCCACCTGAGCTGTTGGAAATCGTCACAGCCCACCTGTATGAATCACCCTATGACCTTTTGTTATGATACAGGGCCGAATTCCTTCGGCCAATGGACAATGGGATTGTAGGACCAGGAGATTGCATTGTGTGTGGGGCATAAATAGGCAGGCCGACCACATCCAGCTCTCACTCTCTCATCAACGGTTATCTGCTGATAGCCGGGAGCTGGATATCGAGGCGCAGGCGATCATACCCTTTGTGCGTAAGTTTCTCTCCGTTATCATTGTCTTTCTGTGAGCCAATTTCTCTCTCTCTCTCTCTCTCTCTCTCTGTTCTGTTCTCTCATATCTCCCCTAGACTAGGCTAGTATTGTATTGTATTAGATAGTATTGTATTGTATTGCATTTAGGTCAGTGTAGTATTGTCTTTTTGTATTTATTGTTTAGTTCTGTGGTTAGGAAGTCTCTGTTATATTGTAGTGTATCATTTGTACTGTTATCCCCTTTTACAAGTATATTAGATATAATACAGTCAATAGGCTTTGGAACCTAAACCAGCATCTGTGTATTTCCTATAGTGTTAAGTGTTCACTTGAGCGTCGGTGACGCTCAAGCAGCTTTGTAGTTAGTCAGGTTACACAAGGTTGCACTTACACCCTGTACTCACATTAAGGTATTCTTTGTATTTCATTGGTATAAGGTTTTAACATAAAGGTATAGTGTTGTGAGCGTCTGCATCGCTGGTGACCTCCTCGTGGTCTCGAGCGTAAGCTACGCCATAGCGAATCATTACCCTAGACATAACCAATAACGTGTCCTGTGATCGCTGGGCCGTGAGCGAACGTGACGCTTGAGCGTCTCGCCTACGGCTGAGCGATCGTTACGCAACTAGCGTACCATTACGGTACTTCTTAAGTAAACAGCGTACAGTGTTCTTAGCTTCATAAAGGGTTGTTATACGACAAAGGAACTTAGCATTGTCACTTCACAACCATGCAGACCAATTTTAACAAATGATTACTGTATCTGTGGGGATTACATAACTTCATTGAGTGAGCCCTATAGGATCTGGATGTCTGACTGTTAAGTTTGGTGGCACATCTCTTACGCTACATTGGACATTGAGTTGATCAATCAGAAACTGGATCTGCTTGTATCTCAGCAGCATACCAGTTATGCATCTAGTGCATATACAAAAATGATATTAAACTGGTAAATGCCTACCGTTCTTTTTGTGTGGACAGCTTTGCATTGAATTGCTAAAGTGCATTTGTAATGTGTAACTTGGATTAAAGTTTGAGGCAGTCTAAATAAGCTGTGCCTTTCCTGTAGCATCCCCTCCTGTTCTCCTGAAGTTTCCCGACACAAGCTCTGCTCACAAACCCATGTTTGCTTTCTGCCTAATCAAAGCAGCTCTGTGATCAGCAACATTCCTGGGTATGCATTCCCTCTGTCAGCATCCCCTGACTATTGTCCGGTTTCACTCCTGTGTGCCCGCAGCCAGTGTTGTATCTACAGTACCCTGTGCCCTGAACCACATACAGCAAATGGGCAGAAAGCAGAAGATGAATGAGCTGCAGAAGGTACAGGTGCAGGTAAGAAAGCCCAGGCTCTGACAGTGGTGAGCAGACATAGTTCTCTATTTATGTTTGTGGAGTTTCATTTTTTAGCTGAGTTTACCTGGAAATAATATTCTAAATGTTTTATTGGTCATTTCTCAAATTGTGATTTATTGTATATTGTTATATTTGACCGTAGTATTAATAACCTGCTAAGATACTTGAGGGTTGAGATTAAGGCCCTCATTCCGAGTTGATTGCCCGCTGCCGTTTTTCACAGCGCAGCGATCAGGTTACTACTGCGCATGAATATGCGCACGCGCGTCATACGGGTACAAACAGCATCGTTGCTGTGCAATGCTTCTAGCGACGAATCCATTCGCACAACCGATCGCAAGGAGATTGACAGGAAGAAGGCATTTGTGGGTGTCAACTGACCGTTTTCTGGGAGTGGTAGAGAAAACGCAGGCGTGTCCAAGCGTTTGCAGGGCGGGTGTCGGACGTCAATTCTGGGACCGAACAGGCTGAAGTGATCGCAAGGGCTGAGTAAGTCCTGGGCAACTCAGAAACTGCAAAAAACATTTTCGTCCCGCTCGGCTGCACATGCGATCGCACACTTGCAAAGCGAAAATACACTCACCTAGAGGCGGCGACTATGTGATTGCTGCTCTGCAAAAAATAGCTAGCGAACGATCAACTCGGAATGAGGGCCTAAGAACCACTGGTTTATTGTAATGACAGCTTCTGCCATTTCATAGGCTGTGCTAGATAAATGTTAGGTTGAAGCTAATTGGCTATGAACAATTCCTCTACTTAATCTCTGTTGAAGGTTTGATACTTCTACTTTAAAATAATTTGCTGTAATAGGTTCAGGAATTATCATTTTAATTAGACCACAAATAAATGAGACAGTTTGCTACTAAAAAATACCTAATTAATAGGCTACATTGTTTCCATTGGGCTCAGCGACACTAATGATGCTCAATATTGTAATAGCTGGTACCCGAGTCAGTGTATCATTGTTTTGAGACCCCAAAAGAGGCCCTGGGGCAGATGTATTAAGCCTGGAGAAGTGATAAAGCAGTGATAAGTGGAAGGTGATAACGCACCAGCCAATCAGCTCCTAACTGTCATTTTTCAAACCCATAATGATTGGCTGGTGCGTTATCACCTTCCACTTATCACTGCTTTAACACTTCTCCAGGCTTAATACATCTGCCCCCATGTTCCTAATAGAATGTATTAGATCACAGGTTCTCAAACTCGGTCCTCAGGACCCCACACAGTGCATGTTTTGCAGGTCTCCTCACAGAATCACAAGTGAAATAATTAGCTCCACCTGTGGACCTTTTAAAATGCGTCAGTGAGTAATTAATACACCTGTGCACCTGTTGAGTTACCTGCAAAACATGCACTGTGTGGGGTCCTGAGGACCGAGTTTGAGAACCACTGTATTAGATTACTAACAATCAGAGGACCCTAAGAACACATTTTGGGACCCCACAACTTGTGATCCTTTGGACTACTTATTGTGTTTGTAGGAAGACAATTTCACATTCATTGACAGACATTAATTGTAGTTTTACAGTAATTATATGTTAGTATGTTTACATGGCATATGGGCACTAACAAGATTGGGAAACAGATCTGAGAATATATTCGAGGGCATCAAAGAAATAGGGGGAGATGTACTAAGGCTTGAAAAGTGATAAATAGCATGGTGACAAAGTATCAGCCAACCAGCTCATAGTTGTAATTTTTCAAACACCACCCATAACTTGGCAGTTAGGAGCTGATTGGTTGGTACTTTGGGCGGGATGTACTAAGGGAAAAATGTAGTAAAACCCCCATTTTCGGGGGTTTTACCGCATTTTCAAATGTACTAAGGCCCGGCTGCCGGGTTTTGCCGCCCAGGGTATCGCCATCTTTGGATGGCGATACCCTATAAAAGCCTATGGGCTTTTTATCGCCGGCCGCCGCAACCCGCCACCTACACCGCCCCCCCGCAGATGCCGACCCCCCTCCACCCCAGCATACCTTCCTCCAGGCAGCCTGGACCCAAAAGGTAATCTCCTCCCCCTAGCAACGCAGCCGGAGGGCCTTCCGGCTGCAGGGGGGAGGAGGAGGCGCCGAGGACAGCCTGCGGCCTTGTTCCCGGCAGCTGAGGAGAAGGAGATCCCAGGGAGGTGATGGAGACCCCCCCGCACACCACCTCATAGGGATCGTGGGGGGCCTCCATCACCGCATTGCGATATTGATCGCATATGTTAGTACATATGCGATCAACATTGCTGTGATGGGCGGCGATGTATGTTAATACATCCCGCCCTTTATCATAGTGCAATCTATCACTCTGCAAGGCTTGCTAAATCTGGGCCCCATAGCGGATGATATTATAGGGTGGTATTCAAATGATATATCACGCCCAATCTCCTGCATTGAGATTATTTAATAAGCACAAACTAGAGCAATCCACAGCAGAGAGACAGAAGCGATGGGTATTTGCAAGTCTGCCTATCCACTATAGGTCTGCGTTATCGAAGATCTTGTATCTGTGCGTATTGCAACAACAGAAATTCTTTAATTGATCTATTTAGCAAGAAAATGTGTGATACTCAGCTCCCTGGCGATACTGGCTGACTGCATTAAGAGTACACTTACTGCTACACCGGCCGGTCATGGAAGCCTCTGTACATGCGTAACCCAGCTTTAGTATATAGGCCCTCATTCCGAGTTGTTCACTCGCAAGCTGCTTTTAGCAGCTTTGCACACGCTAAGCCGCCGCCTACTGGGAGTGAATCTTAGCATAGTAAAATTGCGAACGAAAGATTCTCAAAATTGCGAATAGACACTTCTTAGCAGTTTCTGAGTAGCTCCACACTTACTCGGCAACTGCGATCAGTTCAGTCAGTTTCGTTCCTGGTTTGACGTCACAAACACTCCCAGCGTTCGCCCAGACACTCCCCCGTTTCTTCAGACACTCCCGCGTTTTTCCCAGAAACGGCAGCGTTTTTTCACACACACCCATAAAACGCCAGTTTCCACCCAGAAACACCCACTTCCTGTCAATCACATTACGAACACCAGAACGAAGAAAAAACCTCGTAATGCCGTGAGTAAAATTCCTAACTGCCTAGCAAATTTACTTGGCGCAGTCGCACTGCGGACATTGCGCATGCGCATTAGCGACTAATCGCTCCATTGCGGTAAAAAAATAACGAGCGAACAACTCGGAATGACCACCATAGGGAGAAGATCTCTCCTTTTAGGAAAGAGATCTGTTGGAATAAGACTAATTATAAGGAATCGGGAAGAACATTTATGGGGATAATTTGTGTTAAGATTTGCTAAGATTATGTTGCAATGGAAATGTTTTTGGTGAAATGAATAAACCTTTGTCCAGGAACACTGTTCTGTAAGTAGCAGTTGCGCTGAACTGAATGCGCAACTCCAGTGCCACCTCCCGATCACAGTAAATACAACATAGGTATTCGGGGGAATTAGTGTGTTGAGGTTAAAAAGTTATAAAAACAACTATATAATAACACTTATCAGAAATCTCACACTATAAAGACATCTGGTTACCAGCTCGTTTTTTTTTATTTTTTTTTATACTGACCATTTCATGAATTATTAGTTGATGCAAGCTGACACAGATGTGATTTTTGAACTACAGGCCTGATTCATATGTATAGGCAGAGCAAAACAAGCAAGTAACTGAACAAAACCATAGTGCACTGCAGGTGGGGCAGATGTAACGGGTTGCAGTTATGTGGCCAGTCACAATACTGGCCCCTAAATCCCGCCCGCTCACAATCATGATAGTCGGCATACCGACCAACAGGGACTATTACCACTCATGGCCATCCACGACACACATAGAGTGGTAATAGACCCTGTGGCGAATGCAGCGAGCCACCAAGGCCGCTGCTTGGCGAGCGCAACGAGCCTGCAAGGGGCTTGTTGCGCTCACACCACCAGACCCCGCCGGCATTCTGGTGCCGGGATACCGCTAGTCACGCATAGCCAACCCGATGTAACATGTGCAGAGAGCGTTAAGGGCCCCATACACTAGAGCGATAATTCCCGATTTCATCCGATTTCGGGCATTCAGCCCGATATATCGGATGAAATCAGGCATTTTGGAGATGTTTCTGATTCAATGCGCGTTCCTGTGAGCATCGGATCCGATCCCCCAGATTGAATGTGCTGCACATTCAATCAGGTCCGACCTGGGGGCACGGCTGGGATCGCCCAGGATCGCCCAAGATACATCGGATGCAAAAGGACAGCACACAATGTATCTTGGGCGATCCTGCCCTCCGGGAGGCTTGCGGGGTGATCACCTGTGACATGTGGTCGCATAAGTGTATGGGGCCCTTTAGATTTGGGTGGGGTGTGTCCAAACTGAAATCTAAATTGCAGTGTAAAAATAAAGCTGTCTAACATTTTTGGGCTACATGCAAAAGCAGCCAGTATTTACCCTGCACAGAAAAAAATAGAAATGTATTTGATCCCCTGGCATGGCAACATGGTTTGTTCCAGACACAAAGTTACTTTTTTTTTTTTTTTTGCTTTACTTACAAACATGAACCAGGCCATATGCCCATGTTTTTCCACAGGATAAAATAAAACATAAACATGTAGGCGGTCCACTGCACTCCTGCAGCTCTGCACTCAATGATGAGAGGTAGCTGAGGAGAAGCTACATACATACAGGAGGAATCTGAAGAGATCCCTCTTTAATGCTGTGGTTTGTGACAGTATCATCAAAAGCTGCCATTAAATATGGATTCAGGGCCTAATTCAGTAAGGATTGCATAAACTGCTAATTAGCAGAATTTGCAATCCTTTTGATCGCATGCTGGGGGCCGCCCATCGCAGGGCAAGGCTGTCCAGCATGCTGACCGCTGCCTCCCCCCCTTCATCAAGCAGAAATTGCGATCACATCACAATTTCTGCTTGATAGCAGAAATTAAGGTTGCCTCCTGCCGGCGCAGCATAGCAGCACCCGCAGGAAGCCTGTCGCCATGTTTTCCCCACAACGCTCTGTCTCCGCCTAGGAAACAGAGCGTTGCCGCCCTCGACTGCCTCTGCCTGATTAACAGGCAGAGGCAATCGCTTTTTCTGCGCCTCCCCCTGCAAAAAATGCAGGCACATGCGCAGTATGGGCGCTGTGCATGCGCCCGTATCTTTTTAGCATTTTGCGATCCAACCTGAATTAGGCCCTTTAAGCGGGAAAAAATTTTTTTTTCAATACTTGATACATTACATAAAAATTCCCATATAGGGCATGGCTCCCATATACAGTAGGACATTGCATAAAGACATGCAGCGGGATGTAATGGCGTCCAAGTTTGCCGGAGGTGTGGAATGCTGCACCTCTGGCAAACTCGGACGCCATTACAGCCCGCCGATGGTATTTTCTGAAATGTTTTCTTAAAAAACAAGGTATAATTTGTGTGGGCACTACATTAAAAATAAAACAAACCCCAGTAATAATGATGTTGGAATGTGGCGCTAGCATTGACATTTGGCCTCAGCACGTGAGTGAGAAACCTATCAACAATGAAAGTATTAAAGATATTAGACAACAGGTGAGAGATAATGAATGGTGAGGTATATAAAACAATAATAATAGGTATTGCTGGAGTAACATGAATAACATAGGACAGGAGAATGTTAAATAGTATGGACAGATCACACAGTGATCCCATGATGTAAACCCATGTGATGGTGGTGATGGAAACAAAAATATAACTGAACAGGGAAGGGTTCTAAAGTAAAAAGAGACAACGTTGGTAAAATACTCCACCGGAGAGAAGGTGATTGGACATCGTGATTGAGGAAGTGAAAGTATTTTTCAGTGGCTGCTTGCCAAGTTTGCAAATGATCGATACTGGGAAGCACAAGGTCAAACATGACGGAATGAAATCTCAATCCAGGAGGGGCCAGCACAAAGGTTCTGATACAATATTGTACATTATGTATAAATACTGTATATTCACATTAACCAGCATGAATTTGTAATTGGAAGGAAAATGGTTGCAAAGGAAGGAAATTGTAATATTTTAATTGCTTGTATGAGAGCAGCTGTTGTTAGTGATAAATATTATTTTAGCTTTCCTTATTGAAAAATATAGCATATAAATGTTGAAACATTTATTTATTAACAGTTATCTATATAGCACACAAATATTCAGCAGCGCTTTACAGAAAATATGGATATATTTAAAAGTAAGAGGTGTATGCGGAGGGGGAGGCACTAAACAGTGGGGGCCCAGTGACAACGAGGGTGAGGGTGGGGGCTCTGCCGTTGGGATCTATTACCACTAGAGGGCTGGGGTTTGATAATGCTGGGGATCTCTTTCCACTGGGGGAGGGCTATTTTTGATAGAATGTGGCAAGTAATCGTACAGTGGTGGCCTATGGACATGGGGAATGGGGGGGGCCAAACACCCCTAGGTATTTCCGTAAAATGAAATATTTAAATATATTAATATAACATTTAATAATATATTATTAAAAATACTTTTTAAACTTTTTTCAAATAAACAACAGTTTCTGGCTAGGTCTCAACAGCAATGGGTGCAAGGGAATTCTGACACTTGTAGTTCTGCCATTCTATCCTGCTATTTATAGCTCTTCAAACACTGGCATACTCAAGCAGCTAACGACTGCTGGGGATTGCTGGGATACACAGTAAAAATTCGGTGTTACTACTTTTGAAACAATTTTTCACATATTTCCTTTGACAAATGGACTGAATTTTGGGATGGACTGGCATGTATTGCTCCTCCACCCACACTACTTACTTAAGCAGGGATGGCAACCTCTCTACCCGGAACAGGGAGTGTGGCACTTGGCCATGACGTCACAGCCAAACACCACATTACCAGCACAATACAGACATGCAAAATGTCTGACTGCTTCCATTTCATGCAAGCGGCCTATGTGTGGGTGCAAGCAGGGGTGGTGTAAGACAGGAGAGAGCCTGTATGCTGACTCTGTGCAGGGCCCCTCCTCTCTAGCAGCGTAATAAACTGGCTTTTTGCCAGAGTCTGCTGCCCAAGTGCAGGTCTTTGGGAACATTGCGCCCAGGCCATGTCCCCAGTTATTGCTGTGCATGCGCAAATCTCTGGGAACATGGCACCAGTGCCATTTTTCCTATAATTTTTTGCAGTGCTAGCTGACATGGGACTCCAGAGAGGTAAGTATAATTAAAAAGGTGCAGGGTGCGTAATATATGCAACTCTGAATGAGGCCCATAGAAATGCCATGCTGTATGCAAGGACTGTGCAAGTACAAGGTTCCTTTTGGTAAACTGACAAAATGTTCCCTGCGCCTAAATATAGCCCAAATCCCAGTCAACTTTATTTCAACACTACACTGCGATTGGAGATAAGCACAGACACGCCCCCTTATAACATCTGCCCACTGTTACTTATATTTCCTCCTCTGCAGAGCAATATGGTTTTTCCAAACTGCAAAACTCACACAGACTGGAGCCGTCCCAGGGAAGCGGTTCGCAGTATAGCTTAAAAGCTCTAACTTTATTGCCAGCCTGAGTCTGCACATGTGGTTGTGCATGTACAGAACAAATATGTGATAATCGGGAGGGGAGGAGCATGTAAGCTCCATGTTTGCCCCAGACCACAGTATCATTTAAGAATATCATCTCCTGCATTTATTAAATCACTATGATAATGAAATCATCCAAAAATGGCAGTTTCCGCATGGTGTTTGGCAGAGATCACATTAATAAACATACCATACTTGCTTTCTCTCCCAGATTGTTCGGGAGACTCCTGAATTTTTTCAGGGTTTTGTGGAAAATAGGATTTTAATTACCTACCGGTAAATCCTTTTCTCCTAGTCCGTAGAGGATACTGGGAATCCATTTAGTACCATGGGGTATAATAAATGCAGGATCACTTGTGCAGCAATATTTCTCCTAACTCCAGTACAGGTGTCTGTCCAGGTGGGAAGGAGAAGAGGTGGGTGGCTGACCAATTGCTCCATTTAGCCTCATCCCCACTGCACAATTCTGCAAATGACATCATCACATTCCCTGTCTTGTACATTTTATTAGGATGTACTGTAGGTGGCATGTTGGAGGGTGGTCTTCTCTCCTAGTTTTCTCTTACGTCCTAGAGGATACTGGGAATCCATTTAGTACCATGCGGTATAGACGGGTCCACTAGGAGCCTTGGGCACTTTAAGAATTTTATAGTGTGCGCTGGCTCCTCCCTCTATGCCCCTTCTACCATACTCATTCTAGGAAACTGTGCCCGAGCAGACAGACATACTTTGAGAGAAGGATAGATAAGGAAAGTGGTGAGATTACGAACCAGCACACAGAACAATACGAAAGCCATGCTAACCAAACTTGAAACAGGAACAGCAACAGCTGAACAAACCAGAATACTTAACCAAGTAACAGTGCAGGAAGAACGAAGCACCGGGAGCCCAGTATCCTCTAAGGACTACGAGAAAAGGATTTACCGGTAGGCAATTAAAATCCTATTTTCTCTTACGTCCTAGAGGATACTGGGAATTAATTTAGTACCATGGGGAAGTACCAAAGCTCCCAAACTGGGTGGGAGAGTGCTGAGGTTCCTGCAGAACCTGATTGGCCTCTGAGGTCCTTCAGTTTGGTCAAAGTATCGAACTTGTAAAACTTAGCAAACGTGTTCGAACCTGACCAAGTAGCAGCTCGGCAGAGCTGTAAAACCGAGACACCCCAGGCAGCCGCCCAAGAAGAACCCACCGACCTAGTAGAGTGGGCTTGTACAGAATTTGGAACCGGCAATCCTGCCGTGGAATAAGCATGCTGGATAGTGAGCCTGATCCAACGAGCAATAGACTGCTTTGAAGCTGGACACTCAATATTATTGGGATCATAGAGAACGAACAGCGATTTCTGTGACGAGCTGTTCTCTTTACATACACCTTCAATGCCCTCACAACATCCAAAGACTTTGAAGTAGCAGAGGTGTCCATCACAGCTGGAACCACAATAGGTTGATGTGAAAAGCAGACACCACCTTAGGAAGAAATTGCTGACGAGTTCTGAGTTCAGCTCTGTCCTCATGGAAAATAAAATAGGGACTCTTGTGAGACAACGCCCCTAGCTCCGACACACGTCTTGCTGAGGCCAAGGCCAACAGTGTGACGGTCTTCCACGTAAGGTACTTTACGTCAACCTCCTGTAATGGTTCAAACCAGTCCGATTGGAGGAACTGCAGCACCAAATTGAGAACCCAAGGTGCCGTGGGAGGCACAAAGGGAGGCTGGATCTGCAGAACACGACGTTAATCTGAAGGAAAGCTGAAGGACAACAATCATTCCACAATTTGGACCACTGAAGGACAGCTTTCAAACAAATGTGAGTCCAGTTCCTCTACACATCAAACTACTCCAGCCTGAGTAACCCATACTTATAACTTAAATCTGTGTTAGGAATGCTGCTAGACCTTTCCACTTCATCCGCAACTACTCAAATTTATGGCTATAGCTTACCAAAACCATTTGAATTCTCACCTGTACCAATGTTATCTGTCTTTTTACACTATGAAAAGACATCCCCAATCTGCTCACTATAGCTCTCTCTTATGCAAACTTATGTATGTTTTTTGATGTAATGATTGGCTTGTAATTGGCATTGCATGTGTGGGGAAGTTGCACAGTGAAACATAGTTTCTCTGACGTCCTAGTGGATGCTGGGAACTCCGTAAGGACCATGGGGAATAGACGGGCTCCGTAGGAGACTGGGCACTCTAAAAGAAAGATTAGGTACTATCTGGTGTGCACTGACTCCTCCCACTATGACCCTCCTCCAGACCTCAGTTGGATTTCTGTGCCCGGCCGAGCTGGATGAACACTAGGGGCTCTCCTGAGCTCCTAGAAAGAAAGTTTATTTTAGGTTTTTTATTTTACAGTGAGACCTGCTGGCAACAGGCTCACTGGATCGAGGGACTAAGGGGAGAAGAAGCAAACCTACCTGCTTGCAGCTAGCTTGGGCTTCTTAGGCTACTGGACACCATTAGCTCCAGAGGGATCGACCGCAGGACCCGTCCTTGGTGTTCGTTCCCGGAGCCGCGCCGCCGTCCCCCTTACAGAGCCAGAAGCAAGAAGATGGTCCGGAAAATCGGTGGCAGAAGACTTCAGTCTTCACCAAGGTAGCGCACAGCACTGCAGCTGTGCGCCATTGCTCCTCATGTACACCTCACACTCCGGTCACTGATGGGTGCAGGGCGCTGGGGGGGGGTGGGGGGGCGCCCTGAGCAGCAATAAAAACACCTTGGCTGGCAAAATAATCACAATATATAGCCCCAGAGGCTATATATGTGATAAATACCCCTGCCAGAATCCATAAAAAAGCAGGAGAAAAGTCAGCGAAAAAGGGGCGGAGCTATCTCCCTCAGCACACTGGCGCCATTTTCTCTTCACAGTGCAGCTGGAAGACAGCTCCCCAGGCTCTCCCCTGTAGTTTTCAGGCTCAAAGGGTTAAAAAGAGAGGGGGGGCACTAAATTTAGGCGCAATATTGTATATACAAGCAGCTATTGGGAAAAATTCACTCAATATAGTGTTAATCCCTACATTATATAGCGCTCTGGTGTGTGCTGGCATACTCTCTCTCTGTCTCCCCAAAGGGCTTTGTGGGGTCCTGTCCTCAGTCAGAGCATTCCCTGTGTGTGTGCGGTGTGTCGGTACGGCTGTGTCGACACGTTTGATGAGGAGGCTTATGTGGTGGCAGAGCAGATGCCGATAAATGTGATGTTGCACTCTGTGGGGCCGACACCAGAGTGGATGGATAGGTGGAAGGTATAAACCGACAGTGTCAACTCCTTACATAAAAGGCTGGATGACGTAACAGCTGTGGGACAGCCGGCTTCTCAGCCCGCGCCTGCCCAGGCGTCTCAAAGGCCATCAGGGGCTCAAAAACGCCCGCTCTCAGATGTCGACACGGAGTCTGACTCCAGTGTCGACGAGGTTGAGACATATACAAAATCCACTAGGAACATCCGTTACATGATCCCGGCAATAAAAAATGTGTTACACATTTCTGACATTAACCCAAGTACCACTAAAAAAGGGTTTTATGTTTGGGGAGAAAAAGCAGGCAGTGTTTTGTTCCCCCATCAAATGAGTGAATGAAGTGTGTGAAAAAGCGTGGGTTCCCCCGATAAGAAACTGGTAATTTCTAAAAAGTTACTGATGGCGTACCCGTTCCCGCCAGAGGGTAAGTTACGCTGGGAGATATCCCCTAGGGTGGATAAGGCGCTCACACGTTTGTCAAAAAAGGTGGCACTGCCGTCTTAGGATACGGCCACTTTGAAGGTACCTGCTGATAAAAAGCAGGAGGCTATCCTGAAGTCTGTATTTACACACTCAGGTACTAGACTGAGACCTGCAGATAGTGCTGCTGCAGCGTGGTCTGTGACCCTGTCAAACAGAGATACTATTTTGCGAACATAAGAGCATATTAAAGACGTCGGCTTATATATGAGGGATGCACAGAGGGATATTTTGCCGGCTGGCATCCAGAATTAATGCAATGTCCATTCTGTCAGGAGGGTATTAGAGACCCGACACTGGACAGGTGATGCTGACTTTAAAAGGCATAGAGATTCTGCCTTATAAGGGTGAGGAATTGTTTGGGGATGGTCTCTGGGACCTCGTATCCACAGCAACAGCTGGGAAGAAAATTTTTTACCTCAGGTTTCCTCACAGCCTAAGAAAGCACTGTATTATCAGGTACAGTCCTTTCGGCTTCAGAAAAGCAAGCGGGTCAAAGGCGCTTCCTTTCTGCACAGAGACGAGGGAAGAGGGAAAAAGCTGCACCAGTCAGCCAGTTCCCAAAATCAAAATTCTTCCCCCGCTTCCTCTGAGTCCACCGCATGACGCGGGGGCTCCACAGGCGTAGCCAGGTACGGTGGGGGGCCGCCTCAAAAATTTCAGCGATCAGTGGGCTCGCTCACAGGTGGATCCCTGGATCCTTCAAGTAGTATCTCAGGGGTACAAGCTGGAATTCGAGGCGTCTCCCCCCCGCCGTTTCCTCAAATCTGCCTTGCCGACAACTCCCTCAGGCAGGGAGGCTGTGCTAGAGGCAATTCACAAGCTGTATTCCCAGCAGGTGATAGTCAAGGTGCCCCTACTTCAACAAGGACGGGGTTACTATTCCACACTGTTTGTGGTACCGAAACCGGACGGTTCGGTGAAACCCATTTTAAATTTGAAATCCTTGAACACATACATAAAAAATTCAAGTTCAAGATGGAATCGCTCAGGGCGGTTATTGCAAGCCTGGAGGAGGGGGATTACATGGTATCCCTGGACATCAAGGATGCTTACCTACATGTCCCCATTTACCATCCTCACCAGGAGTACCTCAGATTTGTGGTACAGGATTGCCATTACCAATTCCAAACACTGCCGTTTGGACTGTCCACGGCACCGAGGGTCTTTACCAAGGTAATGGCAGAAATGATGATACTCCTTCGAAAAAAGGGAGTTTTAATTATCCCGTACTTGGACGATCTCCTTATAAAGGCGAGGTCCAAGGAGCAGTTGTTGGTCGGAGTAGCACTATCTCGGGAAGTGCTACAACAGCACAGATGGATTCTAAACATTCCAAAGTCACAGCTGGTTCCTACCACACGCCTACTGTTCCTGGGGATGGTTCTGGACACAGAACAGAAAAAAGTGTTTCTCCCGCAGGAGAAAGCCAAGGAGCTGTCATCTCTAGTCAGAGACCTCCTGAAACCAAAACAGGTATCGGTGCATCACTGCACACGTGTCCTGGGAAAAATGGTAGCTTCTTACGAAGCAATTCCATTCGGCAGGTTCCATGCAAGAACCTTTCAGTGGGACCTCTTGGACAAGTGGTCGGGATCGCATCTTCAGATGCATCGGCTGATAACCCTGTCTCCAAGGACCAGGGTATCTCTACTGTGGTGGCTGCAGAGTGCTCATCTTCAAGAGGGCCGCAGATTCGGCATACAGGACTGGGTCCTGGTAACCACGGATGCCAGCCTTCGAGGCTGGGGGGCAGTCACACAGGGAAGAAATTTCCAAGGACTTTGGTCAAGTCAGGAGTCGTCCCTACACATAAATATTCTGGAACTGAGGGCCATTTACAATGCCCTAAGTCTGGCAAGGCCTCTGCTTCAAAACCAGCCGGTACTGATCCAATCAGACAACATCACGGCAGTCGCCCATGTAAACCGTCAGGGCGGCACAAGAAGCAGGATGGCGATGGCAGAAGCCACAAGGATTCTCCGATGGGCGGAAAATCACGTCTTAGCACTGTCAGCAGTGTTCATTCTGGGAGTGGACAACTGGGAAGCAGACTTCCTCAGCAGACACGACCTACACCCGGGAGAGTGGGGACTTCATCCAGAAGTCTTCCAACTGTTGGTAAACCGTTGGGAAAGGCCACAGGTGGACATGATGGCATCCCGCCTAAACAAAAAACTAGATATTGCGCCAGGTCAAGGGACCCTCAGGCAATAGCTGTGGACGCTCTAGTGACACCATGGGTGTACCAGTCGGTTTATGTATTCCCTCTTCTGCCTTTCATACCAAAGGTACTAAGAATAATAAGAAAACGAGGAGTAAGAACGATACTCGTGGTTCCGGATTGGCCAAGAAGAGCTTGGTACCCAGAACTTCAAGAAATGATATCAGAGGACCCATGGCCTCTACCGCTCAGACAGGATCTGCTACAGCAGGGGCCCTGTCTGTTCCAAGACTTACCGCGGCTGCGTTTGACGGCATGGCGGTTGAATTCCGGATCCTAAAGGAAAAGGGCATTCCGGAGGAAGTCATTCCTACGCTGATAAAAGCCAGGAAAGAAGTAACCGCAAACCATTATCACCGTATTTGGCGAAAATATGTTGCGTGGTGTGAGGCCAGGAAGGCCCCAACAGAGGAATTTCAGCTGGGTCGTTTTCTTCACTTCCTACAGTCGGGAGTGACTATGGGCCTAAAATTGGGTTCCATTAAGGTCCAGATTTCGGCTCTGTCGATTTTCTTCCAGAAAGAACTGGCTTCACTGCCTGAAGTTCAGACATTTGTAAAGGGAGTGATACATATTCAGCCCCCTTTTGTGCCTCCTGTGGCACCTTGGGATCTCAACGTGGTGTTGAGTTTCCTAAAATCACATTGGTTTGAGCCACTTAAAACTGTGGATTTGAAATATCTCACGTGGAAAGTGGTCATGTTATTGGCCTTGGCTTCGGCCAGGCGTGTGTCAGAATTGGCGGCTTTGTCATGTAAAAGCCCTTATCTGATTTTCCATATGGATAGGGCAGAATTGAGGACTCGTCCCCAGTTTCTCCCTAAGGTGGTATCAGCTTTTCACTTGAACCAACCTATTGTAGTGCCTGCGGCTACTAGGGACTTGGAAGATTCCAAGTTACTGGACGTAGTCAGGGCCTTAAAAATTTATATTTCCAGGACGGCTGGAGTCAGGAAAACTGACTCGCTTTTTATCCTGTATGCACCCAACAAAATAGGTGCTCCTGCTTCTAAGCAGACTATTGCTTGCTGAATTTGTAGCACAATTCAGCTGGCGCATTCTGCGGCTGGATTGCCGCATCCTAAATCAGTAACAGCCCATTCCACGAGGAAAGTGGGCTCATCTTGGGCGGCTGCCCGAGGGGTCTCGGCTTTACAACTTTGCCGAGCTGCAACTTGGTCAGGGGCAAACACGTTTGCTAAATTCTACAAATTTGATACCCTGGCTGAGGAGGACCTTGAGTTCTCTCATTCGGTGCTGCAGAGTCATCCGCACTCTCCCGCCCGTTTGGGAGCTTTGGTATAATCCCCATGGTCCTTACTGAGTTCCCAGCATCCACTAGGACGTCAGAGAAAATAAGATTTTACTCACCGGTAAATCTATTTCTCGTAGTCCGTAGTGGATACTGGGTGCCCATCCCAAGTGCGGATTGTCTGCAGTACTTGTATATAGTTATTGCCTAACTAAGGGTTATTGTTGAGCCATCTGTTGAGAGGCTCAGTTATACTGTTAACTGGGTATAGTATCACGAGTTATACGGTGTGATTGGTGTGGCTGGTATGAGTCTTACCCGGGATTCAAAATCCTTCCTTATTGTGTCAGCTCTTCCGGGCACAGTATCCTAACTGAGGTCTGGAGGAGGGTCATAGTGGGAGGAGCCAGTGCACACCAGATAGTACCTAATCTTTCTTTTAGAGTGCCCAGTCTCCTGCGGAGCCCGTCTATTCCCCATGGTCCTTACGGAGTTCCCAGCATCCACTACGGACTACGAGAAATAGATTTACCGGTGAGTAAAATCTTATTTTATTATTGCATGCTCTCTGGTGTTTACCTCCTTTGATCATTTGGTCATTGTGGTCAGGTATACTATGTCTTTACATTTAGGGAGGTGTATTCATGGTGTAAAGAACACAGTGTGATTCCTGATTAGTAAAATATATATATATATATATATATATATATATATATAACACTGAGCAACATCCCCAAACAGGTCATTTCAACTTTAAACTTGTCATTTATTTTGTACAGTCTGGACATGGCTACTAATAACAAATGCACAGACAAAATTCTTAAAGCTATGTGTGCAAATGCTAGGAGCTTAGGAGACAAAATTCCAGAGCTAATTGCGATAATGACAAGGGATAACCTGGATTTTGTGGCAATTACAGAGTCATGGTGCAATGAAAATCATGACTGGGACATAGCTATACCAGGATACAATTTATTTAGGAAGGATAGAATAGGAAGATTAGGAGGAGGGGTAGCAATGTATGTGAAAAAAAGCATAAATGCTACTTTAATACAAAATATTGAAGACAAAACTGAGGCCCTTTGGGTCACCATAGAAACCGGGGAGAAGGATGTTATTCGCATTGGGGCGATCTATAGACCACCAGGCCAGGGGCAGGATTTGGACAGGAACCTATTGTTGGACATTACTAAAATGGCTTTAAAGGGAGAAGTCATAATCATGGGAGACTTTAATTTACCTGATGTAAATTGGGAGGGGTCTTTAGCAAGTTCAGCTACAAGTGGCAAATTTCTACATTCCTTACAGGGAGCATCTCTCAAGCAATTGGTGATGCAGCCCACTCGCAAAGATTCAATATTAGATTTAATTCTTACAAATGGTGATAGGATATCCGACATATATGTGGGTGAGCACCTGGGATCCAGTGATCATCAAGCAGTATGGTTTAGTATAAAGACAGGATCCAACTCCTGTCACACAAAAACAAAGGTGTTGGATTTTAGAAATGCTGATTTTGCAAAAATGAGGAGATGTTTAAGTGATTCATTGGCGGACTGGTGGAACTTGGAAGGAGTGCAGGAGAGGTGGGAAAAACTGAAAAGTGCAATACTAAGTGCAACTGATCTTTGTATCAAAAGGGTTAGGAAAAGCACCAGGAAAAGGAAGCCGGTGTGGCTCACAAAAGAAGTATCAACTAGTGTGAAAGCAAAATAGATGGCTTTTAGGAAATACAAACAGACTCAAAATAATAATGACAAAGAGGTGTATCTTGACAGATGGAAGGATGCTAAGAAAGTGATCAGACGTGCAAAGGCAGAAGCTGAGGAAAAAATGTCCCAGTCAGTAGATAAAGGGGGCAAAACTTTTTTTAAGTATATAAGTGAAAGGAGAAAATCAAATGGAGGAATAATAAGACTTAAGACAGAGAATGAGCATTTGGTGGAGGGTGACAAGGCAATAGCAGATCACCTAAATAATTATTTTTGCTCAGTATTTACTACAGAAGAAGGGATGGGGCCACAGTTAAGTTGCAAGGACATTCATAAAAATAAGGTAGCTGAAAGTACATTTACAGAGGAGAAGGTCCTAACAGAACTTTCACAACTAAAAGTGGATAAATCAATGGGACCAGATGGGATACACCCAAGGATACTCAAAGAGCTAAAAGATGTGCTGGTTACACCGTTAACAGAATTATTTAACCAGTCACTAAATACAGGTGCTATTCCAGAGGACTGGAAAAGAGCAAATGTAGTTCCACTGCACAAAAGTGGAAGCAAGGAAGAAGCAAGTAACTACAGACCAGTAAGCCTTACATCAGTAGTGGAGAAAGTAATGGAAAAACTATTAAAAGAAAGAGTTGTGGAATATCTTAAATCAAACCACTTACAGGATCCAAAACAGCATGGATTTACTGGTGGTAGATCATGCCAAACAAATCTTATTGATTTTTTTGACTCTGTGACAAAAATAATAGATCAAGGGGGAGCTGTAGATGTAGCATATCTAGACTTTAGTAAGGCATTTGACACTGTCCCACATCGCAGACTGCTAAATAAACTTGAAAGCGTGGGGGTGGATTATAAAACAGTTAAATGGATAAGAACCTGGTTGCAGAATAGGAAACAGACAGTTGTAGTTAATGGAGTGCAATCTATGGAGGGAAATGTTACCAGTGGAGTACCCCAGGGATCTGTACTTGGTCCAGTTCTCTTTAATATCTTTGTTGGTGACATTGCAGATGGTATTGAAGGGAAGGTATGCCTTTTTGCAGATGATACAAAGATATGCAACAGGGTAGACACACCGGGAGGGGTAAAACAAATGATTGATGACCTAGGTAGGCTTGAGAAATGGTCAAGAACGTGGCAACTACAGTTTAATGCTAAAAAATGCAAAATCATGCACTTGGGTCTCAAAAACCCAAAGGCTAAATATAGTATCAAGGGTACTATAATGGAAACTACTGAGGAGGAAAGGGATTTAGGAGTCACTATTTCAAGTGACTTGAAGGCAGGAAAGCAATGCAACAAAGCAATGAGAAAGGCAAGTCAGATGCTTGGTTGCATAGGGAGAGGAATCAGTAGTAGGAAAAAAGAAGTGATAATGCCACTGTATAGGTCATTGGTGCGGCCCCATCTGGAATACTGTGTCCAGTTCTGGAGACCATATCTCCAGAAGGATATAAATACATTAGAGAGTGTACAAAGAAGGGCAACTAAAATGGTGCATGGCCTACATCAGAAAACGTACCCGGAAAGGCTAAAAGATCTTAACATGTATAGTTTGGAGGAGAGAAGGGAAAGGGGGGACATGATAGAAACTTTCAAATATATCAAGGGTCTTAACAAAGTTCAGGAGGGAAACATTCTTCAAAGGACGAGAAATATTAGTACTCGAGGACATACACTGAAACTGGAGGGGGGGAGGTTCAGGGGAAATTTAAGGAAAAATTACTTCACAGAAAGGGTAGTGGATAAGTGGAATAGTCTCCCATCAGAGGTGGTAGAGGCTAAGACTGTAGAGCAATTTAAACATGCTTGGGATAGGCATATGAATATCCTTACAAAGAATTAAGGTTCAAAAAGGGTTGAGATTACCTAAAGGATAAAAAAAAAGGCAGACTAGATGGGCCAAGTGGTTCTTATCTGCCGTCAAATTCTATGTTTCTATGTAACACCTTCCAAGAACGTCTGGACCTCAGGGAGAGAAGCCAATTGTTTATGAAAGAAAATAGACAAAGCCGAAATCTGGACTTTAATAGAGCCTAGGCGTAGGCCCACATCCACTCCCGACTGCAGAAATGTCCCAGATGAAATTCCACCACGGAATATTGCCTGCATACATACTTCTTCCATATACGGTGGTAATGTTTAGACGTTACCCCCTTCCTGGCTTGGATCATAGTCAGGATGACCTTGTCAGGAATACCTCTCCTGGCTAGAATCAACCGTTCAACTTCCATGCCGTTAAACGTAGCCGTGGTAAGTCTTGATAGAGGAACGGGCCCTGTTGCAGAAGATCCTCGTGAAGAGGTAGAGGCCACGAATCTTCTAACAGCTTCTCGAGAAGATCCACATACCAGGCCCTTCGAGGCCAGTCCGGAGCAATGAGGATTGCTTGAACCTTTTCTCTTTTTATTCTATTCTTTTTAGAATTCTTGGGATCAGAGGAAGTGGAGGAAACACGTACACCAGCTGGTATACCCACGGAGTTGTCAGAGCGTCTACCGCCACTGTTTGTGGGTCTCTCGACCTGGAACAATACCGCTTGAGCTTCTTGTTGAGTTGAGAGGCCATCATGTCGATCTGTGGATATCCCCACCGACGTGTCAACCACCCGAACACCTCTGGGTGGAGACCCCACTCCCCCGGGGGCAGGTCGTGTCTGCTGAGGAAGTCTGCTTCCCAGTTGTCTACTCCCGGAATGAAGACCGCCAACAATGCCACGGCATGTTTTTCTGCCCAGAGGGGGATTCTTGACACCTCTGACATTGCTGCTCTGCTTTTTGTTCCGCCCTGTCAGTTTATGTACGTTACCACTGTTACATTGTCCGACTGGACCTGAATGGCCACGGAGTTGTCAGAGCGTCTACCGCCACTGCTTGTGGGTCTCTCGACCTGGAACAATACCACTTGAGCTTCTTGTTGAGTTGAGAGGCCATCATGTCGATCTGTGGATATCCCCACCGACGTGTCAACCACCCGAACACCTCTGGGTGGAGACCCCACTCCCCCGGGGGCAGGTCGTGTCTGCTGAGGAAGTCTGCTTCCCAGTTGTCTACTCCCAGAATGAAGACCGCCAACAATGCCACGGCATGTTTTTCTGCCCAGAGGGGGATTCTTGACACCTCTGACATTGCTGCTCTGCTTTTTGTTCCGCCCTGTCAGTTTATGTACGTTACCACTGTTACATTGTCCGACTGGACCTGAATGGCCACGGAGTTGTCAGAGCGTCTACTGCCACTGCTTTTGGGTCTCTCGACCTGGAACAATACCACTTGAGCTTCTTGTTGAGTTGAGAGGCCATCATGTCGATCTGTGGATATCCCCACCGACGTGTCAACCACCCGAACACCTCTGGGTGGAGACCCCACTCCCCCGGGGGCAGGTCGTGTCTGCTGAGGAAGTCTGCTTCCCAGTTGTCTACTCCCGGAGTGAAGACCGCCAACAATGCCACGGCATGTTTTTCTGCCCAGAGGGGGATTCTTGACACCTCTGACATTGCTGCTCTGCTTTTTGTTCCACCCTGTCAGTTTATGTACGTTACCACTGTTACATTGTCCGACTGGACCTGAATGGCCCAATTCTGAAGTAGAGATGAGGCCTGCAGAAGGGCGTTGTATAATGCCCTGAGTTCCAAGATGTTTATTGGAAGGACAACTTCCCGACTTGACCATCTTCCTTGAAACTGCACCCCCTGGGTGACTGCTCCCCAACCTCTGAGGCTTGCATCTGTGGTTAACAGAATCCAATTCTGAATCCTGAACCTCCGACCCTCGACAAGGTGAGAAGTCTGTAGCCACCACAGAAGGGAGATTCTGGCTCTTGGTGACAGACAGATCCTCTGGTGCATGTGAAGATGCGATCCGGACCATTTGTCCAACAGATCCAGCTGGAAGAGCCTCGCATGAAACCTTCCGTGCTGAAGCGCCTCATAAGAGGCCACCATTTTCCCCAGAAGGCGAATGCCCAGGTGCTCCGAGACCTGGGTTGGCTTCAGGACAGCCTGAACCATCGACTGGATATCCATAGCCTTTTTTAAGGGAAGGGACACCCTCTGAGACTCTGTGTCCAGTATCATTCCCAGGAAGGAGAGCCTCTGCGTCGGTTCCAGGTGAGATTTTGGTAAGTTCAGAATCCACCCGTGATCCAGGAGTAGTTTGGTTGAGAGGCCAATGCTGTCCAACAACCGCTCCCTGGACGGTGCCTTTATCAGAAGATCGTGGAATTATGTTCACTCCCTGTTTGCGGAGTAGAAACATCATCTCTGCCATCACCTTGGTGAACACTCTCGGTGCCGTGGAGAGACCAAATGGCAGGGCCTGGAACTGGTAGTGGCAGTCCTACAGTGCAAACTGTAGATAAGCCTGATGAGGCGGCCAGATCGGAATATGAAGGTATGCATCCTTGATATCCAGAGACACTAGAAATTTCCCCTCCTCCAGACCTGAGATCACCGCTCAGCAGTCCACTGGCGTAGCCATAAGCCTCTTCGTGCTGACACTGCCATAGCAGTGGTGCGTGCATTAAGCAAGCCTATTTCTTTTATGACTACTACCATAAAATTTGCAGAGTTCTGTATATGTTGCAAGAGCAAAATAATCTCCCTCTGAGGCAAGGTACCTAACCCCTCAATTAGGTTACCCGACCATTTGGCAATGTCCTTAGAAATCCACCCACATGCTATAGTGGGTCTCTGGGCCACCCCAGCAGCTGTATACAAAGATTTGAGTGTATTCTAAATTCTACGATCAGCCGTGTTTTCAGGGAAGCTGCACCCGGGACAGTCAGTACAATGTTCCGTGACAGCCTGGATACTGATGCATCCACTATCGGTGGATTTTCCCATTTTCTCCTATCCTCAGGAGGAAAAGGAATAGATGATATCAACCTTTTAGGGATTTGAAATTACCTATCAGGATTAACCCACGGTTCTTCAAACAGGGTATTTAGTTCCTTTGACACAGGAAAAGTGGCTGAGGATTTCTTTTTTATATTAAAATAGGATTACTCAGTCTCCTCTGTTACCTTATCAGGGATATGCAGAACGTCTCTGATAGCTTCTATGAGAGCCTCTATTCGCTGTAACAGAGCAGCCACCCCCACCTCTGAGTCCACCTCCCCCTCCTCCATGTCTGACCCGTCATCATCAGAGTCAGACTGCAGGATATGAGCCAAAGGCCATTTTTGCGGACAAATGGCAGGGGACTGAGACGCTGGTTTGGGTACGGAGTCTCTGTTCATAAACTCAGTCATCGATTGTCTTAAGTATTGCGTCTCTTTCTCATTGCGGGACAATTTAATAGAAATATTGGAGATCATTCCCCTAATGGAATCCAGCCAAGCTGGCTCTGCCCCGCTAGCCTGGGAGGGTGCACTGCACTGAGTATACTGTATTGAACCCCCTGGAGAAGAGGAACACTGTGCTTTAAATGAAACACACTTTTTGTCTGACATACAGTGACAGCACACACACACACACACACACACACACACACACACAGGGTTCACTACGGGTGGCCGGCGGTCGGGCTCCCGGTGACCAGCATCCCGGCGCCGGGAGCCCGACCGCCGGCTTACCGACAGCTTGGCGAGCGCAAATGAGCCCCTTGCGGGCTCGCTGCGCTCGCCACGCTACGGGCACGGTGGCGCGCCACACTATTTTATTCTCCCTCTATGGGGGTCGTGGACCCCCACGAGGGAAAATAAGTGTCGGTAAGCCGGCGGTCGGGCTCCCGGCGCCGGTATACTGAGCGCCGGGAGCCCGACCGCCGGCAAACAGAAGACCACCCCACACACACACACATACGAAAAGGTTAAATGCACAATTAACCCACAAAGAGCCCCTCAAGAGAGACACAGAGATAGCCTGGAGCCAGCACACAGTGCCCTTACTGCTTAATGCCATGCTTAGCCGAGTCGTAAACTAAGTACCTAGGCTGGGAACTTAGGGGGTCATTTCGACCCGGTCGCACGTGCACTTCTTCGCAGCGGTGCGATCGGGTCAGAACTGCGCATGGGCGGCGCGCGTCGTTGCCCAGCGATGGCTGTCGCCGGGCAACAATGCTGGGAACGAGGAAAGCGATCGCAGCGGCGACCGCAAGAAGATTGACAGGAGGAAGGCGTGTTGAGGCGTCAACTGACTGTTTTCCGGGAGTGGTCCAGTGAACGCAGGCATGTCCAGGCGTTTTGAGGGCGGATGTCTGACGTCAAATCCGTGACCTGCATCGCTGGATCTGTCGCAAATGGTAAGTAGTTATAGGGCTGGTCTTGTCTTGCTAGAAACTTTTTTTTAGCATAGCAGGGCTGCACAAGCGTTCGCAGCCCTGCTATGCTAAAATACACTCCCCCATAGGCGGCGTCAGGTTGATTGCACAAGCAGCAAAAAGTTGCTACATGCGATCAACTTGGAATGACCCCCTTAGTACACTAGTAAGCGCTCCCCCTCTGCTATGACCCCCTGGTACCGCTGAGGTAATCTGGAGTCTCCCCGGAGGAGCTGCGTGTACCTGTAAGTCAGCGTCTGTGTCCACTGCAGAGGGAAAATGGCGCTGGTGAGCTACTGGATCCGCTCATAGCGAATCCCCGCCCCGTCAATGGCGTGCAGTCTTCCCACTTTTTTATACTGGCTGAGGTAATTTTTAGTGCTTAAAATTGAGTCAGTTGCCTTTTAAGTCTGTAATGCCAGTCTGGTTACTGTGTATACCCGTAGTGTACTTAGACTCAGTTCGCTCCCTCAAAAGCGGTGCGTCCGCACTGTGTACTGAGTCTGGAGACTCCGCTGCCCCCGTAGAAGCCATGCGTCTCTGTACTCTCATGCAGGCGAACCGCTAACCGGGACGCCAGCTTAGTACTCACCACTCTTCTATCTTCTGGCTCTGTTAGGGATGGCGACGTGCTGCGAGACTGTATGCTCACTGTGGTGGGCTTGCAGATAGGTCCCTCAGGAGCTAGTATCCTGTCAGCAGGGAACGGGACCATTAACCCTTCAAGAGGTTGGGCCGTTCCCCCTCCTAAGTTCCACGAAGCAGGCAGGCTGGTGGCCATCCAGTCCTGCCTGAAAATAACAAACAGATAAAATAAATGCAGAAAACTCTTCAAGAGCTTCCAGCGACGTGATCGGCTCCTCCGGGCACATTTTCTAAACTGAGTCTGGTAGGAGGGACATAGAGGGAGGAGCCAGCGCTCACTATCAAATTCTTTTAAGTGCCCAAGGCTCCTAGTGGACCCGTCTATACTGTATGTTACTAAATGGATTCCCAGTATCCTCTAGGACGTAAGAGAAAACTAGGAGAGTAGACCACCCTCCAACATGCCACCTACAGTACATCCTAATAAAATGTACAAGACAGGGGATGTGATGATGTCATTTGCAGAATTGTGCAGTGGGGATGAGGCTAAATGGAGCAATTTGCCAGCCACCCACCTCTTCTCCTTCCCCACTGGACACCTGTACTGGAGTGATCCTGCATTTTTGCACTGCATCTTTGCTATCGTACTGTAAGTGTCAGCTCTTCCAGAAGTTCCAGAACAGTTGTGAATTTAAGGGGGCTCTCCCATTGCCTCCCACTTTCCAAGTAAAGTTGACAGTACAGAGGTTGGATGATGCAATTCGCTGCACTTTGCAGCATGGGGAGAGGCCATGATTATGTATAGCGAGCATGATGCTGGCATCGCGATCACGCTCCCGGCAGTAGCCCTAGCAAGGAGGGAGGCTAGGAGCTGCTGCAGTAACGCCGCTGAGCACCAAGGCGGGACTTGCTCGGTGGTGAAATTGTGTCAGGTGCAGGCGGTGGCGAGGGTGCAGAAGCGGCTGCGGGCTGGCGGGCGGCTAGGCAGAGGCGGCTGTGATGCCCAGGTGTGGAGTTTGACTGGGGGGGGGGTACACCTGTCAAACCATAACGCAGGTGTCCTAAGGCGAGCTCAGGGAGGACAGAAACCTCCCGTGGAGCAGAAGGGCTATGCCCTGACCGGCGGTGACCCTCCCAGCTGTGCCCACCACGGCACCCAGGTCACGCACCCTGCTCGCCCTACTCTTGTTACGCCACTGCCCCCCACACATTACACTCACAGTTTCTAGTTAGGTTGAAGGCACGTAGAAAATATATTTTTATAGAGTCAGGGACTTCAATCTTCACATTCACGATCTTGGTCAGGCTACAGCTGTGTCCCCAAATAAAGAAAACTGGTCCCTCTTTCCCTTCAGGTACAGTAAGTTCCTATTAGAGATGAGCGGGTTCGGATTTACTCGGTTCTTTATGCCAGAATTATCTCCATTTCTTATTTTCTGGATTTTTCTTATTGGCTATCCAAAACACGTGACGTCCGATAGCCAATAAGGAGATTCGGGTAAATCCGAGTAAAACCGGACCCGCTCATCTCTTGTTCCTATACATATGCCAGAGATCCCCCACCAAAGCGTTTCGATCCCCTGAGGGATCTTTTTCAAGTTCTCAATATATAAGGGTTGTTCAATAAGTAGGCTAACGACCTCTCACATATGTATTGTTCTCTATTTCATTCTAATTTCCAGCCAGGCCAGAGCAGGTAGACCACTGCTTCCCCTCATGGCCATTAGACTGCACTTCATACCAGTCATACTGTTCCAACATCAGTTGTAAGATAACATCATGTCAAGTTTGAGTTTGGTGCATTGTCTTTGGTGGACATGCTTGGTTGGTTGGCATGACGCTTTCACCATACACTGCAACAAGATACCGATGAATTTCAGCTGCTAATGTGCCCTTTATATGCAGAAATCTGATAACACTACGCATATCAGTGTGTGACCATGTTTCCGTCAGCTGTGCTGTCTTACAACTAATTTTGGGACAGTATGATTGGTATGAGATGCAGTCTAACGGCCATGAGGGGAAGCAGTGGTCTACCTGCGCTGGCCTTGTTGGAAATTAGAATGAAATAGAGAACATTAGAGATAAGAGTTTGTTAAGTTACTTACTGAACCACCCTCATATATATATACAATAGACCATATACATATTTAATAGACTTGTATAAATAATAGAGTTGTGAGGCGGGCACTTTTTGTGTTTTGGTTTTGGTTCTGGTTCCATGCTCGTGTGTTGGATCTGGATTGGTTTTGCCAAAATCACCCTTTCGTGTTTTGGTTTTGGCTTTGGATCCTGATGATTTTTGAAAAAAACATAAAAACCGCTAAAATTACATAATTTGGGGGTAATTTTGATCCTACAGTATTATTAACCTCAACAACATTCATTTCCAGTCTATTCTGAACACCTCACAATATTGTTTTTAGGCCAAAGGGTTGCACCGAGGTGTCTGTATGACTAAGCTAAGCGACACAAGTGTGCGGCACAAACATCTGGCCCATCTAGGAGTGGCACTGCAGTGTCAGACAGGATGGCAGATTTAAAAAATAGGCCCCAAAAAGCACATCATGCAAAGAAAAAGAGGTGCATCAAGGTCGCCGGATGGCTAAGCTAAGTGACACAAGTGTGCGGCACAAACACCTGGCCCATCTAGGAGTGGTACTGCAGTGGCAGACAGGATGGCACTTAAAAAAACTATTCCCCAAACAGCACATCATGCAAAGAAAAAAAAAGAGGTGCAATGAGGTAGCTGTATGACTAAGCTAAGCGACACAAGTGTGCGGCGCAAACACCTGGCCCATCTAGAAGTGGCACTGCAGTGGCAGACAGGACGGCACTTAAAAAAAAATTGTCCCCAAACAGCATATCTTGCAAAGAAGAAAAAGAGGTGCAATGAGGTAGCTGTATGGCTAAGCTAAGTAACACAAGTGTGCGGCACAAACAGCTGGCCCATCTAGGGTTGGCACTGCAGTCCCACTGCACTAATGGCAGATACCGGATGCACGTCTAACACCAACATAGCTGTCAAGGCCTCAGTTATCCACTTTGCAACAGGATTACTGCTGTCATATTTCATCTTCCTCGCAAAGAACTGTTGGACAGTCATTTGCTTAGTTGAAGTAGTACAAGTGGTCTTCCGACTTCCCCTCTGGGATGACGATCGACTCCCAGCAGCAACAACAGCAGCGGCAGTAGGAGGAAGTGGTTCTTGATCTTTCCCTATTTTATCCTCCAAATTTTTGTTTCCCATTATTTTTCTGGAGTTATATAACAAAATGCAGCAAAGGAGAGCATACTTCTACGCCAGTACCACTGGATTTATACGGCAGTACCACTGGACATATACAGCAGTATCACTGGACTTGATTTGGGTGTGGTTCATCAAATCGACAGTGTCTAGGTCGACAATGTTTAGGTCGACCACTATAGGTCGACAGTCACTAGGTCGACATGGATGGAAGGTCGACAGGTCTACATGTGCTAGGTCGACAGGTCTAAAGGTCGACATGAGGATTTTTTTTTGGGGGTGTCGTTTTCTTCGTAGAGTGACCGGGATCCCAAATTAGTGCAACTTCGTCCCCTCGCATGGCTCGCTTCGCTTGCCATGCTTCGGGCATGGTGCCTTCGCTCTGCTACCGCTTCGCTCGGCACACTTTACCGTTCCAATCGTAGTCCACGTGGATCGTTAAGTATGAAAAAATTCAAAAAAAGAAAAAATATGTGAAAAACTCATGTCGACCTTTAGACCTGTCGACCTAGCACATGTCGACCTTCCATCCATGTCGACCTAGTGACTGTCGACCTAAACATTGTCGACCTAGACACTGTCGATCTTCAGACCGGATCCCCTTGATTTATACGGCAGTACCACTGGACATATACGGCAGTACCACTGAAATTATATGGCAGTACCACTGGACATATACGGCAGTACCAGTGGACTTACACGGCAGCACAGGGACACCGCCACTGGACTGATGCAGCACAACACAGCACCACTGGACTGGACTTATACAGCAGCACTGGACATATGGCAGCAGAGGTCACCACCACTGTGACTGGACTGATGCAGCACAAGACACCACCACTGGACTGATGCAGCACAACACAGCACCACTGGACTGGACTTATACAGCAGCACTGGACATATGGCAGCAGAGGTCACCACCACTGTGACTGGACTGATGCAGCACAAGACACTACTACTGGACTGATCAGCACAACACAGCACCACTGGACTGGACTTATACAGCAGCACTGGACATATGGCAGCAGAGGTCACCACCACTGTGACTGGACTGATGCAGCACAAGACACTACCACTGTACTTATGCAGGACAACACAGCACCACTGGACTGGACTTATATAGCAGCACTGGACATATGGCAGCAGAGGGCACCACCACTGTGACTGGACTGATGCAGCACAAGACACCACCACTGGACTGATGCAGCACAACACAGCACCACTGGACTGGACTTATACAGCAGCACTGGACATATGGCAGCAGAGGACACCACCACTGTGACTGGACTGATGCAGCACAAGACACTACTACTGGACTCATGCAGGAAAACACAGCACCACTGCACTGGACTTATACAGCAGCACTGGACAAAGGCAGCAGAGGACACCACCACTGTGACTGGACTGATGCAGCATAAGACAGCACTGGAATTGCCACCCCACTTTCCCTCCCTCACAGACACTGAGGATGGAGATACGTCCTCTCGCTACACTCTCCAATTCTGGAGTAAAAATGGTGGCGACGCGCGGCTCCATATATGGAATCCAAAGCCCGCACGAAGCCGACAGCGGGATGATGACGTTTTGCCTCGTTCTGGTTTCCGAGTCAAGCGGGAAAACCCGAGCCGTGCTCAGATCCGGGCTCAGATAGTGAAGTCCGGTAGGGTTCGGATCTCAGGGAACCGAACCCGCTCATCTCTAATAAATAAGTAATAAAACCGTTGAACAAATACTTTCAACAAGCTCCTAATTAAATATATATATATTTGTCATGATATTTTCTAGTTATTGACTGTCTCAATAATGTAGATGAAGGATCAGCAGCCATGTAAGAATTTATCCATCATGCCAGCGGCTGGTACTCTGTGTGGGGATACTGCAACAGCAGTATAAAGACATGTTTAGGGTCACCTAATAGCAGTGCCAGCCTTGGCCATGCTGAAGAGCACTGGGGTGCTTCCTAAACACACTGTGAAGTTATGCTAAGGAGTGAAGGTTATAATATATTGCAATAGTTGTCCTGGCAGCCATTTATTTATTTGGCATGCTGGCACTTGTATACTATGCATATGGCTGCCATCAGGGGATGCTGGTACTTGTAGCACTAGTAAGAGCATCAGCATGCCCTGCTAGCATATGATAAACTAATAGTAAATTAAGGGGTCTATTTACTAAACCTTGGATGGAGACAAAGTACCAGCCAACCAGCTCCTAACTGTCATTTTTTTTAAACCCAGGGGGGAATGTAATAGGGGGTGAGAATCAGAAAGTGAGAGATTATGGGAGAATTTTCCTGTATTTTGAAAGTGCCAATCATTTACATGGCAAACAAGGTTGATTTTGCCATGTAAATGATTGCCACTTTCAAAATACAGGAAAATTCTCCCATAATCTCTTACTTTCTGATTCTCACCCCCTATTACATTCCCCCCAGTCTGTAACATGTCAGTTAGAAGCGAATTGGCGGGTACTTTATCTCCGTAGACTTTGGTCCTAATTCAGACCTGATTGATAGGCTGCGTTTTCGTACTGCGGGTGATCAGGTCTAAACTGCGCATGCGTATGCACCGCAATGCGCAGGCGCATCGCACGGGTACAAAGCGGATCGCCGCTCAGCGATGGGTTTGTACGAAGGATCCATTTGCACGGGCGTTCGCAAGGAGATTGACAGGAAGAAGACGTTTGTGGGTGGCAACTGACCGTTTTCTGGGAGTGGTTGGAAAAAAGCAGGCGTGTCCAAGCGTTAGCAGGGAGGGTTCCTGGCGTCAATTCCAGGCTGGGACAGGCTGAAGTGTTCGCAACGGGTGAGTAAGTCCTGGGCTACTCAGAGACTTCACAAATTCTGTTTGTACATCTCTGCTACACATGCGTTCGCACACTTGCAAAGCGAAAATACACTCCCCTATGGGCGGTGACTATGCGAACTCAGGACTGAAAAAAACCCCTAGCGAACGAACAGGTCTGAATTAGGCCCTTTATCTCCAACCAAGGCTTAGTAAATAGACCCCTAACAGTGGTGGGGGTGCTGTCTTTATATTTTTTAAATTAGTTAAAAATGAAACCAATTTAAAATTTAATTTCGTGTTAAAGTAGATCCTCAGGGTTTTTTTTTTGCGTTTGTGTGTGTTTGTGTGTGTTTTAAAAAAAGGAGAGCAGCCAGATACTGAATTGCTTTATTGCCAGTAGGTATGTGCAATGTGCATGTGTTTTTTTAACAAGGATATTTGTATGGGACATATCTGTCAAACATTTATTGCTCTCCCTCCGCCTTTTTTCATTCTGAGATCTCTTCTATAGGACTGACACACACCTCCCTGTCACTGCTCCCTACATATCCTGATATCCGGTACTGAGACTTTAGAGACCCCTGGCACCTGGCTGGCGGTGTGTGCAGACACAGGATGTTCAAATACCCCTCTCCGTGGCAGGTGCTGTGCAGCAGTTTGGAGAGGAGGGAGCAGGTAAGTGAAAGACAGTGCTGTGTGTTGGCAATGATTGTGACTATTACTGACGGTTAGTAATGTGCCAGTAGGTACACTTCAGACTTTATTACCATTAGATATGTGTGCTTTGAAATTAGTGATGAGCGGATTCGGTTTTACTCGGTTTTACTCGGTTCTCAAAACCGAATTCATACTCAATCACGGATGGTATAATGGTGGGTGTAGTGTGGTATGCCGGCGACTGGGCTCCCGGCGACCAGCATACCGGCGCCGGGAGCCCGACCGCTGGCATACTGACAGTGTGGAGAGCGCAAATGAGCCCCTTGCGGGCTTGCCGCGCTGCGGGCACGGTGGAGCGCTACGCGCACCACGCTATTTATTCTCCCTCCAGGGGGGTCGTGGACCCCCACGAGGGAGAATATCTGTCGGTATGCCGGGTGTTGGGATTCTGGCGCCGGTATACTGTGCGCCGGGTTCCCGACATTTGTCTACCTGAAGACCACCCATAATGGTTACCATTACTACCTCCCAGCACTGAGGTCATGGGTTTGATTTCCACTATGGCCCTAACTGTGTGAAGTTTGTAAATTCTTTCCGTGCTTGAGTGGGTTTCCTCCGGGTACTCCAGTTTCTACAACACTCAAAAAAATATATACTGGGAGGTTAATCTAACCCTAGTGTGAATGTGTATACATGTACATGTGGTAGGAAATATAGATTGTAAGCTCTTCTGGGGCAAGGACTAATGTGAATGGCCAAATATTCTCTGTAAAGCGCAATATAAAATAGCTGGTAATAAATATGTTAAACAAACTACATTGACAATCACTGTCATACTCCACACAAGCGTTGCCCCATTCTTGGCATACCTACCTACTTATGTGTTCATAACAGATCCCTCTGCTGTACTGGCAAATTTAAAAACACACACACTGCAACCATCTCTGACACCCTTGTCTCTAGAACCCTCCTCTGTCCTGGGTGTGGCACCATTATGATCCCTGGACTTCGCCTGCTAGTCCCTAATCACACACATACTGCTGGTTCAATGCAGAGTGCATGGCTACAGGACAGAAACTCAAGTATCCCAGGAGTGGAAGGTGAGACAAAGTGTTAGTGTGTGGGGCGGTTCAACCAGTGGCAATACGAAATTTGGTTTATAAAGCGACAGCCAGGGTTATAATGAGAGATTAAATGGCAGGAGGGAACGAAAATGATAATGGGCAGGGAAGAGAGACGGGTGGGGAATTGTGTGGAGAGCACTGGGGTAGGAAAGGTCATACTGTCCTAGTTAATCATGTTAAGAAAGAGTAGTCAAGAAGCATATAACTATATGAGAAAACCTACAATGTGTTCCAAGTTGAGGCGTTCTACATTTAGCCTGTTTATTACATACACTGATGTTATTACGTACAGTGATGTTATTACATACAGAGGTTTCCATTAACACTCTGACATTAATGACTTCCCTAGGACTTGCTTCTTTTATTGTTCATGTACAGTAAGTGTGTGGGACTGTCAAAACATACGTGTCTTTTTGTATGTGTCTCCAGTTTGCACATGTCGGTGTATAGTTTTGTTTGTATAGTTCCTATGTGCCTGTTTTCACATGTGTACAGTCTGCATGTTTGTAAGATGCTCAGTTGTGAGGTTCCTAGAATTATCAGTAATTGGAGTTATCAGCAACTTCCAGCAGTACAGGACTGTTCCAGAGCTAAACCCCACCTCCCTGCTTAACCCTGGCCTACCGCACAACCAAACACAGAATCAGCATGTTGTCTATCAGGGTCCTATTTATTAACCCAATTGTTCCTGTTTAGAAAGCCTGAATGCAGGAGATATAAGCTATAATTCCTGTATTAGACACAATAGCACTGCAGACAGCAGTCCACTTTTTTCCAATGGGTACTGCAGTCTTGCCAATTTATCAAGCTCCAAAAAGATTAGCTTTTCTGTTAGCTAACATCATCCTCAGGTGGATTATCAATTGTAGCCTAAGGGCTATCGCTGGAGAGGGATCCTCACTGTGATGAATAAGTCCAAAAGAGTCAGTGTGAGGATAATTTTACCTGTGCTAAACAAGCAGGATGGCAGTTCTCAAATGTCTTAGTTAATGCAAATAACAGGAAAATTAGGTTTTAATTACCACCCCCTTGCCCAATGTGATTTGCCAACTACTTATAGAGAATTAAAGGAAAATAACAGGAGTTTAAGGTGATATTAGCTTTGCTAAATACATTAGTTTCTATTTCTAGCTTTCGTCTGTTTTGTGAGCCATAAACTTGGCTTAAAAGCACAGTGGGAAACTAAAATAAAACAAAACATTAGCCTGCTCAATAAAAGTTTTAGTATAGCCAATAAACGAAAGTAATCCAAAGGTAGCACCTAATTTAACTATGAATAGGATATACTGAGTCAAATATAATAGGGTCTAAGTTTGTAAAATGTGCCAGGTTAGTGGTAAACTCGCACATTTTTACAACTCGGGCAAAGTAATAGGATGCGGGAACATGCAAACTCGAATCTTTCCTGCAATCCCGAAACTTGCACAGACTACTCGCATCCAGATGCTTTTCTATGAAAAACATCAAATTCGGCCAATGTAATTTATTTTAAACTCGCACTCAAAACCTTACCAAAAACTTGCTATAAATAGACCAACTTTTTATAGGCGACAGAAACAGACACATATCAGTAAGATCCGTGCATGCTTCTGTGTGTAGAAGTTTAGAAATAGTTAAAAATGAGAAAAAAACTGATATGAGGAATTGAGGATTCCCCAAAGAATAACCAGCCCCGGGCTCTTTGAGGGAGGAAAATGACATAGCAGTCCCCCATATGTTTAGAGCCAGCACCGGGCTCCACTAGCAGGGAAGTAATGCCACAGCCAGGGTACACACTTGACGGGGTCCCATGGCAGAAGCATAACCCCACTTAATTAGTCAGCCTAGGCTGGGGTTTCCTAGGGGAATGGGGCCCCCCAATATAGAGCCTCTCCCTGGGCTGGAGCTATCCCCGGTAGCCCTAGGTAGTGGGTGCCAAGTTGATAGCATTGAAGTTTTAAATATATAAAATAATATTGTTTTTTACATGACTTCAGATCCCAGCAAGCCTCCTCTACATACCAGTACTTGGAGAAGCAGGTATACCCCCTGTGAAAAAATATTAAAAACAGAGAGTACGTGCACACCGTGAAAGTAAAAGTTTATAAACACTCACATATACTTACTTACACTCCCTGTAGCCATTCGCGTCCTCTTCTCCAGTAACATCCACAACACCTGTAAAAAAAACAAAAATATATACTCACCTATCCTTGGTGTAAATCAGGTCCTCTTCGTTCCATGCAGACATCCAAGGGGTTAAAAAAAAAAATACCCAAACCAACGGACTGAGGAGACCTATATGTGAATACTTACGACTCCCCTTGCGAATGCCGGCCTCCAGGTGACTGCTGTCACTAGGAGATCTTGCAGCCAATCGGCAGCTGCTACCATAGCAACAGTGCGCTGATTGGCTGTGTGCGGCCAGGCTGTTAATCACCACTTTCCCATTGAAGTCTATGGAGCATCTCTACTCCGTAGACTTCAATGGTGAAAACCGCTACATTGCATCCTATGATGGGAACCATAAGGTTGACCTCTAGCAACTGCGGCTGTATCCTGCATATGAAATGCTACATTACAGTGTTCTGGAAAACACTGTAGCGTAGCATTTCATATGCATTTAGAGCTGTAGTCGCAAACAGAATATAGGTTTGCCGCATACATTTTTAGTCAGCAGAGTCTGCTTGTGCATCTTATTCATATAGCGATCTCTACTCTCATTTCTTTACTCCATTTACTTAAAAAATTAGTACTGTACCTACTTATTTGCATGTGTAATGAAAACTATATTTTATAACAACTGGCTAAGTTACATGTGGTGGTAATCATAGTTTTAATCTAATGAAAAGTCTCACCTGAAGGCTGTATTGAGAATATGTTTTAGTGTGCAACAGTTTAGAATTCATGGTATAGTTAATGTAGGAATGAGAAAGAACCCTGGAGCACTGTCAGAAAGCCACGTAAAGTAGGGCTTCGGGGTTAGCTATGAGTGCTGAGTGCACCGTAACTGCAGTGCACCTGGCATTCAGCACAGGAAATGCTGCTTAACGCGGCTAATCCCGTGCATTAGGAGGATGCGAGAAAGGGGTCGTCGCTGGGATCGTGGGGGCAGTTAAATTGGTCACGCAAAACAATTGAATAGCTCCGGGGCTCTTTAGACTCTTTACACTCATAGCATGGCTAGATGTAAGAGAAGCAAAGAGGAGCCGGTCTATAACTTTTCTAATTTAACACTTATCAAGAGATTCTTGAAAATCTTTTCTCTGGTGAGCTCATAAGTAGCGCTGCAACTCATAGAAAATAGCTTGAGAGAAAGATAAACAAACAGATACATGATCAGGGATTCTCAAAGTTATGGCCTGTAATAATGATTAACTAAGATAAAAACATAAAAGAACTTAAAATGAGGTGATATAATACAACTTGAATTTAGATACTTTGACCAGTAAAAAGGAATTTATGACAACAGAATTTATTACCCTGTTACTGAATGGCAATAATTTGCTAGTATAACTAACTGCTTGGCAGCTTAGACTCATCATAATGCAGAACCACAGCACATTGCAGATCACTACGACCAAATAATACCCGTTTCACTTGTAGCACGGGTCGCAGCCAAGAGCCTGACACGGCTGCGACCCGTGCTACAGCCCCCTTCTACACTAGCTCCACCAACCCGGCGTATTGCCGGGTTGGTGACGCTGCTGCGGACGCGGCAGGGGCGGCGCTGGGAGATCCCATACACTGTGAACGGGAGCCGTGTCGCCTCGACGCGGCTTCCGTTTACACTACACAGCTTACCGGGTTGAACACGTGTTCAACCCGGCAAGCTACCCGGGTAGGATTCCCTTGATCCGGGAATTTGCAGGGGGGCCGTTTCCACTAGGAAAAAACACGGGTAAATATGCGCCCCCGCGCATTTACCCGTGTTTTTAGAGCTAGTGGAAAAGGGGTACTATTTGTACTACTGGCAAAAAGCTCTGCAATATAAAAATATTTGTCCTTTGAATGTGTGATAGTCAGTACTGAAGCAATGAATGTAGCTGAGAGTGTCTTTTTTTTCTGCATCAGGTTTTGGTGGATGGAGAAGGAGGGAGTCAAAACCAAATACCGTCTGAGCTCCTAATAGAAAACTCAGATGAGAAGTATGTCACAAACCCTTCAGAGTTTCAACTATTAGTTTCATCAGAATACCAGGATATTAACTCAAGTGATACTGAGTCAACTAAAGGTATTGAAACAGAGGTACTAGAAGCACCCAGACTAACGGTAGTTGAATCTGAAGCCCTGACAAAAGCAAATGAAGAGAGAAATTATATTTCTGAAGAGCAACAGCCAAACATAACTTCCACTTCTCCAGTGTCTACAATGGATAGAGTAACCAGAAGCATGATCTTCTCCCTGTCCTCAGCCAAAAGTATTGATGGTTCCAATGAAGATTTGGTGAATTCTACCACTGAAGAAATCCAAGTGACAGAGAAGATCAAAAAGAGTTGGGATGTGTGGGTTCCTCCACCAGATCGAAACAGCCGTCTAAAACTGTTGAGGGAGGAAGAGCAGTTTGAAATCCGCACACATCGTCCTGAGAACAGCCCAACTAAGCTATTTGCAGATAGTGATGGTGAAGAGGATGATGATAAAGTAAAGCTGCGATCAAGTAACTTTACTCCAGAAAAAGCATGGGAACTCGAGAAAGAACGGAGAGACATTATAAGAAAACAATGTCAACGTAAAAGTTTGGATACAGAAGACCTGATTGCTATACAAGATGAAATAAATGCCTCAGGATTAGACAAAGATCTTAATGGAGTAGGTACTGATCATAATGCAGCAGATATAGACACAGAACAGATAAATTTTGCAGCTGCCAGACAGCAGTTTTTAATGTTGGAAAAGGAGAGGAACAGTCTCCCTATTACTCCACGCCTTCATTCCAGGTCCTTTCGTCTTTCTTCTTACTCTCTTTATGAAAATGATGGGTGTTTAAATATTACAAATCCAATACAAAAGGAACAGGATGTGAAACCACAAAAGGAGAAATCTTATGTAACTCAAGAAAAGACTGGAGTAGACGCAAGGCCCAATCTGCTCCGTAAACAGTTTTTTAGGGAGTTGTCTGTGGACAGTGTAGATGCTGAAGAAGAGGGGAAACCAAGAGAGATTTACAGAGATATGAATACACCGGAGACACCAGAAGTAGAGGAGAGTATTCCAAACCCCAGTGATGAGACACCTATTGAGAGGGAAATCCGTCTAGCAATGCAAAGAGAGGAAAGTTTAAGGAAAGAAAGGGGAATCCAGAGTTTAGGGGAAACCAAAGAGATGGTAGAAATTCTAAAAAACCCAGTGTTGTCTATTTCCTCAGATACACAACTATCCAAAAAGGTTAAAGTTAGGGCTCGGACCTCTTTCTTCCTTCAAAGGGAGATTGATAAAGAAGTCCAAAGAGAAGCTGATCTAAAAAGCGAAGGTAAAGTGGCTGGATTGTATGATAAAGGAAATGCTCAAGAACTAGACGAGCGAAGGAAGTTGTTTGAGCAGCCAGATGAGATACCTGTACAACCACATAAAGGAACCACCAAAATAATCTCAACAATGATCACCGGTAACACAAAGGAGAATTCAGACCAGACAGAATTGGAGCAGAATAGTGAACTAAAAAACGCAACAGTTTTGGATGCTCCTCAACCCTACAGTGTAAGAACCAAATGGAAGCCAAAACTACTCAACACCTATAGAAACAGAAGACTCAGTGCAGACAACATTTTGGATATAAAAATTCCTACAGAAACCTCATCTGAAAAGGAAACATCAGTAGAAACATTTGTGTTATGTAAAGAGAATTTTCCTGTTCAGCCTTCTAGTTTCCAACCTCTTGTACAAGAGGATCAGCAAAAAGATGAAAATGACCAGAAGAAGGAGGTAATAAGTGAAAGCTACAGCCGTAGTAAGCTGTACAGCACAAGACTGAGGCCTTCGCTATACAATGTGATTGAGCAAGAAATTCAGAAATCATTAGAGAGGGATCGAGAACTGCAAGAACAGAGGAGAAAAACTGATGTCTCCCCTGGAACAATACCTCCAAGCATTAATCCAATCACTCCACACAATGGGTACAATCAGTATGACAGACCATCTTTGACCCCAGGTAGGCAGATTTCACTACAAGCATAGTGTTTAATCATTTATTAGTAATGAGTTTTTTTGGCCCTTTATTGTTGTTTAAAAATGCATGATGGTCACTTTAAGAACCTTTACTACCATGCCTTTGTTATGAAAAAGTATCACTTGTTATTCAATGTATTACTTTTCTCTTAGATGCTCCAAGACCATTGTCTTCTGCACGATGGAGGGAAACTCCAGGCAGGTTATCGCCAGTACAAATGTTCAAACCAAAGAGCTACCCCAAGTTTGTGGATTTTGAGTCAGATGCAGCTAGACTAAGAAGACGTGACAATTGGGTGAGTACATTGTCTATGTGAAGTAATACTGCAGATAGCTGTCATAGAAAACATTTATCATTTGGTAAAAAGACTTAACACTGCTGGAATGTCAAACAGAAGTGCAAAGATTATCAAAGACTCTGGATAAAATAGTCAGAATAAGAGATGATTAGTTATATACTCATTCATGTTGCACAGGAATTGTTCTTTGATGGGTCAAGGGCTTCTGGGAAATATTCCTGTCCCTGGTTATTGGCTCTGTAATGCTTCCTTTTGTGGAGCTCCATGTGAAACCATCATGGTTTGGATTTTAGGATAAGTTATGTACCAGCTCTAACAAAAAATATAGCAGAAAAAGGTGCCACAGTGTGCAGGGTAACAGTAAAAAAAAAACTGGCAGATGAGCAACTGGGTACTCATTTGTTCATGATGAAACAAGGCGTACACAAATGACTACTGAACAGAAATTATTTAAAGTTTTAAAATGTCTTAGTTACCAATGTAACATTACCTAACTAATTAATCATTGAATAACAGATAAGGATCAACATAGCTAAGGGAAGGAATATTCCTTCTTAAGAAGTATATGGATTTTTTTTTATTTCACATTGGTTATTTAACCATTCGCATTGGCAGAATCTGTCTCCTTCTATATTTTGTGTTTGTACTATTGTTTGATGCCAAATATCTATTTGTACAACTACAATATGGCGGTGGCAATGGAAGTGCCTAGCTATTATAGGGGGTCATTCCGACCCGATTGCTCGCTGCAGTTTGTCGCATCGCAGCGATCGGGTCGGAACTGCACATGCGCTGTAGTGCGCAGGCGCAAGGCAGCTTTCGCTGCCTAGCGATCGCCTCTGAGACAGAGGCGGTCGCTGGGTGGGAGGGGGCTGAACGGCAACATTAAGCTGTTGTTTAGGGGGAGTGGTCCGGCCAATGCCGGTATGGCCGGACCGTTGGGGGGGCGGGCTGCGGCGGCTGCGTGACGTCTCATGCAGCCGCTGCGCAGGTAGGGAGTTACTCCTCAAATACAAAGGCATCGCCGCTGTGCGATGCATTTGTATTTGTACGGGGGGGGGGGGGGGGGGCGGCACTGACATGTGGGGCAGACTAGCCCTGTGCTGGGCGTCCCCCCGCATGTCAGGGAACATGATCGTAGCTGTGCTAAATTTAGCACAGCTACGATCAGCTTGAAATGACCCCCATTGTCCCTATAATAAAAGTTTGAATGAGTGCCACGCCAGCAGGCAACTCCCCAGCTCGTCTGCATTCCATAGGGGGAATTCAAAAGGGGGCATGAGGTTTAGAGAGGTAAAAAAAAACTTGCGTACCTTGTACCTAATTTTGGATTGCTGTGGGTATGTGCGATCCCGATACCTGTAGTATTCAATTAAAATAAAATGGTGACAGGGTTTTCAGTGCTTAAAAACCGTGCACTACGAGTAAAAAAAAATAATAATAATACCTGTCCGGTGGTCTCCACAGCTTCCAGTGGTCTCCCCTCCATCTTCCCAATGGGAAGGGATCTCTTCTCCATCTTCCCAGATGGAGCCCCATGTATCTTTAAATATATCGGGCCATCTGGCTGTGTGTACGGGCCCATACAATTGCTGCGGGGAGCTTAGGTCACAGTTGGGCCTGCAAATTCAAGCTTGTCTAGCTCCTGACCGACATGTCGAGCCTCTGATCGGTAAGCGTGTACACTAACCTTGATCGGCCATTTGGTCTGTAAGATGACGGTTATGCTGACATGTCGGTCAGTTGTGTACCCAGCCTAAGTTGCATTTTCACAGACTAGAGCACAGAGCTAAGTGACAAGCTGTCTGCTTCAATGAGTCATCTTCCAGCCACCACACATCGCTAAGAAAACCTGTGCGAGACCGAGTGAGCATGTGTTGCTGATGCCGCACATGCACAGAAGTAATGCGCAAACATATAGTGGAAGAAGCCATCAATGTATGTTGAGCAATAGTCTCATATCTTTAATGATTCAGTCTATTCTAACCATTGATGACAACAACCATCAATGGAGGTGTTAGCGATCGCCATTCCTAATCTGTTTCTTTTAGGATGCCATGCATTTTGGAATGCAAGTTTATACAAATTTGATGTGTTGGCCTTTATGTAGGCTTTCCAGTAACACGAATTACAGCCTTACATATTTGACATACACAGGCTGAATACTTGAAATGCAGTCAGTACACATGCAAGCTACATTCCACTACCCGAGCTATGTAAGGCAAATTGCTAATCATATTTCAGTGGAGACAGGCATCATGTAGGGGGGCCTCAGGTGTTACATGGTGGAGAAACACCCCTGTTTGGGATAGTTTTTTGTTAGGTTAGAGGGGAATTCAATACGGCAGTGAAGTGCTGTGAAATTAAGGAGAAGGCAATGAACAACCACTAACGCTGCTAAAGTTTCATCACTGCCCATACAGATGTTTTCAGATGGTGTTAGACTGTAATGTGCGCAGTGGAAAATAATCATGGTGGTACATATACCGTAGGTTAAATGAATTCCCCCAATGTCTTTTATTTCCACATTCTGAGACCACATTTCCTTCTAGATCTCATGCACTGTAAACAATATGTCACATAACCTATAATATGGCAAGGGAACAGCGCTCACTGACAATAAATGCAAATATGTATATTAAAACAGTGCATATACAAAGCCTATAAACTTTAATAAACATGCAGGATTTTGTAATGTAACTCCTGAAATCATGAAAACAACTTCGATCTTTTGCCGCCTAGTGTGACCTTTGAACCAATATAGTTAGGTATTTTTCCAACTTGCATTTTGTTGGTTATAGGGTTAAATTAAAATTGATAAAAAAAAGTATACATCAAGCTATACATCACAAAAAGTAGGGTGTGTAGACTTTATATAAACTGTATGGATTCATAGAAAATCATTTGAATATAATTCAACCTCATCCATAGGAAACATGGTGTAGTGATAGGACAAAGACAATGGTCCTCACAACTGCTTGGTTTATGTTACACACTCTCAGAAGCATTTTAATTAATGATTAATACTAAGTAAACCACATGTGGTTTCCTTCATTTTCACCTGTGAGTTCGTGAGAGGATTTGGTAAACAACATACTTTGGGGGGTATCCAATTACCCACGATAAATTACCATGGGTATTTATATTCCCGGAGGAGCTGTCCAATTAGCCCCGATAAGTCGTCGCCAGCCGCTGCTTATCGGGGATTTTTTTCACTTGCCTCAGGCAGGCGAAACAAAATGCCTGAAAGCATCTTTGGTTTCATGTGAAAACGGTGCTGCGGCCGGTGAAACACACAGGTTTCACTGAACTTGTGTGTTTCCGTGTATTTTTAATGGGAGATCCTAATTGGATAGCCTGTAAAAAAAATCTTGGTGAAACATCAGGAAAAGTTACGAAAAACTGATGTTTTTCATACTTGATGTTTTATCGTGCCTAGTTGGATAACCCCCTATATTGTGCAGATCAACAAGCCTGAAAATAAGAATTTACTTACCGATAATTCTATTTCTCGTAGTCCGTAGTGGATGCTGGGGACTCCGTAAGGACCATGGGGAATAGCGGCTCCGCAGGAGACTGGGCACATCTAAAGAAAGCTTTAGGACTATCTGGTGTGCACTGGCTCCTCCCCCTATGACCCTCCTCCAAGCCTCAGTTAGGATACTGTGCCCGGACGAGCGTACACAATAAGGAAGGATCTTGAATCCCGGGTAAGACTCATACCAGCCAAACCAATCACACCGTACAACTTGTGATCTGAACCCAGTTAACAGCATGATAACAGAGGAGCCTCTAGAAAAGATGGCTCACTACCGCAATAACCCGAGTTTTTGGTAACAATAACTATGTACCAGTATTGCAGACAATCCGCACTTGGGATGGGCGCCCAGCATCCACTACGGACTACGAGAAATAGAATTATCGGTAAGTAAATTCTTATTTTCTCTAACGTCCTAAGTGGATGCTGGGGACTCCGTAAGGACCATGGGGATTATACCAAAGCTCCCAAACGGGCGGGAGAGTGCGGATGACTCTGCAGCACCAAATGAGAGAACTCCAGGTCCTCCTCAGCCAGGGTATCAATTTTGTAGAATTTTACAAACGTATTTGCTCCTGACCAAGTAGCTGCTCGGCAAAGTTGTAAAGCCGAGACCCCTCGGGCAGCCGCCCAAGATGAGCCCATCTTCCTTGTGGAGTGGGCATTTACAGATTTTTGGCTGTGGCAGGCCTGCCACCGAATGTGCAAGCTGAATTGTACTACAAATCCAACGAGCAATAGTCTGCTTAGAAGCAGGAGCACCCAGCTTGTTGGGTGCATACAGGATAAACAGCGAGTCAGTTTTCCTGACTCCAGCCGTCCTGGAAACATATATTTTCAGGGCCCTGACAACGTCTAGCAACTTGGAGTCCTCCAAGTCCCTAGTAGCCGCAGGCACCACAATAGGTTGGTTCAGGTGAAACGCTGAAACCACCTTAGGGAGAAACTGAGGACGAGTCCTCAATTCCGCCCTGTCCGAATGGAAAATCAGATAAGGGCTTTTACAGGATAAAGCCGCCAATTCTGACACGCGCCTGGCCCAGGCCAGGGCCAACAGCATGACCACTTTCCATGTGAGATATTATAACTCCACAGATTTAAGTGGTTCAAACCAATGTGACTTTTGGAACCCAAAAACTACATTGAGATCCCAAAGTGCCACTGAAGGCACAAAAGGAGGCTGTATATGCAGTACCCCTTTTACAAACGTCTGAACTTCAGGGACTGAAGCTAGTTCTTTTTGGAAGAAAATTGACAGGGCCGAAATTTGAACCTTAATTGACCCCAATTTCAGGCCCATAGACACTCCTGTTTGCAGGAAATGTAGGAAACGACCCAGTTGAATTTCCTCCGTCGGGCCTTACTGGCCTCGCACCACGCAACATATTTTCGCCAAATGCGGTGATAATGTTTTGCGGTTACATCCTTCCTGGCTTTGATCAGGATAGGGATGACTTCATCCGGAATGCCTTTTCAGGATCCGGCGTTCAACCGCCATGCCGTCAAACGCAGCCGCGGTAAGTCTTGGAACAGACAGGGTCCTTGCTGGAGCAGGTCCCTTCTTAGAGGTAGAGGCCACAGATCCTCCGTGAGCATCTCTTGAAGTTCCGGTTACCAAGTCCTTCTTGGCCAATCCGGAGCCACGAATATAGTGCTTACTCCTCTCCATCTTATCAATCTCAGTACCTTGGGTATGAGAGGCAGAGGAGGGAACACATACACTGACTGGTACACCCACGGTGTTACCAGAACGTCTACAGCTATTGCCTGAGGGTCCCTTGACCTGGCGCAATACCTGTCGAGTTTTTCCCAACGGTTTATAATCATGTGGAAGACTTCTGGGTGAAATCCCCACTCTCCCGGGTGGAGGTCGTGCTGAGGAAGTCTGCTTCCCAGTTGTCCACTCCCGGAATGAATACTGCTGACAGTGCTATCACATGATTTTCCGCCCAGCGAAGAATCCTTGCAGCTTCTGCCATTGCCCTCCTGCTTCTTGTGCCACCCTGTCTGTTTACGTGGGTGACTGCCGTGATGTTGTCCGACTGGATCAACACCGGCTGACCTTGAAGCAGAGGTCTTGCTAAGCTTAGAGCATTGTAAATGGCCCTTAGCTTCAGGATATTTATGTGAAGTGATGTCTCCAGACTTGACCATAAGCCCTGGATATTCCTTCCCTGTGTGACTGCTCCCCAGCCTCGCAGGCTGGCATCCGTGGTCACCAGGACCCAGTCCTGAATGCCGAATCTGCGGCCCTCTAGAAGATGAGCACTCTGCAACCACCACAGGAGGGACACCCTTGTCCTTGGTGACAGGGTTATCCGCTGATGCATCTGAAGATGCGACCCGGACCATTTGTCCAGCAGGTCCCACTGGAAAGTTCTTGCGTGGAATCTGCCGAATGGGATTGCTTCGTAGGAAGCCACCATTTTACCCAGAACCCTTGTGCATTGATGCACTGAGACTTGGCTCGGTTTTAGGAGGTTCCTGACTAGCTCGGATAACTCCCTGGCTGTCTCCTCCGGGAGAAAAGCCTTTTTCTGGACTGTGTCCAGGATCATCCCTAGGAACAGAAGACAAGTCGTCGGAACCAGCTGCGATTTTGGAATATTGAGAATCCAATCGTGCTGCCGCAACACTACCTGAAATAGTGCTACACCGACCTCCAACTGTTCCCTGGATCTTACCCTTATCAGGGAATCGTCCAAGTAAAGGATAACTCAAATTCCCTTCCTTCGAAGGAATATCATCATTTCGGCCATTACCTTGGTAAAGACCCGGGGTGCCGTGGACCATCCATACGGCAGCATCTGAACTGATAGTGACAGTTCTGTACCATAAACCTGAGGTACCCATGATGAGAAGGGTAAATTTTGACATGAAGGTAAGCATCCTTGATGTCCCGAGACATCATGTAGTCCCCTTCTTCCAGGTTCGCAATCACTGCTCTGAGTGACTCAATCTTGAATTTGAACCTCTGTATGTAAGTGTTCAAAGATTTTAGATTTAGAATCGGTCTCACCGAGCCGTCCGGCTTCGGTACCACAACAGTGTGGAATAATACCCCGTTCCCTGTTGCAGGAGGGGTACCTTGTTATCACCTGCTGGGAATACAGCTTGTGAATGGCTTCCAAAACAGTCTCCCTGTCAGAAGGAGACATCGGTAAAGCCGACTTTAGGAAACGGCGAGGGGGAGACGTCTCGAATTCTAATTTGTACCCCTGAGATATCACCTGAAGGATCCAGGGGTCTACTTGCGAGTGAGCCCACTGCGCGCTGAAATTCATTGAGACGGGCCCCCCACCGTGCCTGATTCTGCTTGTAAAGCCCCAGCGTCATACTGAGGGCTTGGCAGAGGCGGGAGAGGGTTTCTGTTCCTGGGAACTGGCTGATTTCTGCAGCCTTTTTCCTCTCCCTCTGTCACGGGGCAGAAATGAGGAATCTTTTGCCCGCTTGTCCACGAAAAGACTGCGCCTGATAATACGGCGTCTTCTCATGTTGAGAGGCGACCTGGGGTACAAACGTGGATTTCCCAGCTGTTGCCGTGGCCACCAGGTCTGAAAGACCGACCCCAAATAACTCCTCCCTTTAATAAGGCAATACTTCCAAATGCCGTTTGGAATACGCATCACCTGACCACTGACGTGTCCATAACCCTCTACTGGTAGAAATGGACAACGCACTTAGACTTGATGCCAGTCGGCAAATATTCCGCTGTGTATCACGCATATATAGAAATGCATCTTTTAAATGCTCTATAGGCAAAAATATACTGTCCCTATCTAGGGTATCAATATTTTCAGTCAGGGAATCCGACCACGCCAACCCAGCACTGCACATCCAGGCTGAGGCGATTGCTGGTCGCAGTATAACACCAGTATGTGTGTAAATACATTTTAGGATACCCTCCTGCTTTCTATCAGCAGGATCCTTAAGGGCGGCCATCTCAGGAGAGGGTAGAGCCCTTACAAGCGTGTGAGCGCTTTATCCACCCTAGGGGGTGTTTCCCAACGCACCCTAACCTCTGGCGGGAAAGGATATAATGCCAATAACATTTTAGAAATTATCAGTTGTTATCGAGGGAAAACCACGCATCATCACACACCTCATTTAATTTCTCAGATTCAGGAAAACTATAGGTAGTTTTTCCTCACCGAACATAATACCCCTTTTTGGTGGTACTCGTATTATCAGAAATGTGTAAAAACATTTTTCATTGCCTCAATCATGTAACGTGTGGCCCTACTGGAAGTCACATTTGTCTCTTCACCGTCGACACTGGAGTCAGTATCCGTGTCGGCGTCTATATCTGCCATCTGAGGTAACGGGCGCTTTAGAGCCCCTGACGGCCTTTGAGACGTCTGGACAGGCACAAGCTGAGTAGCCGGCTGTCTTATGTCAACCACTGTCTTTTATACAGAGCTGACACTGTCATGTAATTCCTTCCAACAGTTCATCCACTCAGGTGTCGACCCCCTAGGGGGTGACATCACTATTACAGGCAATCTGCTCCGTCTCCACATCATTTTTCTCCTCATACATGTCGACACAAATGTACCGACATACAGCACACACACAGGGAATGCTCTGATAGAGGACAGGACCCCACTAGCCCTTTGGGGAGACAGAGGGAGAGTTTGCCAGCACACACCAGAGCGCTATATATATACAGGGATAACCTTATATAAGTGTTTTTCCCCTTATAGCTGCTGTATCTTTAATACTGCGCGTAATTAGTGCCCCCCTCTCTTTTATAACCCTTTCTGTAGTGTAGTGACTGCAGGGGAGAGACAGGGAGCTTCCCTCCAACGGAGCTGTGAGGGAAAATGGCGCCAGTGTGCTGAGGAGATAGGCTCCGCCCCCTTATCGGCGGCCTTATCTCCCGTTTTTCTATGTATTTTGGCAGGGGTTAAATGCATCCATATAGCCCAGGAGCTATATGTGATGCATTTTTTTGCCATCCAAGGTGTTTATTATTGCGTCTCAGGGCGCTCCCCCCCAGCGCCCTGCACCCTCAGTGACCGGAGTGTGAAGTGTGCTGAGAGCAATGGCGCACAGCTGCAGTGCTGTGCGCTACCTTGTTGAAGACAGGACGTCTTCTGCCGCCGATTTTCCGGACCTCTTCTGCCTTCTGGCTCTGTAAGGGGGCCGGCGGCGCGGCTCTGGGACCCATCCAGGCTGGGCCTGTGATCGTCCCTCTGGAGCTAATGTCCAGTAGCCTAAGAAGCCCAATCCACTCTGCACGCAGGTGAGTTCGCTTCTTCTCCCCTTAGTCCCTCGATGCAGTGAGCCTGTTGCCAGCAGGTCTCACTGAAAATAAAAAACCTAAACTAAAACTTTCACTAAGAAGCTCAGGAGAGCCCCTAGTGTGCACCCTTCTCGTTCGGGCACAAAGATCTAACTGAGGCTTGGAGGAGGGTCATAGGGGGAGGAGCCAGTGCACACCAGATAGTCCTAAAGCTTTCTTTAGATGTGCCCAGTCTCCTGCGGAGCCGCTATTCCCCATGGTCCTTACGGAGTCCCCAGCATCCACTTAGGACGTTAGAGAAATAAAATTACTTCTTTACTAACCAATATACTGAATTCAATGTAGTTAGTATTTCACAGCTGCAGGGAAGTGGCTGTGCAATACCGTACATGTCAATTTCAAATGCTGTAGGAGGCATCTGTATGTAGGCTTTGCATGCCTACATAATGAGGGAGGTTTTTAATGTAAATCCTGACACAAGATAAATCATGTCAGACAATGTTTAAAAAAAAACATCTAGAACACAGTGATTTGTGAAATGTAAGCTCTGCTGAGCCAATCTAATGTTATACATTATGCACTTCTGTGATGTAACTGAACAATATATGCTTTTCTCTTCAATTAGTAGAGGAAATATCCCAGTGTTACATATTCCCTCATGGCCTACTGGACCCAAGAATGTCTGAGTTGATGGGTGGAGAACACAAATCCAAGAAGGCGTTAGCATCTGCCCGCTGCACTTTAGACATATAGAAAAAGAAAGTGACCAGTGGCTGTAACTGTTTGCAAGAAGGGAGCAAATGAGAGGTTATAAAATTCAACAAATAGTTACCTGTATGTGCGCAAGTACTCCACTCGGATCCGGTCACAGGGATCTTACTAAATTATCGGCATGCCAACATTTCTTTTCACTTTGTAGACAATTTTTCCTACAATAATACAAGGATTCATGTTGGACTAAACCCAGTGGAGTATATGCCTACATAGGAGGTATCTCCTTTTCATGCTGGTGGGCAAATCTCAGGTCTGACCTAAGCCTGGCACATGCACTGGTGGATAAGGGGGAAGCATGTCATGCACCCAGTTAATCATCAAATCAAATCATTTGTAAGTTTCCAAATTTCTAATAACGTATCATATTTAATTGAATCAAATAATTTAATAGATGCATGCTAAAATCATGATTTAAAGAATCCAAAGTATGTAACATCTGTGTTGTATCAGACACCTGAACGTGCTGTATCCACTTCATAGCAAAAACAATAATAAATTAACTAAAAAAATCAAAAATATTCTGTTTATTTAAATGTGAGTTATATTTTACAGATTTTATTTTAAATAATTTATTTTTTTATTATTACAATATTGGTCCAAATAATGTAAACAACAAGTAATGCAAAAGGATGTGTGTGGCAAGTATATTAATATATACCTAATACAGTATACAAGCACAATACATACCGGCTGATGTCTGTAATAGATGGCGGAGATAACACCTCCCTAAACCCACCACAGCTCAGCGCACAGAAGCATATAGAAATGTGCATTTATGCAAAAAAGAGAACATAGGTCTAACCCTATATCAGACCCATAATGAGTAATAGTGTCATTATATACGAGGGCTGATTGAAAAGTAATGAGACTGCCTCTGGTTTCCTGTCTAAATTTAGATGTGGCAGCGCTATGCTGGTTATTGTGAAGCTGAAGCTCATACATCGATGTGTCTGAACCTGCAGTTGGACTGCCATAGTCTTCTTTGGTTACAGCGAGTGGAAGATCTTTGTACGTTTCGTCATGGGGGATCAGGAGGACGTGTCTGTGAGAGTACATCAAAGATGTGTGTTGAATTTGTGTTCCTCTTGGAAAAAGCAAAAAATAAGAATTTACTTACCGATAATTCTATTTCTCGTAGTCCGTAGTGGATGCTGGGGACTCCGTCAGGACCATGGGGATTAGCGGCTCCGCAGGAGACAGGGCACAAAAGTAAAAGCTTTAGGATCAGGTGGTGTGCACTGGCTCCTCCCCCTATGACCCTCCTCCAAGCCTCAGTTAGGATACTGTGCCCGGACGAGCGTACACAATAAGGAAGGATTTTGAATCCCGGGTAAGACTCATACCAGCCACACCAATCACACTGTACAACCTGTGATCTGAACCCAGTTAACAGCATGATAACAGCGGAGCCTCTGAAAAGATGGCTCACAACAATAATAACCCGATTTTTGTAACAATAACTATGTACAAGTATTGCAGACAATCCGCACCGGGCGCCCAGCATCCACTACGGACTACGAGAAATAGAATTATCGGTAAGTAAATTCTTATTTTCTCTGACGTCCTAAGTGGATGCTGGGGACTCCGTCAGGACCATGGGGATTATACCAAAGCTCCCAAACGGGCGGGAGAGTGCGGATGACTCTGCAGCACCGAGTGAGAGAACTCCAGGTCCTCCTCAGCCAGGGTGTGCCCCTGACCAAGTAGCAGCTCGGCAAAGTTGTAAAGCCGAGACCCCTCGGGCAGCCGCCCAAGATGAGCCCACCTTCCTTGTGGAATGGGCATTTACATATTTTGGCTGTGGCAGGCCTGCCACAGAATGTGCAATCTGAATTGTACTACACATCCAACTAGCAATCGTCTGCTTAGAAGCAAGAGCACCCAGTTTGTTGGGTGCATACAGGATAACAGCAAGTCAGTTTTCCTGACTCCAGCCGTCCTGGAAACCTATATTTTCAGGGCCCTGACAACATCTAGCAACTTGGAGTCCTCCAAGTCCCTAGTAGCCGCAGGTACCACAATAAGCTGGTTCAGGTGAAACGCTGACACCACCTTAGGGAGAAACTGGGGACGAGTCCGCAGCTCTGCCCTGTCCGAATGGACAATCAGATATGGGCTTTTGTGAGACAAAGCCGCCAATTCTGACACTCGCCTGGCCGAGGCCAGGGCCAACATCATGGTCACTTTCCATGTGAAATATTTCAAATCCACAGATTTGAGCGGTTTAAACCAATGTGATTTGAGGAATCCCAGAACTACGTTGAGATCCCACAGTGCCACTGGAGGCACAAAAGGGGGTTGTATATGCAGTACTCCCTTGACAAACTTCTGGACTTCAGGAACTGAAGCCAATTCTTTCTGGAAGAAAATCGACAGGGCCGAAATTTGAACCTTAATGGACCCCAATTTGAGGCCCATAGACACTCCTGTTTGCAGGAAATGCAGGAATCGACCGAGTTGAAATTTCTTCGTGGGGCCTTCCTGGCCTCACACCACGCAACATATTTTCGCCACATGTGGTGATAATGTTGTGCGGTCACCTCCTTCCTGGCTTTGACCAGGGTAGGAATGACCTCTTCCGGAATGCCTTTTTCCCTTAGGATCCGGCGTTCAACCGCCATGCCATCAAACGCAGCCGCGGTAAGTCTTGGAACAGACATGGTACTTGCTGAAGCAAGTCCCTTCTTAGCGGCGGAGGCCATGAGTCCTCTGTGAGCATCTCATTAAGTTCCGGGTACCAAGTCCTTCTTGGCCAATCCGGAGCCACGAGTATAGTTCTTACTCCTCTACGTCTTATAATTCTCAGTACCTTAGGTATGAGAAGCAGAGGAGGGAACACATACACCGACTGGTACACCCACGGTGTTACCAGAACGTCCACAGCTATTGCCTGAGGGTCTCTTGACCTGTCCAGTTTTTTGTTCAGGCGGGACGCCATCATGTCCACCTTTGGTCTTTCCCAACGGTTCACAATCATGTGGAAGACTTCCCGATGAAGTCCCCACTCTCCCGGGTGGAGGTCGTGCTGAGGAAGTTTGCTTCCCAGTTGTCCACTCCCGGAATGAACACTGCTGACAGTGCTAATACATGATTTTCCGCCCAGCGAAGAATCCTTGCAGTTTCTGCCATTGCCCTCCTGCTTCTTGTGCCGCCCAGTCTGTTTACGTGGGCGACTGCCTTGATGTTGTCCCACTGGATCAATACCGGCTGACCTTGAAGCAGAGGTCTTGCTAAGCTTAGAGCATTGTAAATTGCTCTTAGCTCCAGTATATGTATGTGGAGAGAAGTCTCCAGACTTGATCACACTCCCTGGAAATTTTTTCCTTGTGTGACTGTTCCCCAGCCTTTCAGGCTGGCATCCGTGGTCACCAGGACCCAGTCCTGAATGCCGAATCTGTGGCCACTTAGTAGATGAGCACTCTGCAGCCACCACAGAAGAGACACCCTTGTCCTTGGAGACAGGGTTATCCGCTGATGCATCTGAAGATGCGATCCGGACCATTTTTCCAGCAGATCCCACTGAAAAGTTCTTGCGTGAAATCTGCCGAATGGAATCGCTTCGTAAGAAGCCACCATTTTTCCCAGGACCCTTGTGCAATGATGCACTGACACTTTTCCTGGTTTTAGGAGGTTCCTGACTAGCTCGGATAACTCCCTGGCTTTCTCCTCCGGGAGAAACACCTTTTTCTGGACTGTGTCCAGAATCATTCCTAGGAACAGCAGACGTGTCGTCGGAGACAGCTGCGATTTTGGAATATTTAGAATCCACCCGTGCTGTCGTAGAACTACTTGATATAGTGCTACTCCGTCCAACTGTTCTCTGGACCTTGCCCTTATCAGGAGATCGTCCAAGTAAGGGATAATTAAGACGCCTTTTCTTTGAAGAAGAATCATCATTTCGGCCATTACCTTGGTAAAGACCCGGGGTGCCGTGGACAATCCAAACGGCAGCGTCTGAAACTGATAGTGACAGTTTTGTACCACGAACCTGAGGTACCCTTGGTGAGAAGGGCAAATTGGGACATGGAGGTAAGCATCCTTGATGTCCAGGGACACCATATATTCCCCTTCTTCCTGGTTCGCTATCACTGCTCTGAGTGACTCCATCTTGATTTGAACCTTTGTATGTAAGTGTTCAAATATTTCAGATTTAGAATAGGTCTCACCGAGCCGTCTGGCTTCAGTACCACAATATAGTGTGGAATAATACCCCTTTCCTTGTTGTAGGAGGGGTACTTTGATTATCACCTGCTGGGAATACAGCTTGTGAATTGTTTCCAATACTGCCTCCCTGTCGGAGGGAAACGTTGGTAAAGCAGACTTCAGGAACCTGCGAGGGGGAGACGTCTCGAATTTCCAATCTGTACCCCTGGGATACTACTTGTAGGATCCAGGGGTCCACTTGCGAGTGAGCCCACTGCGCGCTGAAACTCTTGAGACGACCCCCCACCGCAGCTGAGTCCGCTTGTACGGCCCCAGCTTCATGCTGAGGACTTGGCAAAAGCGGTGGAGGGCTTCTGTTCCTGGGAATGGGCTGCCTGCTGCAGTCTTCTTCCCTTTCCTCTATCCCTGGGCAGATATGACTGGCCTTTTGCCTGCTTGCCCTTATGGGAACGAAAGGACTGAGGCTGAAAAGACGGTGTCTTTTTCTGCTGAGATGTGACTTGGGGTAAAAAAGGTGGATTTTCCAGCTGTTGCCGTGGCCACCAGGTCCGATGGACCGACCCCAAATAACTCCTCCCCTTTATACGGCAATACTTCCATGTGCCGTTTGGAATCTGCATCACCTGACCACTGTCGTGTCCATAAACATCTTCTGGCAGATATGGACATCGCACTTACTCTTGATGCCAGAGTGCAAATATCCCTCTGTGCATCTTGCATATATAGAAATGCATCCTTTAAATGCTCTATAGTCAATAAAATACTGTCCCTGTCAAGGGTATCAATATTTTCAGTCAGGGAATCCGACCAAGCCCACCCCAGCGCTGCACACCCAGGCTGAGGCGATCGCTGGTCGCAGTATAACACCAGTATGTGTGTATATACTTTTTAGGATATTTTCCAGCCTCCTATCAGCTGGCTCCTTGAGGGCGGCCGTATCTGGAGACGGTAACGCCACTTGTTTTGATAAGCGTGTGAGCGCCTTATCCACCCTAAGGGGTGTTTCCCAACGCGCCCTAACTTCTGGCGGGAAAGGGTATAACGCCAATAATTTTCTATCGGGGAAAACCCACGCATCATCACACACTTCATTTAATTTATCTGATTCAGGAAAAACTACAGGTAGTTTTTTCACACCCCACATAATACCCTCTTTTGTGGTACTTGTAGTATCAGAAATATGTAACACCTCCTTCATTGCCCTTAACATGTAACGTGTGGCCCAAATGGAAAATACGTTTGTTTCTTCACCGTCGACACTGGAGTCAGTGTCCGTGTCTGTGTCTGTGTCGACCGACTGAGGTAAATGGGCGTTTTAAAACCCCTGACGGTGTTTGAGACGCCTGGACAGGTACTAATTGGTTTGCTGGCCGTCTCATGTCGTCAACCGACCTTGCAGCGTGTTGACATTATCACGTAATTCCCTAAATAAGCCATCCATTCCGGTGTCGACTCCCTAGAGAGTGACATCACCATTACAGGCAATTGCTCCGCCTCCTCACCAACATCGTCCTCATACATGTCGACACACACGTACCGACACACAGCACACACACAGGGAATGCTCTGATAGAGGACAGGACCCCACTAGCCCTTTGGGGAGACAGAGGGAGAGTTTGCCAGCACACACCAAAACGCTATAATTATACAGGGACAACCTTTATATAAGTGTTTTTCCCTTATAGCATCTTAATATATATAATCATATCGCCAAATAAGTGCCCCCCCTCTCTGTTTTAACCCTGTTTCTGTAGTGCAGTGCAGGGGAGAGCCTGGGAGCCTTCCCACCAGCATTTCTGTGAGGGAAAATGGTGCTGTGTGCTGAGGAGAATAGGCTCCGCCCCCTTTTCGGCTGGCTTCTTCTCCCGTTTTTCTGAGACCTGGCAGGGGTTAAATACATCCATATAGCCCCAGGGGCTATATGTGATGTATCTTTTAGCCAGTATAGGTATTTCATTGCTGCCCAGGGCGCCCCCCCCAGCGCCCTGCACCCTCAGTGACCGCTGGTGTGAAGTGTGCTGACAACAATGGCGCACAGCTGCAGTGCTGTGCGCTACCTCATGAAGACTGAAAAGTCTTCTGTCGCCGGTTTCTGGACCTCTTCACTCTTCGGCATCTGCAAGGGGGTCGGCGGCGCGGCTCCGGGACCGGACTCCATGGCTGGGCCTGTGTTCGATCCCTCTGGAGCTAATGGTGTCCAGTAGCCTAAGAAGCCAATCCATCCTGCACGCAGGTGAGTTCACTTCTCTCCCCTAAGTCCCTCGTAGCAGTGAGCCTGTTGCCAGCAGGACTCACTGAAAATAAAAAACCTAACAAAACTTTTACTCTAAGCAGCTCTTTAGGAGAGCCACCTAGATTGCACCCTTCTCGGCCGGGCACAAAAATCTTAACTGAGGCTTGGAGGAGGGTCATAGGGGGAGGAGCCAGTGCACACCACCTGATCCTAAAGCTTTTACTTTTGTGCCCTGTCTCCTGCGGAGCCGCTAATCCCCATGGTCCTGACGGAGTCCCCAGCATCCACTTAGGACGTCAGAGAAATGAAACTCATAAAATGTTACAGCAAGCATGCCGTGGAGAAACATTTAGCCGTGCTGTAGTATATCAGTGGTGGAAGCAATTCAGAAAGAGTAATACGTGAGTGACTGACAAAGCGTGTTCTGGGACACCATCCACCGCGGTTACAGATGTCAACATCGCCAAAGCTGCAGAGATGTTGTAAAATGACAGAAGGTTAACTGTAGGTGATCTTTGATCTTCGCGTGGCATCTCATTCTAATGGGTTCAGCATATTGGGGCAGATGTATTAATCCTTGAGAAGTGATAAAGCAGTGATAAGTGGATGGTGATAACGCACCAGCCAATTACCCCCTGTCAGTTTACATATTGAAGCTGATTGGCTGGTACGTTATCACCTTGCACTTATCAGTGCTTTATCACTTCTCCAGGCTTAATATATCCGCCCCATTGTGACAAAGGAACTGAAAATTATCCACAATACTGCAGCACGGCTGTTTCTCCACTGTATGCTTGTCATAACATTTCATGAGTTTCATTTACGCTTCTGATTTAATCTCACAGACATCCGCCATGACGAAGGGTACGAAGATCTTCCACTTGCTGTGACCCAAACAAAGAAGACTACGGCAGTCCAACTGCAGGTTCAAACGCATCGATATATGAGCGTCACAATAACCAACATAGCATGGCCACGTCTACCTAATGTGAAATCTTATAGTTGACCCAAGAATGCTAAATCCTTTTACATATTGGCCTGATTCTGTGTCAGAAGCAAAGCTCCCACAAGTGCAGATCGCCATGGACCGTTGTTATGCTCAGGGGCAATTTTACAGGTTAGGCTGCCCCTAGGCACAACATTATTGGTCGCCCCCATCACTACTCCTCTGCCCTTTCATGTCGGAGGCAAGTCCTGATGCCTCCAGACCACCAAGATAGCCCCAACTTTACCCGCCACCGCCTCCTGCACCACAAATTAATCCCTTCCCTTTGACAGTTTCAAACTAAAAACTTAAGTCATAATGATGGGGAAAAAAACAAAGAAAAGAATCACCTGGCCTCATCTGACCAGCAGCCTAGCAAGGCTCTCATGTAGGGCAGCCTGCTATGCCGCCCCCCCCCCCCCTCCCCCATCAAAGTGGCTCCCCTATGCATGTGCCTTATGAGAAATCCACCACTGCTTATGCTAATGTGACTATATGCACAGCTTCACGCATACGGTCACACCGCCCACTGTTTTTCCATCCACAGCCACAACCACCATAATTTGTATTGGCACTTAATGGTTGGTGAAAGATATCCATCAGAAACAGGCGTTTGAAAATAGCCACCCAGATGCCTCCCACAGATGCCCATTTCACAGATGGAGAGATGCGGTCATGCACAAAGCGAACCTACTGCTCTCATAAACTATGTGCATGGTGCAGCAAATGCGCTGTCCGCAATTGCTTTATTCGTTTTGTAGCACAAACATAGGGGTAAAATTACTAAGATGAGAGTTCTATTTAAGATGGGATGTTGCCCATAGTGACCAATCATATTCTACTTCTCATTTCTCTAGCACCTTCTAGAAAATAATGCCTGAAATCTGACTGGTTGCTATGGGCAACATACCATTTTAAATAGAACTCCCATCTTAGTAAATTTACTCAATAGACTGCAAATATTTACTTGATGCACCCAGGGGTGTATCTAGCGGTCCGGGCACCCCTGGCAAAGTAAGGAACTGGCGCCCCCAAATTTGAAATAGGGATGGTGCATGTGCAAAAAAGGGACATGATCTTGTGGGAAAGGGGCCTGACCATACAATAGTTCCCCCAATTCAAATTACGCTACACAGTAGTAACCATTATACACATTATGCCCACACAGTAGCAGTTCCCTTTACACATTATGCCCACACAGTAATTCATATAACACTGAGGAGACATCAGCAGTGCCTGGCCTGGCTGAGGAAGCAATGCCAGGTAGTATAATAAAATAGTAGTGCAAAGAAGTGCAGTGCAACGCACTACCCAGTGGTGCAAGTAGAAAAAAATCTTAGTGGTATTGTGTGGCCAATGAAAATGGGGGCATGAATCACATATGACTCCAATAGTGCAGTGCCAGATACACATATGCCCCCAATAGTGCCAGATACACATATGCCCCCAGTGCCAGGTACACACATGCAACCACAGTGCCAGATACACATATGCACCCACAGTGCCAGATATGCCCCCATGGTGCTAGATATGCCCCCACAGTGTCAGATACACATATGACTCCATAGTGCTAGATATGCCCCCATAGTGCCAAATACACATATGCCCCCACAGTGCCAGATATGCCCCCATGTTGCCAGATATGCCCCAACATTGCCAGATACATATGCTCCCAGGGTGCCAGATATGCTGGACTTCCCTCTTAATTTATGATTGCCATCACCTGTGCTGAAACACCTTTCTTATCAATTCACCTGTTCAGCACAGGTGCCGGCAATCATACATTAAGACAAAAGTCCAGACGCAGAGCATTGTGTCCCTCCTGGAGAGGGTCATGTTGGGAGGTATGTAACAATAGTTCCCTGCCAGCATAGATAGTCATAGTCCCCATCCCTGCATATAGCCCCTCACCTCCCCAAGCACATAGCCATAGTCCCCATCCCCCTCCCAGCACATAGCTGTAGACCGCCCGTAGCACATAGTAGTAGTCTCCCCCACTCCCAGCACATACATAGCCTCCCCACACAGCACATAGCCCTAGTCCCCACCCCACAACATCCAAACAGATAGCCGTAGTGTCTGGCAATACCTGCTGTGCCGAGCTGCCTGGGATGGAGGGCGGAGGATCGCTCAGCAGGCATGAGCTGGTGCCGGTGTATGGCACCGCACCAAACTACGTGAAGAAACTGAAAATAAACTACAGCTCCCAGCAGCCCTTGCCGCTGGGAGCTCCCGACAGCAAGGGTTGCTGGGAGTTGTGGTTTATTTTCAGTTTCTTCCCTGTAGTGCATTGCGGTGCCGGACACCAGCGCCAGCTTCTGCCTGCTGAGTGATCCTCTGCCCTCCATCCCAGACGATGCACAGGCAGCTCGGCACAGCAGGTATTGCCAGACACTACGGCTTAAGAGATTCCACCCATTGGCTGAGGGTGGCACCATCAGGTGGCACCCCTTGCTCGGCTGGCGCCCCTGGCGAGTGCCATCCTGGCCAATGGGTAGATACGCCCCTGGATGCACCTGCTCTTGTCAGACTCAGAAACAGGTCCATTAGCATATACAGCAGTAGCTGCTTGTATACAAAGAGAGAAGTATACTTAAGGTTTTTTTTTAATTGCCGTCACCATTTTGTTTAATAGGTAGGTATGAACTTTTTTTCCAATATTTAGATGTCAGTGGGGGAGATTTATCAAATAAAGGGTCAGATTTAACAACGAGTAATATTCTAATATCGGGTGTAGTATGGGTGACCGGCGGTCTCCTGACCGCCGGTCACCTTACCGACGCCGGTATCCCGGCGGGGAGGGGCAAGTGCCGCAAGCCGCTTGCGGGCTCGCTGCGCTCGCCACACTGCGGGCTCGGTGGCGACCGCATTCCCGTGTCGTGGACACCCACGAGTGGAAATAGTCCCTGTTGGTCGGCATGCCGACCATCGGGATAGTGAGCCGTCGGGCTCACGGAGGAGGTCATGTGACTGTCGGTCAGCCGACCGGCGGTCACATGACTACCACCCCTAATATCAACCAGTCAGCTTCTGTCACTTTTCTAGCACAGGCTGTAAAGTGACAGATAGCAGCGGATTGGTTGGTACTTTATCTCTCTCCACTTTATCTCTCCACAAGATTGCTAAATCTCCACCTATAAGAGGAATTTATGCAACAGTAATTTTAGGACTGTTACACCTCCTCTGCTTCTCACAATAGTCCCTTGATCGTTTTCAGCCCCAGGCCCATGTGGCCCTTAATCCAGCTCTGATAGGATAATGAGGGTGGGGGCCCCAAATGAGTATATTGCCTAGGGCTCCATGAGTTTTTAATCTGACTCTGGGACCAAGCGGCTCTTTATAGAGGTGTGATGTCCGACATGCACCTTTTATGCATATGCAACACTCTGCTACGTCTTCCTCTTCTTTCTGTCCATCTTCTGTGTCACCGCTAGATGAGCAGTACGCAGGAGGAGTGCCCTGAGTCCCCCCTGAAGGATTATTCTGGCCCTCCTCTGTCCCACCCCTTTCTAGCACCCACCACTCTTTTGTCCCACCACCTGGTCTTTTGCCCCACCACCCACTCGGATTATCTTTTATTAGGGTATGGAGGAGAATGTGCATGTGGGTGTAGAATTACCAATCAGGGTGTATGCACAATCCTACATTTACTATGATCGAGCAAGAAGTTGGCTTGCATGCCTACAACACTCCTATGACACTCCCAGATGAAGATTGCATGATGACCTCCAATTTGCCATTCCAAAACACCCATTTCATGGAAACTGTGGTCCGTCATTGGCTTGATAAATCCATCATTTTTAAGAAGCGCCTGTATCTGCAGATACGTCCATCACAGAATCAGGCCCACTGACTAAAGATATTGTTAATGTAACAGGAATAAATGGAATAAGGCAGCTACTTTATCAATGCTCTGTCGTACCAATCACAGACTGCTGTTACTTGCCTATGAACTTCAGTAGGAAATGGAACGCCCACTTCTCACCATGCTGTCCGTCTCAACCTATAGAAACACTCTACATCACTGAAAAGAGACCTCAGCAGAGGACATTGGCCCTGTGTTTAACCTGTATGTACTTCATACTGTATTTAACAAACACCAATAAGCTTAGCATACCGCTGGTTGTCCCTGTATCAGTAACACCATCTAATACCATCTACAGGGCCGTTTCTACAGGCGTGCGAGCCGTGCATTTGCACGGGGCGCCCGCCGCGGCTCCTGCTGGCAGCTGCTGCCTTCAAACTCCTGCCTCCCCCCGCCCCTCTGTTTTACTCCGCTCGCTGGGCGGTGTTATACATTGTGACGCGATTGCGCCGTGACGTCATGACGTAGTGACGTCATGATGTCATACGCCCGGGGTTTAAATGATAAAGGTAGACGCCGCAGAGGAGCGGGTGGGCGCCTTTTTATAAGTGACGAGTGCGGCAGTTAGTTAGGCGCCAGGTCAGAGCGGCTTAGGCTGACGGAGCGGAGGCCCTATGGAGGAGTCACTCACTGCAGCTAGAGACAGTTTTTCAAAGGGCGCGTGCGGCGGCCCGCGGGCTGCGGCGGAGTTAGGGGAGGAGGACCGTGATGGACAGGCTGCAGCACTCACACCGTAATCCACCGATCTGACCACGCAGTGAGTATTCTGCAGCCAGCCCAGCAGTCTCTCACAGTCACAATCAGACTGCTGGCTTTTAGGGGTAATTTTCTTGATGTAGTTAATGTAGGCTATAGATGGAGCCTGCAATTCCCCCCCCCCCCCCCCCTTGTGTGTGTGTGGGCGCTGCCCTGAGCAAACATGGAATCCTATAATTCAACTTATTTTTAAATGGTGCCAATGTGTGTATTTATTTTGCAGGGTGGGCGGGGTTGGTGGGGTAGTTCATCATGTCATGCCTGACATTTTACCCCCCTCCATTTCCTTCCTTTTTTTTATTTTTTTTAATTAAAGGGTGGTGTGCAAGGGAGCCTATAATGTCACCTTATTTTATTGTGGGGGTGGGGGGGACACTTGCCTGCCGTACTGTATAAAATGGGGACACTTGCCTGCCGTACTGTATAAAATGGGGACACTTGCCTGCCGTACTGTATAAAATGGGGACCCTTGCCTGCCGTACTGTGTAAAATGGGGACACTTGCCTGCCATACTGTGTAAAATGGGGACACTTGCCTGCCGTACTGTGTAAAATGGGGACTCTTGCCCGCCGTACTGTGTAAAATGGGGACTCTTGCCTGCCGTACTGTGTAAAATGGGGACTCTTGCCTGCCGTGCCGTGTAAAATGGGGACACATTCCTGCCGTACTGTATAAAATGGGGACTCTTGTCTGCCACACTGTGTAAAATTGGGACTCTTACCTTCCGTAATGTGTATAATGGGGAAACGTGCCTGCCGTAATGTGTACAATGGAGACATGTGCCTGCCGTAATGTGTAAAATGGGGACACGTGCCTGCCGTAATGTGTAAAATGGGGACACGTGCCTGCCGTAATGTGTAAAATGGGGACACGTGCCTGCTGTAATGTGTAAAATGGGGACTCTTGCCTGCCGTACTGTGTAAAATGGGGACTTTTGATTTAATTTTTTTCCCTGTGGTGGCTGTGATATCAGATGAGGCCATGCCCATTTTAATAAGGCCACCCCCCCCCCCCTTTTTTATAGCTATGGGGGGCAAAAGAGTTTCCAGTTTCAGCGAAGACTTCCAAGGTTTTCCGTGTCCCTGCCAGGTGCAAGAACAAATGCACATGTGCAATTACACAGCAGAAGAGGACACCAACAAAGACAGGAACAATGCTGGACCTCATTGGAGGAAAAGTAATGTTAAATACAGGTGACATATTCATTGGTAATAAGCAGTCAGTAAAAAGGACAGCTCTCCTGATAAGAAGACTTCTGGGTTTAGGACCCGGAGCCCTTCTGTGCATTATGCAGGTTTCCCTACGGTCATACTACTCCTGCTCTACTCTACAAGCAGAGCCTTGTGTGTTTAACTAGATAACAGGCCAATCACTGAAGAAAATAAATAGCTGTAAAAAAATACAAAACAATTTACCTGCATGCCGCTGCACCCAGGGATCGGTGTCCGGTGGGCTCCTTCTCTCTGTGACCCCAGTCAGCTGATCTGTGCCTGTGAGCTGAGATGCTGTGAAACTCCCGACCAGCATCTCGGTTTATAGCACTGATCAGATGATCGGGCTAAAAGAGCAGGAGCACAGCAATCAGCTGACCAGATCACCAAGGAGCTCACCAGATCACCTGAGGTGAGTGTAATACCGCATTCAGATCGCAAATGCCGGATCCCACCCGGTAAAAGAAACGTGTCCTTACCGGGTGGGATCCGGCATTTGCTCCCCTCTGCTGGCTTTCCGACCCGGCAATATACCGGGTCGGTTGCCATAGCAGCGGAGGGGCGCAGCAGCAGCAGGGGTGGAGGCGGCGCTGGGAGATGAGCTCATCTCCTGCGCCGCCTCTCCCTATGCTGTGAATGGGAACCGGCTCCCATTCACACTGCACCTGACCCGGTATTCAACCCGGGTATAATCCTTCTTTTATACCGGGTTGAATTACCGGGTTAGGCGACCCGCTATTTCGCTGAAAGTGCTTTCACATCGCACACTGACCCGTGTCGACACGGCAATATGCCGTGTCGATACCGGGTTATTTGTGCGATGTGAAAATAAGAATTTACTTACCGATAATTCTATTTCTCATAGTCCGTAGTGGATGCTGGGGACTCCGTAAGGACCATGGGGAATAGCGGCTCCGCTGGAGACTGGGCACATCTAAAGAAAGCTTTAGGACTATCTGGTGTGCACTGGCTCCTCCCCCTATGACCCTCCTCCAAGCCTCAGTTAGGATACTGTGCCCGGACGAGCGTACACAATAAGGAAGGATTTTGAATCCCGGGTAAGACTCATACCAGCCACACCAATCACACCGTATAACCTGTGATCTGAACCCAGTTAACAGCATGATAACAGAGGAGCCTCTGAAAGATGGCTCACAACAATAATAACCCGATTTTTGTAACAATAACTATGTACAAGTATTGCAGACAATCCGCACTTGGGATGGGCGCCCAGCATCCACTACGGACTATGAGAAATAGAATTATCGGTAAGTAAATTCTTATTTTCTCTAACGTCCTAAGTGGATGCTGGGGACTCCGTAAGGACCATGGGGATTATACCAAAGCTCCCAAACGGGCGGGAGAGTGCGGATGACTCTGCAGCACCAAATGAGAGAACTCCAGGTCCTCCTCAGCCAGGATATCAATTTTGTAGAATTTTACAAACGTATTTGCTCCTGACCAAGTAGCTGCTCGGCAAAGTTGTAAAGCCGAGACCCCTCGGGCAGCCGCCCAAGATGAGCCCACCTTCCTTGTGGAGTGGGCATTTACAGATTTTTGGCTGTGGCAGGCCTGCCACAGAATGTGCAAGCTGAATTGTACTACAAATCCAACGAGCAATAGTCTGCTTAGAAGCAGGAGCACCCAGCTTGTTGGGTGCATACAGGATAAACAGCGAGTCAGATTTCCTGACTCCAGCCGTCCTGGAAACATATATTTTCAGGGCACTGACAACGTCTAGCAACTTGGAGGCCTCCAAGTCCCTAGTAGCCGCAGGCACCACAAATAGGTTGGTTCAGGTGAAACGCTGAAACCACCTTGGGGAGAAACTGAGGACGAGTCCTCAATTCCGCCCCGTCCGAATGGAAAATCAGATAAGGGCTTTTTCAGAATAAAGCCGCCCATTCTGACACGCGCCTGGCCCAGGCCAGGGCCAACAGCATGACCACTTTTCATGTGAGATATTTTAACTCCACAGATTTAAGTGGTTTAAACCAATGTGACTTTTGGAACCCAAAACTACATTGAGATCCCAAAGTGCGACTGGAGGCACAAAAGGAGGCTGTATATGCAGTACCCCTTTTACAAACGTCTGAACTTCAGGGACTGAAGCTAGTTCTTTTTGGAAGAAAATTGACAGGGCCGAAATTTGAACCTTAATGGACCCCAATTTCAGGCCCATAGACACTCCTGTTTGCAGGAAATGTAGGAATCGACCCAGTTGAATTTCCTCCGTCGGGCCTTACTGGCCTCGCACCACGCAACATATTTTCGCCAATTGCGGTGATAATGTTTTTGCGGTTACATCCTTCCTGGCTTTGATCAGGATAGGGATGACTTCATCCGGAATGCCTTTTTTCCTTCAGGATCCGGCGTTCAACCGCCATGCCGTCAAACGCAGCCGCGGTAAGTCTTGGAACAGACAGGGTCCTTGCTGAGCAGGTCCCTTCTTAGAGGTAGAGGCCACGGATCCTCCATGAGCATCTCTTGAAGTTCCGGTTACCAAGTCCTTCTTGGCCAATCCGGAACCACGAATATAGTGCTTACTCCTCTCCATCTTATCAATCTCAGTACCTTGGGTATGAGAGGCAGAGGAGGGAACACATACCCTGACTGGTACACCCACGGTGTTACCAGAGCGTCTACAGCTTATTGCCTGAGGGTCCCTGGACCTGGCGCAATACCTGTCGAGTTTTTAATCATGTGGAAGACTTCTGGGTGAAGTCCCCACTCTCCCGGGTGGAGGTCGTGCTGAGGAAGTCTGCTTCCCAGTTGTCCACTCCCGGAATGAATACTGCTGACAGTGCTATCACATGATTTTCCGCCCAGCGAAAAATCCTTGCAGCTTCTGTCATTGCCCTCCTGCTTCTTGTGCCACCCTGTCTGTTTACGTGGGTGACTGCCGTGATGTTGTCCGACTGGATCAACACCGGCTGACCTTGAAGCAGAGGTCTTGCTAAGCTTAGAGCATTGTAAATGTCCCTTAGCTTCAGGATATTTATGTGAAGTGATGTCTCCAGGCTTGACCATAAGCCCTGGATATTCCTTCCCTGTGTGACTGCTCCCCAGCCTCGCAGGCTGGCATCCGTGGTCACCAGGACCCAGTCCTGAATGCCTAATCTGCGGCCCTCTAGAAGATGAGCACTCTGCAACCACCACAGGAGGGACACCCTTGTCCTTGGTGACAGGGTTATCCGCTGATGCATCTGAAGATGCGACCCGGACCATTTGTCCAGCAGGTCCCACTGGAAAGTTCTTGCGTGGAATCTGCCGAATGGGATTGCTTCGTAGGAAGCCACCATTTTACCCAGAACCCTTGTGCATTGATGCACTGAGACTTGGCTCGGGTTTAGGAGGTTCCTGACTAGCTCGGATAACTCCCTGGCTTTCTCCTCCGGGAGAAACACCTTTTTCTGGACTGTGTCCAGGATCATCCCTAGGAACAGAAGACACGTCGTCGGAACCAGGTGCGATTTTGGAATATTGAGAATCCAATCGTGCTGCCGCAACACTACCTGAGATAGTGCTACACCGACCTCCAACTGTTCCCTGGATCTTACCCTTATCAGGGAATTGTCCAAGTAAGGGATAACTAAAATTCACTTCCTTCGAAGGAATATCATCATTTCGGCCATTACCTTGGTAAAGACCCGGGGTGCCGTGGACCATCCATACGGCAGCGTCTGAACTGATAGTGACAGTTCTGTACCATAAACCTGAGGTACCCTTGGTGAGAAGGGTAAATTTTGACATGAAGGTAAGCATCCTTGATGTCCCGAGACATCATGTAGTCCCCTTCTTCCAGGTTCGCAATCACTGCTCTGAGTGACTCAATCTTGAATTTGAACCTCTGTATGTAAGTGTTCAAAGATTTTAGATTTAGAATCGGTCTCACCGAGCCGTCCGGCTTCGGTACCACAACAGTGTGGAATAATACCCCGTTCCCTGTTGCAGGAGGGGTATCTTGATTATCACCTGCTGGGAATACAGCTTGTGAATGGCTTCCAAAACTGTCTCCCTGTCAGAAGGAGACATCGGTAAAGCCGACTTTAGGAAACGGCGAGGGGGAGACGTCTCGAATTCTAATTTGTACCCCTGAGATATCACCTAAAGGATCCAGGGGTCTACTTGCGAGTGAGCCCACTGCGCGCTGAAATTCATTGAGACGGGCCCCCCACCGTGCCTGATTCTGCTTGTAAAGCCCCAGCGTATACTGAGGGCTTGGCAGAGGCGGGAGAGGGTTTCTGTTCCTGGGAACTGGCTGATTTCTGCAGCCTTTTTCCTCTCCCTCTGTCACGGGGCAGAAATGAGGAACCTTTTGCCCGCTTGTCCACGAAAAGACTGCGCCTGATAATACGGCGTCTTCTCATGTTGAGAGGCGACCTGGGGTACAAACGTGGAATTCCCAGCTGTTGCCGTGGCCACCAGGTCTGAAAGACCGACCCCAAATAACTCCTCCCCTTAATAAAGCAATACTTCCAAATGCCGTTTGGAATACGCATCACCTGACCACTGACGTGTCCATAACCCTCTACTGGTAGAAATGGACAACGCGCTTAGACTTAATGCCAGTCGGCAAATATTCCGCTGTGCATCACGCATATATAGAAATGCATCTTTTAAATGCTCTATAGGCAAAAATATACTGTCCCTATCTAGGGTATCAATATTTTCAGTCAGGGAATCCGACCACGCCAACCCAGCACTGCACATCCAGGCTGAGGCGATTGCTGGTCGCAGTATAACACCAGTATGTGTGTAAATACCTTTTAGGATACCCTCCTGCTTTCTATCAGCAGGATCCTTAAGGGCGGCCATCTCAGGCGAAGGTAGAGCCCTTACAAGCGTGTGAGCGCTTTATCCACCCTAGGGGGTGTTTCCCAACGCACCCTAACCTCTGGCGGGAAAGGATATAATGCCAATAACATTTTAGAAATTATCAGTTGTTATCGGGGGAAACCCACGCATCATCACACACCTCATTTAATTTCTCAGATTCAGGAAAACTACAGGTAGTTTTTCCTCACCGAACAAAATACCCCTTTTTTGGTGGTACTCGTATTATCAGAAATGTGTAAAAACATTTTTCATTGCCTCAATCATGTAACGTGTGGCCCTACTGGAAGTCACATTCGTCTCTTCACCGTCGACACTGGAGTCAGTATCTGTGTCGGCATCTATATCTGCCATCTGAGGTAACGGGCGCTTTAGAGCCCATGACGGCCTATGAGACGACTGGACAGGCACAAGCTGAGTAGCCGGCTGTCTCATGTCAACCACTGTCTTTTATACAGAGCTGACACTGTCACGTAATTCCTTCCAACAGTTCATCCACTCAGGTGTCGACCCCCTAGGGGGTGACATCACTATTACAGGCAATCTGCTCCGTCTCCACATCATTTTTCTCCTCATACATGTCGACACAAAAGTACCGACATACAGCACACACACAGGGAATGCTCTGATAGAGGACAGGACCCCACTAGCCCTTTGGGGAGACAGAGGGAGAGTTTGCCAGCACACACCAGAGCGCTATATATATACAGGGATAACCTTATATAAGTGTTTTCCCCTTATAGCTGCTGTATCTTTAATACTGCGCGTAATTAGTGCCCCCCTCTCTTTTTTAACCCTTTCTGTAGTGTAGTGACTGCAGGGGAGAGCCAGGGGAACTTCCCTCCAACGGAGCTGTGAGGGAAAATGGCGCCAGTGTGCTGAGGAGATAGGCTCCGCCCCTTTTTCGCGGACTTTTCTCCTGCTTTTTTTATGGATTCTGGCAGGGGTTAAAATTCATCCATATAGCCCTGGGGGCTATATGTGATGTATTTTCGCCAGCCAAGGTGTTTTTATTGCGTCTCAGGGCGCCCCCCCCCCAGCGCCCTGCACCCTCAGTGACCGAAGTGTGGTGTGCTGAGAGCAATGGCGCACAGCTGCAGTGCTGTGCGCTACCTTGTTGAAGACAGGACGTCTTCTGCCGCCGATTTTCCGGACCTCTTCTGCCTTCTGGCTCTGTAAGGGGGCCGGCGGCGCGGCTCTGGGACCCATCCAAGCTGGGCCTGTGATCGTCCCTCTGGAGCTAATGTCCAGTAGCCTAAGAAGCCCAATTCACTCTGCACGCAGGTGAGTTCGCTTCTTCTCCCCTTAGTCCCTCGATGCAGTGAGCCTGTTGCCAGCAGGTCTCACTGAAAATAAAAAACCTAAACTAAAACTTTCACTAAGAAGCTCAGGAGAGCCCCTAGTGTGCACCCTTCTCGTTCGGGTACAGAGATCTAACTGAGGCTTGGAGGAGGGTCATAGGGGGAGGAGCCAGTGCACACCAGATAGTCCTAAAGCTTTCTTTAGATGTGCCCAGTCTCCTGCGGAGCCGCTATTCCCCATGGTCCTTACGGAGTCCCCAGCATCCACTTAGGACGTTAGAGAAAGGGGTATTAGCTAGGTGGGGAAGAGGGGTGTAGCCGACGGTGCATGCACAGGAGAAAAATACCCTGAGAAGGGGTTCACTACGATATGCCAGCGGTCGGGCTCCCGGCGACCAGCATACCGGCGTCGGGAGCCCGACCGCCGGCTTACCGACAGTGTGGCGAGTGCAAATGAGCCCCTTGCGGGCTCGCTGCGCTCGCTACGCGCGCTACACTATTTTATTCTACCTCCAGGGGGGTCGTGGACCCCCATGAGGGAGAATAAGTGTCGGTATGCCGGCTGTCGGGATCCTGTGCGCCGGGATCCCGTCAGTCGGCATACTGAAGACCACCCCTGAGAAGTGCACGGGAGAGATTTACAGGAAATGAGTGTTGTGTCTCTGTAAGTATTCATTGACACAAACAGACACAGAGACCTGGAGCTGATACCAGCATGCTGCTTCCAACTTTACTTAACTGCAAATGAACATAAAGCAACACACTTTTGCAGCAAGCTGCACAATAGCACTGAATAACAAACAATGGTGAAACATGGTACTACAAGTATAACACAGAATGCACAGCAATGTGAATCTGACATAGCCAGATTCCAATATCTAACAGTTCCCTCCGCATGCAGATAAATGCCTCTTAACCCATATTACAAGTCCAGTCTTTGTGTTGCATGTCTTACACGAGAAGGATAGCGGCGGTCCTCATGAATGACCTGTGAACTTGGAGCAGGAGCACTTAAGATGTTTGTCGACTTTACTGTGTTTGTGTTCACTTCAACATTATCATGGGGCTGGAACAATTGTGCAACTCCGGACAGGTCATCTGAACAATCCGCTGTGTCTACTGGTGTGGGTATTGACACCGGAGCTTCTGCAAATGTTTTTTCTCCAGCGTAGGTGATCCATTATGGTCACGTAGTTGATCCAGGTGCCTGTGCCACAGTACCCCAAGCTCAATTTCCACTGTATATGACAGTGGGCCTTTACGTTGTTTAACTGTTGCAATTACCCACTTCTGTCCCCCACGATAGTTACTGGCCCACACAGTCTGGCCTACAGACAGAACTCACATTTTGATACCACCTGAACTTAGAGACTGCTTCAGTTGCCGAACACGAATCCGTCCACGAATATCCGGCTTGATCAAATCCAGTCGAGACCTGAGGTTCCTGCCCAGAAACAGCTTAGCTGGGGTTTGATTCATTGTGGCATGAACCAAATTCCTGTAGGCAAACAAGAAATTGGAGAGCCCCTATCCATGCCCCTCTCTGTACGCATGGCGCTGCAAGCTTGCTTTAAGGTTTGTATGAAGTGTTCAGCCAGTCCATTTGTAGCCAGGTGATATGAGGCGGAGGTAATATGACGAATTACGTTTTTCTTCAGAAAAGTCTGGAACTCTTCAGCGGTAAACTGAGGCCGATATTGCTGACCAACTGCTCTGGTACCCCTGTTCTGGCAAAAAGATCCTCAACACTTCCACCGTGTGTGCAGTTGTAGTAGAAGTAACTGTAAAATCTTCAGGTCATTTGGAACAGGTATCCACCAGGAACATGGACCCTAGAAATGGTCCCGCAAAGTCCACATGTATCCGCTGCCATGCAGTGGATGGCCACTCCCATGAATGCAATGGTGCTGGAGCAGGCATATTTTGAACAGACTGGCACCCGAAACATTCTCTGCCAGATCCTCCAACTATTGATACAAGCCTGGCCACCAGACAAAACTTCTGGCAAGTGCCTTCATTTTGACCATGCCCAAATTACCCACATGGAGCTCCTCTAAAATTCTTGCACGCAGCTTGACAGGCACAATGATCCGCAACCCCCAGAGGAGGCAGCCAGTATCAACTGTCAACTCATTCCTCTGATGAAAGTAAGGGGCCAGCTTCCAAAGCACAAGGCGCAACCCACCCGTTTTGTGTGGCTGTGAGAACTTGTGCCAGGATAGGGTCCCGAGCAGTCTCACATCTTATCATACTGGCAGTTATGGGAAGACATTCCACTTGTGTCATTGTCATTCCACGAATCCTCGGTTGTCTGTGACAATGGGGCAGTCTGTAAAGGCAGTTGAGACAACCCATCGGGATCCGGTCTGAAGATTGACACTGTCTAGGTCGATAACGTTTAGGTCGACCACTATAGGTCGACAGTCGTTAGGTCGACAGGGTTTCTAGGTCGACATGTGCTAGGTCGGCAGGTCAAAAGGTCGACATGAGTTTTTCAAATTTTCTTTCTTTTTTGGACTTTTTCTTACTTAAAGATCCACGTGGACTACGATTGGAACGGTAATCTGCCCGTAGCATGGCAAGCGAAGCGAGCCATCCGAGTGGACACGGTGCACTAATCGGGGTTCCCGGTCACTCAACTAAGAAAACGACACCAAAAAAACAACAACTCATGTCGACCTTTTGACCTAGCACATGTCGACCTTCCAACCCTGTCGACCTTCCAACCCTGTCGACCTAGTGACTGTATACCTTTAGTGGTCGACCTAAACATTGTCGACCTAGACACTGTCGATCTAATGAATGTTGTGCAGTCCGCTTGATTTCTATAGTATAGCAATGTCCACCTAAGAACAGGGCCCAGCGCTGCATCCTTGTAGCCGCCGCGACAAGAATACCCTTTTGAGGGTTAAAGATGGACAAAAGTGGTTGATGGTCAGTCACGAGTATGAATTTCTTGCCATAAAAAATACTGATTGAATCGTTTAACTCCCAAACGAGGCTTAAGGCTTATCTGTCAATCTGTGCATAGTTACGTTACAGCCTTGGATAATGCCAGAGATGCAAAAGCTATTGGACGCTCCTGTCCATCTGGCATAGTATGTGACATGACAGCTCCAATGCCGTAAGATGAGGCATCACAGGCCACTCTAACAGGAAGCGAGTGGTTGTAGTGGGTTAACACCGTGTCTGATGTTATCAAGTCATTTGCCTTTGTGAAAGCATGCTCACATTCTGTAGACCAGGCATTCCCAACCGCAGTCCTCAAGGCACACCAACAGTGCAGGTTTTAGTGATATCCAGGCTTGAACACAGGTGACTTAATTAGTACCTTAGTTATTTTGATTTAACCATCTGTGCTGAAGATAGGATATCACTAAAACCTGCACTGTTGGTGTGCCTTGAGGACCGTGGTTGGGAATGCCTGCTGTGGACCATAGCTATTTCTGACCCTGCTGGAGCAACTGATGTAATGGATGCTTTCTGCTAGGTTAGGCAAGAATGTATGGTAATAGTTATTGAACCCTTAGAAGGAGCGAAGCTGGGACACGTCTTTTGGCGGGGGAGCCTTTAACACAGCTTCCACTTTTTCTTTACATTTGTGTAGTCCCTTTGCATCAATCTGTGTCCACAGTATGTGACAGAGGCCATGAAGAACTCACACTTGTCTCTTTTGACTATGAGCCCATATTGTTCAAGCCACTTCAACACCAGTTTAAGATTTTGGAGGTGTTCTGCATCAGACAAACCTGTCACAATAATGTCATCCAGATAGCACTGGGTACCAGGAACCGATTGTAACACCTGGTCCATGGCTTGTTGCCAAAGGGCAGGGGCAGAAGTAATGCCAATGTACTTTTGTGTGTGTTAATGGTGAGGAACACCTTTGAATCGTCCTCTATCTCCATTTGTAGATACGCATCAGCTAGGTCAGTCTTGCTAAACTTCTGTCCTCTAGCCAGATTTGGAAAGATATCTTCAATTTCTGGTAATGGGTAGTGATCTGTTTGCAATACTCGATTTATGGTGACCTTGAAATCCCCGCACAGCCGTACTGTGATATTTTTTTTTTTTTACAATTGGAACTACTGAAGTTGCCCAAGGGCTCCAATCCACCTTGGATATGAGTTTCTCACTTTCCAGCCGGTCTAACTCCAGCTCCACCTTCTGCCTGATAGCGTACAGTACTGGCCGCGCTTTATGGAACCTGGGAACAGCTCCATCTTTGAGCACTAGCTTCCCTTTTATGTGTTGCAAAGTCCCAAAGCCTGGTTGAAAAACAGCTGTAGCTTGGTTAAGGACTGTTTTCAGGCTTTTGATGACTGACCAGTCTAATTTAATTTTTCGTAGCCATTCCCGACCCCACAATGCTGGCCCGCCTTTTTGCACGATGTATAAGTCCAGAATCTCCTGCTGGCCATTATACTGCACAAGTATGGGCAACACACCGCATGGAATAATTTTCTCCCCAGTATATGATTTAAGCATCACTGAAGTTTTGTTTAATTTAACCTTTTTAAAATGGCATTTGTACTCTTGCTGTGACATTACAAAGACTGCTGATCCTGTGTCCAGATCCATTTTAATCGGGTGGCCATTGATTTGTGGAGTGACACAAATTGCTTGGTTGTCACCCCCTTTCACTGCAAACACTTCCAAACTGTCCAGATCATTGCCGCTGTCTGAGTCCACCTCATGGTCTATCAAAATATATGTATTCCTTAATCTACTGTGAGATTCTTTCTCCCGCCAGTGGCCTCAGCCTGATATGCCTGCGACCAGCAAACACATTTAATATGCTCCTTTTTGTTACATTTCCTACACAGTGTTTAAACCTACAGTCCCTGGACGCAGATGTATCTGCACCACAGCTGTAGCATACTTCTAATGGGGACCATGTGCATGCAAGGGCATTGTGTTTGTTGTTACCATTTTGTGAACTTGTGATGCAGGCTTGCCAGCTATTTGGAGCTCTATCACATCCTTAGCTGCAGTTTCCATTGATAGTGCCACTTGTACTGAGCGTGTAAACGTGAGGTCTGTCTCTGTTAGTAAAAGTTTTTGCACACTTTTGCTTAAAATCCCACACACCAGACGGTCTCTCAGGGCATCATTCAGGCCATCTCCAAACTGACAGTGCTCTGAGAGTATTTTTAATTCTGCCACATATGCAGCTACTGATTCCCTCTCCTCTTGGTTCCGTTTATGAAATCTGAACTGTTCCGCTTTCAGGAGAGGCTTAGGAGACAGCTGTTCTTGTAAAATTTTAACAATATCTGCATAAGACTTAGTAGCAGGTTTCACAGGGGACACTAAATTGCGGAGCAGACCATAGGCTTTTCCTCTCATCGCACTTCATAGTACTGGTACTTCTTTGTCTACAGCAATGTTATTTGCCAGAAAATGAATAGGTTGTTCCCTCTTCCCTTAGCTTCTACACCATCCAGTTTAAGCTTTACCTTAAGATATCAGGAGGTGTGCCTGGCTGTCCTGCAGGCCTAAATAGAGAATGGGACCGGAGACACCATACAGATCAGGGTTGTGGAGTCACTCTGTATGGCTGCCTGTGATGGGAGATGCAGCATACAGCATCCATCCATTAACAGCTGAGGAAAGCTGGCCACTGGAATGGAGCACTTGTGACCTGTGATGTGTGGACAATAATAATCACTTAAAAGGCATGAAGCTCACGCTTCTCCCTCGTCATTAGGGAAATGGGCAGGATGAGGCAGGGCAGCCTGACTCCACGAAATTCAGGAATCTCCAGGACATTCCGGGAGAGTAGGCAATAGGCAAGACTTATTTAATCCTACTATCAGTTATTCTTTATACATCTGAACTATTTGACTATGAGAACAAGAGACCAGCACAGTTGAACTAGATATGGTTGGGGTAACACATCTATAGATAGAAACTAGTCTTTTCAAAAGAATCTTGATTATAGGGCTTTGTGCTGAGAATCTTTTGTTACTAAAAATAGGATTTTGGTACTTACCAGATAAATCCCTTTCTTTGAATCCACAGGGAACACTGGAGTACTCTTGGGATGTGGATGGGGCGTTAGCAGGGATAGGCACATTTAAATATTTAAAATAGTAATGCTCCACCCCCTCCATACTCTCAAAGGTACCTCAGTGTATGTTACTGAACCGAACAGGAGCGATAGAGAGGATGAACAATAGAGAATTACATATAACATTATAACATAACGGACAACAATAAGTTGACACATAACGTAACGGACAACTAAACGGTTGCCACAATAATAGATATCACCTTAACATTTGAACAAGTTGGTGAGAATGTGTTACCATAAGATCCACTGAGCTTACCACAAGACAAGTAAAAACTGCTTTGGGCGGGCATCCAGTGCCCCCTGTGGATTCAAAGAAAATGATTTATGTGGTAAGTACCAAAATCCTATTTTCTTTTTCATCCACTAGGGGTCACTGGAGTACTCTTGGGGTGTACCAAAGTTTCCCCCTTGGGCGGGAGAGCTGTTTGGCACCTGTAACACTAGACGGCCAGAGCTAGATGCTGATGCCGCAAATGTATCAAACTTGTAAAAGCGCACAAACATGTGCACTGATGACCATGTAGCCACACGGCAAAGTTGCGTCGTAGAAGCCCCACGACCAGCTGCCCAAGAAGTTCCTACAGAACGTGTGGAATGAGCTGAAACTGATATAGGTGGTTGTAGCCTAGCATGAAGGTAAACCTGACGTATGGTCAGTTTAATCCATCTAGATAAGGTCTGCTTGGAAGCTGGCCAGCCCATCTTGACTGCATCATAGAGAACAAACAATGTATGCGTTTTACGTACTGTTGATGTTCGGGCCACATAAACGTGGAGCTGAAGTTCCTGAAGTAGCTGAAGTTCCTGAACCTTCTGATAACACAGGAACTATGATTGGTTGATTGATGTGAAAAGAAGATACCACCTTTGGTAGGAAAGTGGGATTTGTCTGAAGTATCGCTCTATCATCATGAAACACCAGATACGGTGGCTTGCATGACAAGGCACCCAATTCTGAAACACGCCTTGCTAAAGCTAAAGCTAGAAGAAACAGTGTTTTCCAAGTGAGAAATTTAACATCCACTTGTTGTAAGGGTTCAAAAACAGAAGACTGTAAAAAATCTAAAACCAGATTCAAGTCCCATGGCGCTGTAGGTGGTATAAATGGAGGTTGTACTCTGAGGACACCTTGCAGGAAAGTGTGCACTGTTGGCAAAAGGGCCAAACGCCTTTGAAAGTAAATTGACAAGGCAGAGACCTTCACCTTTAGCGTAGATAAACGTAGTCCTCCATCTAACCTAGTCTGTAAAAATAGCAAAAGACGGGATAACTTGAAAGATGATGTTGGAAACTTTCAAGCTTCACACCACCCTATATAGGCACGCCAAATTCTGTAATAATGAGCTGCCGTAACTGGCTTTCTAGCACGTAACATGGTTTGTATAACCGATTCTGGAATGCCCTCTCGTCTTAAGGCGGTTTCAACAGCCACCCCGTCAAACGCAGCCGCGCTAAATCGGGGTAAAGGAACAGACCCTGTTGCAGCAGGTCCGGACGTAGCTGGAGCGGCCAATGATCTTCTGTGAGTAGCCTACAGAGTTCCGAGAACCATGCTCTCCGAGGCCAATGAGTTGCCACTAGTATGACTGTCGTGGACTCTCTTTTGATCCGCTTTAACAACCGATAAAGCAGTGGAAATGGTGGAAACAGATACACAAGGCTATATGGCCATGCGATTGTAAGAGCATCCACTGCCACTGCCTTTGGATCTCTTGTTCTGGACACATACTGGGGTGATTGATGATTTTGGTGAGATACCATTAGATCCACCTGTGGGTAACCCCTCCGCTGGACCAACATCTGGAACATTTATGGATTTAACACCCATTCTCCTGGATGAAAATCCTGAAGGCTGAGATAATCCGCCTCCCAGTTGTCCACTCCAGGAATAAACACTGCCGACAATATCATTTGGTGATTCTCGGCCCAATTCAGGATTCGAGCAACTTCCCGCATGGCCATGCAACTTCGAGTTCCTCCTTGTTTGTTGATGTACGCGACTGCCGTCTGACTGGACCTGGACAGTCTGAGACTGGAGCATGTGCACTGCCTATCGCAGCGTGTTGTAAATTGCCCTGAGTTCCAGGACATTTATTGACAGTAATCTTTCTTGTTCTGACCAGAGACCCTGAAGCTAACAATTTTAGACCACTGCTCCCCAACCTCTGAGACTTGCATCCGTTGTCAGAATTATCCAATTCCAGACTTCGAATCTTCTTCCTGCAGTGAGACTGTGAACTTGGAGCCACCAGAGTAGTGATACTCTGGCCTTTGGAGACACCAGCACCAACTGATGAATTTGTAGATACGAGCCTGACCACTGAGCGAGAAAAAACAGTTGAAAAGGACGAGAGTGAAATCTTCTGAACTGGAGTGCTTCAAAAGATGCCACCATCTTTCCTAACAGTCGAATGCACAAATGCACCGAGACTGTCCGTGGTTTGAGCACTAACTGTACCCAGAGCCGTAACTAGGTGTGTGCCGATGGTGCCTTGCACACAGCGCAAATGCACTGAGGGCGCACCATCGGCCATCACACCCGCTGCTAGCTCTGCCTCTGATTGACTGCCTGCTGATGGCGGCGGCGGCGCCGCCTGTGTCCGCGGACGGCGGCGCCGCCTGCATGCTGCTGAAGTTGCCCCCACCGCCGCCCGCCCGTGTCCCTCTGCAGCCGCTGCCCGCCCGCACCCACACTCTACTGCTGCACACCGAGGAGCCCTGGACTCGAGCCTCTAGAACGTGGAAGAGCCTGTATCAGTGCTGCTGTCTGGTAAGGTTAGTAAATATTTGACTATTATTTGCAAAGAGAAAAGGCAACGCTTCTATTCCTCGTTTGGACTCTGCCTGCCAAGAACGCAGCCAAAGTGCACGTTGTGCCACAACTAGTGGAGCTGAAAGGCGAGAACTAACCTGGCCGTTCTATTCTATTTAAGATGGGATGTTGCCCATAGCAACCAATCAGATTCTACGTCTCATTTATCTGGCACCTTCTAGAAGATAATACCTGGAATCTGATTGGTTGCTATGGGCAACATCCCATCTTAAACAGAAGTCCCATCTTATTAAATTTACCCCCATGACTCAGTAAAAATGTTAATAAAGTGTGTATAAGCCCGAAGTGCAGTGAACGTGGGACACACTACATGAAACCTGTGATGTACAGAATTCCTACTAACACCCCTGCTCCTCCGGTGGTCAAGTGTTGTAGTACAGCAAACTTCCTGCAAGAAGAAGCAAAAAGTTGAGTTATAATGGCATCCAGCCATGTGCTTAGCAATATATATGTATATACATGAAAAGCTATGCATAATTAAAAATAAATAAACACCTATAACAGGTATTGATTATAACTGAAGCGCCTGACATATAAATACAATAGATTATCTGTCTTATAGACCCCTAATCACTTCGCCCTATGAGCCTGTTGATAGCTGCAGTGCCGCTGTGGGAGTAAAACACGCCCCCCCCCCCCCCCCCCCTGTGTGATCTCCCTCTGTCAGTGTGGCAGAGATTGTTGCTGGGAGACCGCGGCAGCAGCACACTGTCCGTGGTCTGGAAGGGAGAGGTGAGCCGCGGCAGCGTTGAAGTTGTCTGCGGCCATGTAAAACCCGGTGAGCGGTCATGGGAGCAGCAGAGTGTGTCCAGTGGCGGCTGCTAGGCAGTCCGCGGCTGGGCTGTGGAGCGGCGCTGGGAAGCGGCGGCTGGCGACCAGCGGCAGGGAGGCAGCATATAATACACTTAACAGACCCCACATGGCGGGCGGCAGCGTGAGCTGACTGCCCGTCACCCCCAGCAATACCCAGCAAGTGAGCGATGGCAGTGTGAGCTGCCTAACTGCTCATTACCCGAATATGGAGGAGGCTATGATGGGGCTTCTCTTCCAAGCTCTGTCCAGCTCCTTCTGCAGCCCCAGGCTGCAATCAGCTCAGCTTAAGTTGGTCTATGGTGGTGCTCCTCTCTTGAGCGCTGACAAGCCAATAGCTGCAGTCAGCAGCACCAACAATCCCGGACCCTAGCTTCTTTATAAGCTGGGAAGGGAATGAGTGTAAAAAAAAAGAAAAAGAAAATGAAAAATCAAAGTAAAAAATAGAAATAAAGTGGAGAATTCTCCACGTGTGTTCTGTCCCGACTGAGCACAGAAAAAACACTGAGGTACCTTTGGGAGTATGGAGGGGGTGGAGAGTTACTAATTTAAATGTGCCTATCCCTGCTAACGCCCCGTCTATATCCCAAGAGTACTCCAGTGACCCCTAGTGAATGAAAAGGAAAACAAATTAGTGCTGTATTAAGTCTCTAGTGACTCACTGTAAATGTAACTGCATGTGTTTGCTGCCTGTGTCCGCCTGTGTCCGCGGACGGCGGCGCCGCCTGCATGCTGCTGAAGTTGCCCCCACCGCCGCCCGCCCGTGTCCCTCTGCAGCCGCTGCCCGCCCGCAACTTCCTCTGAAGTTGAAGCCGCCGTCCGCCTGTGTCTAGCTGAAGCCGTCGGCTTCAGCTGGACACAGGCAGGCGGGCGGACGGACGGACGGGCAGGCGGACGGCGGCGGCGGCTTCAACTTCAGAGGTTTTCAAGCCGCAGCGCTGCGGCTTCACTGTTACTGTATGATGACAGCAGTCTGATGATGGCCCAGCGGCAGCCCGGCCCCCCTCCCCTGCAATTCGGGAGAGACATCACGTGATGATGTCAGACGTCTCTCCTACACTGCCCTGCGCCCACACTCTACTGCTGCACACCGAGGAGCCCTGGACTCGAGCCTCTAGAACGTGGAAGAGCCTGTATCAGTGCTGCTGTCTGGTAAGGTTAGTAAATATTTGACTATTATTTGCAAAGAGAAAAAAGTATTTTAAATGTTGCTTTCAAAGTTTTTTTTTTCTTTTTATATTTAGGGTATTTTGTGTAATAAGGGGGACGTTGTCTGCCGTAATGTGTAAAAAAGGGGATGTCGTCTGCCGTAATGTGTAATAAGGGGGACGCTGTCTGCCGTAATGTGTAATAAGTGGGACTGTCTGCCGTAATGTGTAAAAAGGGGGCGCTGTCTGCCGTAATGTGTAAAAAGGGGGATGCTGTCTGCCGTAATGTGTAAAAAGACACGCCGTCTGCCGTAATGTGTAAAAAGGGGCTTTACCTGGTGTAGTGGCGCCACTGTGCAGCGTAATTTGAATAATGGAGACTACTATGCACCGTAGTATGAATTGGCATTATTTTGTGGCCATGCCCCTTCCCCATGAAGCCACACCCCTATATATTTTTTTCCTATCTTGCGTAGGGGGGGGGGAGCCAATGCCATTTCTTGCACACAGCGCTAAAATACCTAGTTACGGCACTGACTGTACCAGATGACAAATACTTTGTGTTTTCTGTTCTGGCAGGTAAATTTGTTTATCCACCGTATCGAGAATCATTCCTAGGAATTGAATTCTTTGAGATGGAATCAGGCTTGATTTCTTGAGGTTGACAATCCAACCGTGCTGAACGAGTACATTGTACATTAGTAAGGCATGTTGAAGGAGTGTCTGTTGAGACGGAGCTTTGATGAGCAGATCATCTAAGTACGGAACTATTATCACTCCCAGGGATCTGAGATGAGCTATCATCACAGACATCACTTTTGTGAATACCCGAGGCGCTGACGAGAGGCCAAACGGTAGCGCCTGAAATTTATAATGGTTTTGTTGTACTGCAAACCTTAAGTACGCCTGATGCGGTGGCCAAATTGGAATGTGTAAGTACCCATCCTTGAGATCCAGCGAAATCATGAATTCTTGTGGCTCTAAACCTGCAATCACTGACTGCAGGGATTCCATCTTGAAACTGTAGAAAGTGACGTACTGATTGAGCCCCTTTAGGTTCAATATCGGTCTGACAAAGCGATCCGGCTTTGGTACTATGAAAAGACTGGAATAATAACCCTGACCTTGTTGTTGAACTGGAACCGGAATCAAAACTTCTGAATCTACGAGAGACTGAATCGCCGTCTGACACAGGCAGACCTGTCTTGAAAAATCGCATTGGTGGAAGATAATCGAACTCTATTTTGTAACCGTTGAACACTAACTTGCGGATCCACCCATCTGTGGATGTCTGAAACCACGCCAAGTGAAACATCATCTGAAGGCATGCTCCCACAACTGAAGATCCGAGATGGGCTGGATGCCGGTCATGCCACTGGCTTGTCGGTGGTCTTATCGTCCCGACGACGGGTCAGTGGTTTGTTGTAAACCACGTCCTCTACCATGTCTACCATGTGTGGTTGTTTCTCTAGCACGGCCTTGAAAGGTCTGAGGTCTAAAGGATTTGAACGCTGGTCCAGAGTATTTACGTTTAGGAACCTGTGTATGCAATGGTAGGAAAATAGACTTTCCCCCAGTAGCCTGAGAAATCCATTTGTCCAATTCAGGACCAAACAACATCTCGCCAGCGTAAGGCAACGCTTCTATTCCTCGTTTGGACTCTGCCTGCCAAGAACGCAGCCAAAGTGCACGTTGTGCCACAACTAGTGGAGCTGAAAGGCGAGAACTAACCTGGCCGACGTCCATAGAAGCCGTACATAGATACTCAGCAGATTCACAGATGTGATCAGTGAGAAGTATAAGATGGTCTTCTTGTAGGGCCAACTTGAGCTGTGTTGCCCATGCCATTACAGCCTTATTCACCCAAACTCCCACCAAAGCAGGTCTAAGCAACACCCCTACTGCTGTATACATTGACTTTAGCATAGCTTCTAGCTTACGCTCTGACTGGTCCTTAAGCAAGAATCCACAGCTGGCGGATTTTCCCATTTAGATGTCAGACTCTGGGAACGGGTAACTAGACAGAAACCAGCAAGGTATAGAAAACCGTTTATCCGGATTCTTCCATGCCTCTGTTAACTGCTTATTAAGAGAATCTGAATAAGGAAAACATACTGGTGTTCTCTGTCGTTTAGCATATAAGACTTCATCATTTGAAAGAGGTTCTTAAGTCTCTGTAAAATCTAGACCCTGACGTACTGCCCTGATGAGATTATCAATGGCCGGGCTATCAGTAACCTCACTATCTGACTCCTGGCCCAACTCACCCTCCTCATGTTCTTCTTGCGATATGAGGTCTGGCATTGAATCGTCAGAATGCAACATAGCAGAAACTGTTAAGTTATAAGACAAATGATAACTATTTTTCGGAAATGAGCTAGACTTTGACTTTTGTAACCCTTGCAAAGTCCTAGACGTCTCCTGAGCCCCTACTGGTATCTCAGGAGGTATTGCCTTAGCCTCAGATCTAACCGCCTCACGCTCCTTTCGTGCAGCGGCCAACTCCAATTGTAAACCAGTCATTACGTCTGCCAGCATTGCCCATGGAGGATCAGGGTAAGGGTTCATATTTGGATCCATATTTGCAAGACATACTGTGCATGTGGTAGTTCCATCAGGTAACACACTTTTACAGACATTGCAGCTAAGCTGCTTTTTTGTTTTGCATTAGCCTTACTCATTTTGTACACAGACAAACAAGTAGACAAAGACAGACAAGTTCCATGGGGTAAATTTACTAAGATGGGAGTTCTATTTAAGATGGGATGTTGCCCATAGCAACCAATCAGATTCTACGTCTCATTTATCTGGCACCTTCTAGAAGATAATACCTGGAATCTGATTGGTTGCTATGGGCAACATCCCATCTTAAACAGAAGTCCCATCTTATTAAATTTACCCCCATGACTCAGTAAAAATGTTAATAAAGTGTGTATAAGCCCGAAGTGCAGTGAACGTGGGACACACTACATGAAACCTGTGATGTACAGAATTCCTACTAACACCCCTGCTCCTCCGGTGGTCAAGTGTTGTAGTACAGCAAACTTCCTGCAAGAAGAAGCAAAAAGTTGAGTTATAATGGCATCCAGCCATGTGCTTAGCAATATATATGTATATACATGAAAAGCTATGCATAATTAAAAATAAATAAACACCTATAACAGGTATTGATTATAACTGAAGCGCCTGACATATAAATACAATAGATTATCTGTCTTATAGACCCCTAATCACTCCGCCCTATGAGCCTGTTGATAGCTGCAGTGCCGCTGTGGGAGTAAAACACGCCCCCCCCCCCCCCCCCTGTGTGATCTCCCTCTGTCAGTGTGGCAGAGATTGTTGCTGGGAGACCGCGGCAGCAGCACACTGTCCGTGGTCTGGAAGGGAGAGGTGAGCCGCGGCAGCGTTGAAGTTGTCTGCGGCCATGTAAAACCCGGTGAGCGGTCATGGGAGCAGCAGAGTGTGTCCAGTGGCGGCTGCTAGGCAGTCCGCGGCTGGGCTGTGGAGCGGCGCTGGGAAGCGGCGGCTGGCGACCAGCGGCAGGGAGGCAGCATATAATACACTTAACAGACCCCACATGGCGGGCGGCAGCGTGAGCTGACTGCCCGTCACCCCCAGCAATACCCAGCAAGTGAGCGACGGCAGTGTGAGCTGCCTAACTGCTCATTACCCGAATATGGAGGAGGCTATGATGGGGCTTCTCTTCCAAGCTCTGTCCAGCTCCTTCTGCAGCCCCAGGCTGCAATCAGCTCAGCTTAAGTTGGTCTATGGTGGTGCTCCTCTCTTGAGCGCTGACAAGCCAATAGCTGCAGTCAGCAGCACCAACAATCCCGGACCCTAGCTTCTTTATAAGCTGGGAAGGGAATGAGTGTAAAAAAAAAGAAAAAGAAAATGAAAAATCAAAGTAAAAAATAGAAATAAAGTGGAGAATTCTCCACGTGTGTTCTGTCCCGACTGAGCACAGAAAAAACACTGAGGTACCTTTGGGAGTATGGAGGGGGTGGAGAGTTACTAATTTAAATGTGCCTATCCCTGCTAACGCCCCGTCCATATACCAAGAGTACTCCAGTGACCCCTAGTGAATGAAAAAGAAAACAAATTAGTGCTGTATTAAGTCTCTAGTGACTCACTGTAAATGTAACTGCATGTGTTTGCTGCGTGCTTTGAAGTAGTATTTTCTGCATACCCCATATATAGTAGTATCCTTAGGATGCATAGTTCACACTTTCTATTCTCAAGCACCTGTTTAAGTGGGAAAATAAATATAAGCTGGTCTGTATTAGAGCACATGTAGGAGAGGCATTTTAGGAAATCAGTCTAACTGTAAGATCATAGTTGCCTACCCTCCCTCATTTTGCAGGAGACTCCCTGTAATAGCAGCAATCTCCCTGACTCCCTGAATAGTCCAGCAATCTCCCTGATTGCACCTTATCCCCATTAAGCAGCTGTTACATTCTTGGGGGGGGGAAAGAATCAGAGATACAAACATTCAAATATGCTCATCAGTGCCATTTCCCTGTATAGATTATAAGGCACAATGATCCCTATGGCTACATGCATTTTAAATAAGGTTTCTCATGGCTGCTTACAGTATATGCAGGCCCGGCGCTACCCACTCAGCGAAGGGATGCAGTGCAGGGAGGCGCTGGGATGGAAAGGCACTCCCCCTGCACTGCATACCTTCCCTGCTGCTGCTACAGCCAGATGCTGTGCCTGTCACTGTATGACAGGCAGCGGCGCTGGCAGCATGAAAAGCCTTCTCCCCTTCTCTCACCTGTGTGACAGCGGCCTGTGTACGGATCAGAGGAGGGTGTGGAGCTACACGGGATAGAAGGAGCGGAGATAAACGGGCCGGTAGGGGGAGGGGCGAAACGGACCAGTCTGCTGTAGAGAGAGGGACAGTAATTACAGTGGCGGACAGCCAGACTTAGATAAGTAGAGGGTGAGAGAGAAATGTATGTGTGTGTGTATGGTGGGGGTGTGTGTGTATGGTGTGTGTGTGTATATATGTGTGAATTGTGTGTGTGAGGTCAGTGTGCGCACGCATTATGGATGCTACTACTGGGGGGGCCATTACATGTAAGGATGCTACTACTACTGGGGGGGAGGCATTACGTATAACGACGCTACTACTGGGGGAGCATTACATGTAAGGATGCTACTACTACTGGGGGGGAGGCATTACGTATAACGACGCTACTACTGGGGGGGCATTACATGTAAGGATGCTACTACTACTCGGGGGCATTACGTTTTATGACGCTAATACAGGGGGGGGCATTACATGTAAGTATGCTACTACTACTGGGGGGGCATTATGTATAAGGACACTACTACTGGGGGGCATTACGTATAAGGACGCTACTACTGGGGGGCATTACGTATAAGCACGCTACTACTGGGGGGCATTACGTATAAGGACGCTACTACTGGGGGGCATTACGTATAAGCACGCTACTACTGGGGGGCATTACGTATAAGCACGCTACTACTGGGGGGCATTACGTATAAGCACGCTACTACTGGGGGGCATTACGTATAAGGACGCTACTACTGGGGGGCATTACGTATAAGGAAACTACTACTACTTGGGGGCATTACGTATAAGGACGCTACTATTACTAGGGGGGCATTATGTATAACGATGCTACTGCTACTGGGGGGGGCATTACGTATAAGAAAGCTACTACTACTACTTGGGGGCATTACGTATAAGGACGCTACTACTACTGGAGGGGCATTACGTATAAGGACGCTACTACTACTAGGGGGGAATTACGTATAAGGACGCTTCTGCTACTGGGGGTGCACTACGTATAAGGACGCTACTACTACTGGGGGGGCATTACGTATAAGGACGCTTCTACTACTGCAGGTGCACTACGTTTAAGGATGCTACTACTACTGTGGGTGCATTATGTATAAGGATGCTACTACTATGGGTGGGGCATTACGAATAAGGCGAATAAGATTGTGCTACTGTGTGGCGTAATTTTAAATTGGGGTACTATTGTGTGGCCATGCCCCTTACTTGTGAGACCACACCCATTTTCCTGACGCGGCGCTGACCCTTTTTTGAATATGGGAGGGCGCAAATTTATAGTTTGCAGGGGGGCGCCGAACACCCTAGCACCGGCCCTGAGTATATGGAACCTCTTGTAAAACACAATACACAAACAAATCCTGCAAAATATAAGTGTCTTTTCTTCAACAAGTAGTTTTTTACTAACTTTGGGACTCATTTACATTTGGATGTGTAAGTCATTTTTATGACACACCTCTCAGATTTAGCAGTACACATCCGCGCTGATAGGGTTACTTTCACAATCTCCCTGAAATGCTTTTTCAAAAGTAGGCAAGTATGTGTAAGATTAGTGCTGGGTTACCTCCAGCGACATTTGCCTGCCTTAAAATTGCCTCTCCATTGCTGAGCCTAGCTGCTGATTATACACACAGCACTGAAGGGCCATCACTTAGTGAAAAAACCTTCATAGCTGGATGGTTTTACAGAATTTCTAGGATACCCCCTAATTGGGATAGTTCTTCTGGCTCCTTGTATTGTGGGCAACTTTCCATGAAGTAGGCAGGGCAAAGGGGATGATGCTGTGATTCTCTACATATTGCGCCATTGCAGTACAGCCCCAAGTCATAATGCCACAAATCACAACAGAACACCACGGAGAGCAGGTCATAATGATCCAAATTGTAGCATCATACCCCCAGTCTCCCAACTGGACATTGCTCTTTATGTAGGGTTGGACTGGTCCACAAATGTACAGAGGAAACCCCTGGTGGGCCCCACTGTCTGGGGGCCCACCTCCTCATCTAGAAATCAACTTCCAGACTGTGCTCTTGAATGATACATTATACATATGTTACATAATTGTCCTGTGCAGTATAATGTATTTTCTACAGTGCATTGCAGTTATTAATCATGTATGCATTAGCAGTATTTACTATATAATTATTTTTTTTAAGAGGCCCAGCCCATGTACTCTCTAATGATTAGGAAAACCAATGTGGTGGCTGACCACACCCCTTCTGGAGACTGGCCACAACCCTAAACATGGGCCCCTACCATTGTGTCCCCCCCAGTAGGACCTTCATGCCCCAGTCTGACACTGTGTGGATGTATCTTCCCAAGGCCCCCCATGCCAAATGCATCCCGGCTCTCTGGATGAGAGCGGTCATGTGAACACAGACCGCCGTAATGCAGAGGGTTAGTATCGGGGTCACGGTTAGGGTTTGGGCCCTGCGGGGAGGGTTAGGCACTGGGGGGGTTTGGACTCTAGGGAGATGGTTAGCTGTAGCCGCCACCACCCGAGGGTTAGTCCTAGTCTCCACCCCCCCTTCTCCCCACTAATTAGCCCTAGCCGCCACCCCCCAAAGGTTAGGGTAGGGGGCAGGAGAGGGATACAATACTTGCCCCTGTCTGGTGTTGGGATCCTCATTGTCAGGATGTCGCGGTCGGTCATGTGACCGCCGGCATCCTGACTGCTGGTATTTCATACCGGACCCCTCTCAGCAAAGGTTGGCAAGTATTCATATGTTCCAACTGTGCCCAAATTAAGACAAGTTATTTTATGTATAGAAAGTATACATGTTGTTTCAGACTCTACTCCATTCTGGCAGTTTTGCCAGTCTGCTGCTAATGTCTTATGGGTTTATTTAAGCCTTTGCATTTTGTCTGTTTCTGTTGCATATCACATGAACAGCTTGCTGATTGGTGGATGTCCAGCAATCAGATTGCTGATAGCCATTCACTGTATGGAAGCATGTGGAGAGATGGTGCGGGACCATAGGAGGGGTAAGTTATGACTTTGGGAGGGGCTTTTCCCAGGGCCTTCAATGCTGTTAAGATGGCCCTGCTTCCAGAGTTTGCCCCAGGCATCTAATGCTGTCTGAAGCCTCTCGGCTACATTCAGCAGAAATTATTCTGGAACCCTCCCTGGTAATGGCTGCTGCACATGCATGGACAGCAGACCAAGCATGTGCAGAATGGCCCCGGCTCTCAAAGGAGAAGTGAAATGTTTATTTTGTTACTTACACATTGCATGGATGAGCCCCTGTCTAGGCTTCTGATTATTGGTACATTCAGGAGATAGATAAAGGACTAAACCCAGATAATTAGTAAATGTGCCACTAATTCAGCAGCCTGGTGTGAATGTCTTTGCTTTTTTTTTTACAAGTTGGAGAACTGATAATAATAATACAATAAAATTTAGAAACTGATAAGCAGCAAGAAGTATGATAAAAGAGCAAAGTCAGTCATCATGGAATACTTTTTATTGCTCAGTGTCCAGTCCTAAACTGTTCCTGCGATCAGTAAGGGCAGGATGTGATGACCATTCTGGGAAAGTTAAACCACAAAACAGTGGAAAAGGCTGCCTTATCTGTTGTTGTTCAAAATACAAAGGAATATACTGTACTCCACATTGCTGAGATGTTGCAAGATAATTAGCGTATATTGGCACATACTTTGATGACAGAATACACTGAATTAAGGGGGGGGGGGGGTACACACAGAGAGATCGGTGCTTAAATTCTAAACAATTTGACTAGATTGCTTAAAAATTAAGAAAACATCACTCCGTGTGTAGGGGTGCCGGTGACAGCGATGTGCGGTCCCGTGCGTCACTATCGCCGGTGCTAGATTGGTCTGCATGCAAGCTCAATCTAGCCGGTCGCTCATTTCACAGCTGGGTGAAATGAGCAGCCCCCCGTGTCGTCACCCCCCCCCTCGCTCAGCAAACATCGCGCTTGTGCTGAGCGGGGGGGGAGAGATGTGTCCTGAGCGGTTCGCTCAGCACACATCTCCCTCCGCATCTCCCCAGCTGTACGGCCCTATAGAAGTTAAGCATGGATCTGTGTGTATGTCCCACAGCAGGACCGAAACTAGGATTTCCGTCACCCGGGGCAAGGCAGTAATTTGGAGCCCCCCTACCTCACTCACACACACACACACACACACACACACACACACACACACACACACACACACACACACACACACCAAAAAAAACAAACCCTACCAGACTAAAATAATCAGATTATCAAACATTTTGAAAAAAGGGGATACTACTGGACAATATTCCCCTATGTGCAAATCCAAAAGTTCCAATACTGGTCAAGCAAAAAGCTTCCACCAGATCTGGAGGGTAACCCGCACCGAGATTTGTAAGTTATGATGTAAATCACAAAGTTGGAGTGCCTATTATCATATCTAATTAAACCCTATTTTGGGGATTCGCATATATATATATATATATATATGTATATGAGAAAAGATTTGAAGGCTCATAAAGGTGCTACCAACTGGTTTAAACAAGGATATGGAGTCAAATCCCCATAGAAAGGGGAAAAGGAAATGAAACCAGATAAATTTAAGGTGCACTCATCCAACTACTAAATCATTGATATGATTGTTGTTGTGAAACATGTATATCCACAGCAGCAATATCAAATAAAGGCTTAAATGCTCAATAACCTAAATTGATGTAGAGGTTTATTTTATTATTCATTTATATGGGACTTAATTGTCCTTTATTGAAAATAGAGCGAAATATTAAAATTCATAGAATAAGAGACAGAGAATAGAAGGTGACAGAAATTGAACTATATGTGAATAAAGATTTAAAAACAAAGCTAATGTGTTTTTCCCTTCATATATTTTCCTGTGTTTATTTCAATTGTGCATTTACATACATATATTTGTGCAGCACTGTATCAGTGCTATATTCATACGAGACCTGCAGTTTTCATATTCATTAGAGCCTGTTATGCTGCAATAGAGGGAAATATGCTGTCTTACTTTAGAGTTACAAACTGTTACATCGAATTGTAACCAAGTTTTTTTTTTTTTAAATATGCAACATTAGATCTCCACTCCTGCCCTTAAGGCTGTGATTATAATAACTTGATTCTAATGTTATAAATTGAGGAGTGACACAATGTTGCTAAATATGTAACTTATGCCTGAAATCCTAGAGTGTCATATAGTGCAGAAAATGCTGGTATGATATTGTATAAATAAACTCAGTGTTAGAGAGAACTAATGGGGATGAGCCTGAGTAAATAATTTCACTACCCTGTGTTAAAGGCTGTCTATTTTATAAATCTTAATAATCTCTGACACCAACTACTGCTATTAATGATGCATAAATAAATGTGCAGGAAAGATGGGTTTAGTTTATCCCATATGATGTTAGTCCACAGTGTTCTACACCGTATGTATAGGTTGGTATTACGTATTAATTTAGCAGCAGTCGTTACTGGTACTCAGCAATATTAAATTGTGTCCATGCAGGACATATTAATAGCACTTAAATATTGCTAGTCATGTTCAAATAAGTTATAAATTGTATAGGTACCAGAGGATCGTGCCCCTGTTTATCGACTGACTGCAGTATACATACAATAGCAATAAATGTTAATGTTTAAAATGTGCAAATGGTATACAACATACATGTGAGACCTATAGTGTATTATTAGGAGCCAAACCTGCTCATGTTAGAGAGGAGTCTTTGAACGCATTCATATTCACCTGAAACTCTATCCATATGCTGTGGGTTAGCTGACATTAATATCAAATAAGAGAGACAACGGGGGTAAATGCCAGATACAAGATTGACTCTGTGTTTAGCGGATATTTATTGCTATTGTATGTATACTGCAGTCAGTCGATAAACAGGGGCACGATCCTCTGGTAACGACTGCTGCTAAATTAATACGTAATACCAACCTATACATACGGTGTAGAACACTGTGGACTAACATCATATGGGATATACTAAACCCATCTTTCCTGCACATTTATTTATGCATCATTAATAGCAGTAGTTGGTGTCAGAGATTATTAAGATTTATAAAATAGACAGCCTTTAACACAGGGTAGTGAAATTATTTACTCAGGCTCATCCCCATTAGTTCTCTCTAACACTGAGTTTATTTATACAATATCATACCAGCATTTTCTGCACTATATGACACTCTAGGATTTCAGGCATAAGTTACATATTTAGCAACATTGTGTCACTCCTCAATTTATAACATTAGAATCAAGTTATTATAATCACAGCCTTAAGGGCAGGAGTGGAGATCTATTGTTGCATATTTTTTTAAAAAAACTTGGTTACAATTCGATGTAACAGTTTGTAACTCTAAAGTAAGACAGCATATTTCCCTCTATTGCAGCATAACAGGCTCTAATGAATATGAAAACTGCAGGTCTCATATGAATATAGCACTGATACAGTGCTGCATAAATATATGTATGTGAATGCACAATTGAAATAAACACAGGAAAATATATGAAGGGAAAAACACATTAGCTTTGTTTTTAAATCTTTATTCACATATAGTTCAATTTCTGTCACCTTCTATTCTCTGTCTCTTATTCTATGAATTTTAATATTTCGCTCTATTTTCAATAAAGGACAATTAAGTCCCATATAAATGAATAATAAAATAAACCTCTACATCAATTTAGGTTATTGAGCATTTAAGCCTTTATTTGATATTGCTGCTGTGGATATACATGTTTCACAACAACAATCATATCAATGATTTAGTAGTAGGATGAGTGCATCTTAAATTTATCTGGTTTCTTTTCCTTTTCCCCTTTCTATGGGGATTTGACTCCATTCCCCTATGTGCCTCACATGCCCCGCCAGCGTGTTCAGTTATATGCTCCTCTGTGTGTCCCCATACATTGCACTATATCATAACACTTCATCACTGCGCTACTCCCCTATCCACTGCACTACATCACTATACTACATCCCCTACACGCTGAACTACATCACTACACTACATGCCCCTATACACTACATACCCTATATACTACACTACATCACTACACTACATCCCCTTATATGCTACACCACATCGGTGCACTACATGCCCCTATATACTGCAATACATGACCACACTACATACCCTATATGGTACACTACATCACTGCACTACACCCCCCTATAAGCTACACCAAATCCCCCCATCTGGGAGGCAAAGCGTAGGTTGATACTGCTAACTGGGTGCACAGTGTGCTTCTATAGTAGCTTGTATGGTGCACCGCATGTTAGTCGCAGCATTGCATGGCAAAGAAGAGAGTTTAAGACAGTAGCCAACATGGGAGAGATCCCAGGTACTGGAGCTCACCCACACAGCGTCGGAGACAGCTGCGGGCAGACAGGTGAGTCAGATACATTGCCCTGGGAGCTGTCTGTTGTCTCATTGGAGCAGCACAGCACTGCCAGTAAAAAAACGAAACAAAAAAAACCTGTTCCTCTGTAACTCCTTGGCACCCCGTCAAATCCTGCACCCGGGGCACATGCCCCCTTAGCCCCCCCTAGTTACGGCCCTGCCCACAGCGATAGCGATGCGCTGCTCCGCGCCTCGCTATCGCTGGTGCTAGATTGGACTGCTTGCAGGCACAATCTAGCAGGTCACACATTTCACCGCTGGGTGAAATGAGCGGCCCCCTTACCCCCCTCGCTCAGCACCCACCGCGCTGTGCTGAGCCGGGGAGAGATGTGTGCTAAGCGGTCACTGATAGATCGCTCAGCACACATCTCTCCCTGTGTGTACGGGGCTTTAGAATGCTTCGTAGTTTGGTCTCACATAAAAATTAAAAAAAAAAAAGAGTAAAAACATGGGGTCAATATATTAAGGGCTTTCCTCTATAATAATCACAGAAACTGAAGCATCCATCCTCCTCCCCTCTTGGTAATGACATTTTGTGCATGTGCAGTGTCCTAGCCAGCAGTTGTTAAAGTGACAGCTATCACTTTACTGCCAACCTCTCTGCTGGTACAGGCTTTTTAAATGGAAGAAAAATCATTCCACGTTATGCAGCTGTGAGGTGTGATACTTTATATACTTATTCTTTACACCTCCCTGCACAAAGCAGTCAACCTTTATATACTAACTTCTACCCGCTTCTTCATCCATGTCTATTTCGTATTTAATGCAGTTTGCAATGTTACTGTAGCGACTCCCTGTATTGCTTCGAGTGCAAATATAAATATCTCTGCTTGTACTGACTCGAGAACAGGCTACATAAAGCTGACCATGCGAAAAGCATCCAGTTCTCAGGTTCATCTCTACTTTACGTAGAGTCTGACCTTGTGATTCGTTAATTGTCATAGCAATGCAAACATTTACTGGGAATTGAAGTAACTTAAACCGGAAGGGTTATTTGGAATTTGAGGATAAAATACATTTCACCTTAGCCAGCCCCTATAACGTTTCTTTGAAGAGATTTAACTTTCAGTCATGTCCCGTTGCACAAAGTAGAATATTCCCCCACCCTGTCACTCACTAACAGGGCCCTACTCCCTAGTCACCGGCCACTTTCTGGCATCGGTCATATGACAAATGGCCTGCAGTGGCCTTAAATACCCCAGATTCCTCCTCCCCCTTCCAGATAGACAGGCAAACCACAGGGACAGGGCATCTGCATTTTTGTGTAAGATCACAGTCCTATGCTCTGCTGTAAACTGAAAAGGTTGTATCGCCAGTATCCACCTGGTAACCTTGGCATTCACGTCTCGGTTTCTCTACAACCATTGTAATGGAGCATTGTCTGTGATTAAGGAGGACTTTGAATACTGCATTGTCGGATCCTTTCCTAGCCCAGTAACCCTGACATGAGACAGAATCTCAGCCTTTAAGGAAGATTAATTATCTCTCATCAAGATCTATATACACCTCCTGTGCCATCCGGTCAAGTGTGATGCCAGCTTCTCCACTCAGACTTCCGGTGGCCACTTTGCCCTATTCGCCATTCTCTCAAGGGTGGCAAGAAAGGCTTCTATGTCATCGTCAGCTGACATTTTCTGAAGACTGGGCTCCTCCTTAGGACCTGGCTGTTGTTGCTATTGCATCTGTATCTGTTGCTGCTGACAGCTCACAAGCATTTTTAGAATTTCCTCCATTTTAGTTTCTTTGTGGGTTGGGAAGCGAAAAGCTAGCTTCCCTTAACATCCCATGCACTGACACCACTTGTACGCACTCTGATCCTGGACTCCTTCACCACTATTTTATTTTGGTTGGATGACCACAAAACAGTAGAATGTTCACCGCTCTGTCACTAACAGAGCTCTAGTCCCTAGTAACCGGCCACTATCTGTCATCGGTCATACTGACAAATGACCTGCAGTGGCCTTAAATACTCCAGATTCCTCATCCCCCTTCCAGACTGACAGGTAAACCACACTCCCTCCTTGTCTTTAAAAGAGAGGCTTTCACAGGTGTTCTGATTTGACCAGTAAGGCTGCCAAACTGCAGGGGGAGGCACAGTGAAAACAACAAACAGGTAAAACACACATTTTAGGGGTAATGTAATAGGGTGGGAGAATCAGAAAGTGAGAGATTTTGAGAGAGTTTTCTGTTGTTTTTTTTTTTTGGCAATCATTTACACAGCAAAATCAACCTGGTTTTGCTGTGTAATGATTGCCGCTTTAAAACCTTTATAAAATTCTCACAAATCTCTCACTTTCTGATACTCATACCGTATTACGGCCCTCATTCAGAGTTGATCGCTAACTGCTTTCGGTCGCAGCGATTAGTTGAAAAAATAAGATTTTAAACCTACCGGTAAATCTTTTTCTCCTAGTCCGTAGAGGATGCTGGGGACTCCGTAAGGACCATGGGGTATAGACGGGCTTCGCAGGAGATATGGGCACTATAAAGAACTTTAGAATGGGTGTGCACTGGCTGCTCCCTCTATGCCCCTCCTCCAGACCTCAGTTAGAGAAACTGTGCCCAGAGGAGATGGACAATATGAGGAAAGGATTTTGTTAATTTAAGGGCAAGATTCATACCAGCCCACACCATCCACACCGTATAACCTGGAATATACGCAACCAGTTAACAGTATGAACAAAAACCAGTATCAGCTAAAGACTGGTCTCAACTGTAACATAACCCTTATGTAAGCAACAACTATATACAAGCCTTGCAGATTTCGTCAGCACTGGGACGGGCACCCAGCATCCTCTACGGACTAGGAGAAAAAGATTTACCGGTAGGTTTAATATCTTATTTTCTCTTACGTCCTAGAGGATGCTGGGGACTCCGTAAGGACCATGGGTTTTATACCAAAGCTCCAGACCGGGTGGGAGAGTGCGGATGACTCTGCAGCACCGACTGAGCAAACGCAGGGTCCTCATCAGCCAGGATATCAAACATATAGAACTTTGCAAAAGTGTTTGAACCTGACCAAGTAGCTGCTCGGCAAAGCTGTAAAGCTGAGACGCCTCGGGCAGCTGCCCAAGAAGAGGCCACCATCCTAGTGGAATGGGCCTTTACTGACTTTGTTAACGGCAATCCTGCCGTAGAATGAGCCTGCTGAATCGTGTTACAGATCCAGCGAGCAATAGTCTGCTTCGAAGCAGGAGCGCCAACTTTGTTGGCTGCATACAGGACAAACAGTGCCTCTGTTTTCCTAACTCGAGCCGTCCTGGCTACATAGATTTTTAAGGCCCTGACTACATCCAGGGACTTGGAATCCTCCAAGTCACCCGTAGCCACAGGCACCACAATAGGTTGGTTCATATGAAATGAAGAAACCACCTTAGGCAAAAATTGAGGCCGAGTCCTCAACTCTGCTCTATCCACATGGAAGGTCAAATAGGGGCTCTTGTGAGACAAGGCCGCCAATTCGGACACCCGCCTTGCAGATGCCAAGGCCAACAACATGACCACCTTCCAAGTGAGAAATTTCAATTCAACCGTTTGAAGAGGTTCAAACCAGTGAGACTTCAGGAACCGTAACACCACGTTAAGGTCCCAGGGTGCCACTGGGGGCACAAAAGGAGGCTGGATGTGCAGCACTCCCTTTACAAAAGTCTGGACTTCTGGGAGAGAAGCCAATTCCTTCTGAAAGAAAATAGATAGGGCCGAAATCTGTACCTTAATGGAGCCTAATTTTAGGCCCATATCCACTCCTGTTTGTAGAAAGTGGAGAAAACGGCCCAGATGGAAATCTTCCGTAGGAGCATTCTTGGCTTCACACCAAGAAACATATTTCCTCCAGATACGGTGATAATGTTTTGCCGTCACCTCCTTCCTAGCCTTTATCAGAGTAGGGATGACCTCCTCCGGAATACCTTTCCCAGCTAGGATTCGGTGTTCAACCGCCATGCTGTCAAACGTAACCGCGGTAAGTCTTGGAACACGCAGGGCCCCTGTTGTAACAGGTCTTCCCTGAGAGGAAGAGGCCATGGATCTTCTGTGAGCATCTCCTGAAGATCTGAATACCAGGCCCTTCGAGGCCAATCTGGAACAATGAGGATTGTTCTCACTCTTTTTTGTCTTATGATTCTCAATATTTTTGAGATGAGAGGAAGAGGGGGGAACACATAGACCGACTGAAACACCCAAGGTGTCACCAGGGCGTCCACCGCTACTGCCTGAGGGTCCCTTGATCTGGCACAATACCTCCGAAGCTTCTTGTTGAGGCGTGACGCCATCATGTCTATGTGAGGAATTCCCCAAAGACTTGTTATCTCTTTAAAAATGTCTTGATGAAGTCCCCACTCTCCTGGATCGTGTCTGCTTAAGAAGTCTGCTTCCCAGTTGTCCACTCCCGGAATGAAGACCGCTGACAGAGCGCTTACGTGATTTTCCGCCCAGCGCAGAATCCTGGTGGCTTCCGCCATTGCCACTCTGCTCCTTGTCCCGCCTTGGCGGTTTACATGAGCCACGGCTGTGACGTTGTCCGATTGAATCAGAACCGGTAGGTCGCGAAGAAGATTCTACGCTTGTCGTAGGCCGTTGTATATGGCTCTCAATTCCAGTACGTTGATGTGTAGACAAGCCTCCTGGCTTGACCATAGGCCCTGAAAACTTCTTCCTTGTGTAACTGCTCCCCATCCTCGGAGGCTCGCGTCCGTGGTCACCAGAACCCAGTCTTGAATGCCGAACCTGCGACCCTCTAGAAGGTGAGCACTTTGCAGCCACCACAGGAGAGACACCCTGGCCCGGGGGGACAGGCTTATCTTCTGATGTATTAGTAGATGGGACCCTGACCACTTGTCCAGGAGGTCCCACTGAAACGTCCTTGCATGAAACCTGCCTGTCACGGTCCGGCGGATCGGGTTCCGGGACCAGCAGTACTTACCTGTCCGGATGCTCTGGCGCGGTCCCTCCGGTGGGGATGCGGGCTGCTGGCGAGGGGCACAACTTGCAGGCATGTCTGGGAGGAGAGGTCTCAGAGGCAGCAGCAAACATTTGTGTAGCTTCCAGCTGCAGAGGTCCGGGATGGGCATCGCCGCCTTGGAAGGGTCAGCTAATCTAAAACATTCAGTCACCTGCAAGGTTTGCAAAACCAATGGGAAACAGTCTGCAGGTATAAATCTAGGGATTTCTGGGTAAGCAAATTGCCAGTGCAACGTCTCTCACACAGCCTTGTGTGTGCTAGTTCCCTGTGCTCCACAGCATTGCTTCTAAAGCATCCTGTTTCCTGAGTTCTCACCTGGATTGCTGGATCTACACCCGGTTATTTCTCCTCGCATGCTGACCTCTCCGAGTCACCATCCCTCTCAGCGAGTCTGTTACCCCAGTCTACAGTCTTCTTATCCGGGTTTCCGCCAGACGTTCGTCCACAGACGTACAGGTCCTGCCGACGCAACCACTCTAACAAGTAAACAGCTAGGGCATCTGTGGAACCTCCTTTAAAGCTCTATGAAAAAGACTTTCATTCAGCCTGCTCGGCTAATCCTGCCTAAAGTCACCGATACAAAACCGCAAGCCACAATTCCGGATTCACAAAACCCAGTCCCCGTGACAGTTTGCACTGGCCATATGGATCCGGAGGGTGCTCATGGTTCCGGTACTGATCTTCTGCAGGGCATAGCAGCTCGTCTGGAGAGTCTAGAGGAATCCCAGCACCAATTAGCTCAATTTATTCAAGGGATGGCTACCCGCCAGGATTCCATGCAAGCCGACATTGCTCATGTCGCCACTGGTCGATGCTCGGAGACTCAGCAAGTGCCGACCGCCCCAGTTCCTATGGTAGCTTCCCCTTCATCCCTGCGACTACCGACGCCCACCAAATTCGACGGGAACCCGAAGATGTGCCGCGGGTTCTTAAACCAGTGTGAGAGTCATTTCTCTTTACAGCCCTCTAACTTCCCATCACAGAAGGCAAAGGTAGCATATATAGTCTCCCTCCTGGCCGGTCCAGCCCTGGATTGGGTGTCACCCCTGTGGGTGAGAGCTGATTCTCTACTTGACAAATATGATGAATTCATCGCTACCTTCCGAAAAATTTTCGATGAGCCCGGAAGGACCACGTCGGCATCAATCGAGATAATGCGCCTCCGGCAGGGAAACCGGTCTGTGGGACAGTATGTAGTACAATTCCAGACCTATGCTTCAGAATTACGGTGGAATGAGGTGGCACTAGTATCGGCCTTCTGGAAAGGTCTGTTTGACAAAATCAAGGACGAGTTGGCTACCCAGGACCTTCCGCCTAAATTAACCGACTTGATTTCCCTTTGTACCAAGATTGACCTTCGTTTTAGAGAGCGCCAGTTAGAGAAGAATCGTGGGAAGCGCCCAAGGTTCCGTCCTCCTCCGCCTTCTTCCTCGAGTGTGTCAGCTGAAGCGTCCCAGGATGAGTCTATGCAGATCAATAGGGCTCGTCTCTCGTCAGAGGAGCGTCAGAGAAGGTGCAGGGAGAACTTGTGCCTATACTGCGGAGGTTCAGGACATTTGGTAGCCTCTTGCACCCAGCGTCCGGAAAACTAGCGCTCCTAACCAGAAGAGGAGACATTAGGTTAGGAGTGGTGACATCGTCTCCATCTCGTTCTGAGCCTGTCCTAGAGGTTTCTTTGGGCCTGCCACAGGGTTCTAAAGGGTTTTTCGCTCTCCTAGATTCGGGAGCTGCTGAAAACTTTATCACGGCAGATGTGGTACAGCGACTACGGATTCCTACAGTTGAGCTTTCCCGACCAATTGCCCTTTCCGCTGTAGATGGAAGTCGAATCTGCAGTGGAGTAGTTACCCACCAGACTCTTCCCCTTCAGCTATGTATAGGAGCTCTCCATAAGGAGTTACTTAATTTCTTAGTCATTCCAATAGCTACTCATGAAATAGTTTTGGGACTTCCTTGGCTCCAGAAGCACAACCCAAGAATCGATTGGGTGAATATGCAAATTTTGGCCTGGGGAGAGTCGTGTGCTCAAACTTGTCTTACCGGTGTTAAACATGTGAATAAAAGCCAACTGGAGATCCTACCGCAAATTCCGTCTCAGTATTCCTCCTTTTCTGATGTCTTCAGCAAACAGGCAGCAGAAGTCTTACCACCCCACAGACCCTGGGACTGCCCTATTGACCTGATTCCGGGAAAAATTCCTCCTAGAGGGCGAATCTATCCTCTCTCGGCCCCTGAGACAGACTCAATGTCGCAGTACATCAAGGAAAATCTAGCTAGAGGATTTATTCGGCCTTCTACCTCTCCAGCCGGTGCGGGGTTCTTTTTCGTCCAAAAAAAGGATGGTGGTCTTCGTCCCTGCATCGACTACCGGGGTCTGAGCGACATAACAATAAAAAATCGTTACCCGTTGCCCTTGATCTCAGAGCTTTTTGACCGGGTTAAGGGTGCCTCTGTCTTCACCAAGTTGGACCTCAGGGGAGCATACAACCTGATCCGGATCAGACCGGGTGACTAATGGAAAACGGCGTTCAACACTCGTGATGGGCACTTCGAGTATTTAGTCATGCCCTTCGGGCTTAGCAACGCACCAGCAGTTTTCCAAAACTTTGTAAATTAAATTTTCAGTGATTTAACTCTATAGTTCTGTAGTAGTCTATTTAGATGACATACTAATTTTCTCGACCAACCTGAAAGATCACCGTTCTCAAGTCCAAGAGGTGCTGCGGAGGCTTCGCCAACATCATTTGTACTGCAAATTGGAAAAATGTATTTTCGAACAATCCTCCATGCCCTTCCTGGGCTACATAATATCTGGTTCAGGATTAGAGATGGATCCAGCCAAGGTACAAGCGGTTCTAGATTGGTCCAAACCCACCACCCTTAAAGCAATCCAACGCTTTTTGGGTTTTGCAAATTTCTACCGGAGACATATCAAAGGATTCTCCTCTATAGTGGCACCTATCACCGCTCTCACTCGAAAGGAGGCTAATCCCAGAGAATGGTCAACATCTGCAGACGAAGCTTCCCAACGATTAAAACAGGCTTTTACTACAGCTCCAGTGTTGAGGCAACCCGATGTCAATAAAGCCTTTGTTTTAGAGGTAGATGATTCGGCCGATGTTGTGGGAGCAGTTCTCTCCCAACGTCTGAATGACAACAAACTTCATCCTTGCGGGTTCTTTTCCAAGAAGTTCTTACCAGCAGAAAGGAACTATACGATAGGAGAGCAAGAACTACTGGCTGTTAAGTTAGCATTGGAAGAGTGGAGGTATTTCTTGGAGGGGGCTAAGTTTCCTATCACTATTTTCACTGATCACAAGAATTTAATCTTCCTCAGGAATATTCAGTGTTTGAATCCTCATCTAGCCCGATGGGCAGTGTTCTTCTCAAGATTTAATTTCTCCCTAACCTTTCGACCTGGTTCTCAAAACCAGAAGGCAGATGCGCTCTCCCGATCCTACTCCTCTGAGGATTCCAACGACTCTCCTTCTCCTCAGCCTGTATTGGAGTCTCGGAACCTCGCCTCCACTAAACTACAGCATCCATTGGGAAAAGTGTTCGTACCTCCTCACCTTCGGAAGAAATTACTGACCTGGGCCCATACCTCTCGGTTTTCTGGTCATGCTGGAGTCCATAAGACAACCGACCTTATCCAACGCTCGTATTGGTGGCCTGCACTGAAGTCTGATGTTTCCTCTTACATCGCCTCCTACACCAAGTGTGCACAGCATAAGATCTCTCGTCTTCAGCCAGCGGGAGAGCTAATACCCCTAACTAGTCCTAAGATGCCATGGACCCACCTTTCTATGGACTTCATCACGGATTTACCCTCTTGTAAATGATTTACTACTATTTGGGTAATCATAGACCGCTTCTCTAAGATGGCTCGTTTCGTACCTCTTAAGGGTCTTCCCACCGCACCCGAGTTAGCTCAGCTTTTCATTGCAGAGATCTTCAAGTCCCACGGTCTTCCGAACGAAATTATTTCTGACCGGGGAGTCCAGTTCGTGGCTAGATTCTGGAGGGCTCTCTGTGCCGCCCTACGGGTACAGTTAAAATTCTCAACGGCATATCATCCGCAAACCAATGGAAGTACAGAGAGAGTCAATCAAGACTTGGAGATGTTCCTCAGAATTCATGTCTCTTCTTCTCAAGACGACTGGCTAGAACTACTACCATGGGCAGAGTTTGCTCACAACAACTACTACACTCTACACCACTCTTCTACAGGTCATACCTCTTTCTATACCGTATATGGCTTCCATCCTCGAGTTCCTCAGTTCCTGGCTTTACCAGCTCAAGATCTTCCTGCGGTTCAGGAATCACTCAAGAGACTTTCCGGAGTTTGGCGAAAAGTTCGCCAAAATCTACAAAAAGCCTCCGCTCGCTATAAGTTCTGGGCTGATAAGAAGAGAAGGGTGGTACCTAAATTGGCAGTTGGAGATCAGATCTGGCTCTCTAAGCGCAATTTAAGGTTACGTGTTCCGTCTATGAAGTTCGCTCCTCGCTACATTGGGCCCTTCCCAGTTGAACAAATCATCAATTCCGTAACTTATAGGCTTAAGTTACCCCCGTACCTGAAAGTCTTCCCAGCCTTTCATGTTTCTCTTTTGAAGCCTTTAGTGTTAAACAAGTTTTGTAAGATCCTTCCTCGCTCTCCAAAGGTTGTCACGGATCGTGGTATTGAATTTGAGATCAAGAAGATCCTTGACTCCCGAGTAAGACATGGACGTCTACAATATCTTCTGGATTGGAAGGGCTACGGTCCTGAGGAGCGTTCCTGGGAGGATTCTTTGGATGTTCATGCTCCCGCTCTACTTCACAAGTTCCATGAAGAAAATCCCAGCAAACCTGGTGGCTGTCCAGTTGCCATCCCTAAAAGGGGGGGTAATGTAACGGTCCGGTGGATCGGGTTCCGGGACCAGCAGTACTTACCTGTCTGGATGCTCTGGCGCGTTCCCTTCGGTGGGGGTGCGGGCTGCTGGCGAGGGGCACAACTTGCAGGCATGTCTGGGAGGAGAGGTCTCAGAGGCAGCAGCAAACATTTGTGTAGCTTCCAGCTGCAGAATTCCGGGATGGGCGTCGCCGCCTTGGAAGGGTCAGCTAATCTAAAACATTCAGTCACCTGCAAGGTTTGCAAAACCAATGGGAAACAGTCTGCAGGTATAAATCTAGGGATTTCTGGGTAAGCAAATTGCCAGTGCAACGTCTCTCACACAGCCTTGTGTGTGCTAGTTCTCTGTGCTCCACAGCATTGCTTCTAAAGCATCCTGTTTCCTGAGTTCTCACCTGGATTGCTGGATCTACACCCGGTTATTTCTCCTCGCATGCTGACCTCTCTGAGTCACCATCCCTCTCAGCGAGTCTCAGTTACCCCAGTCTACAGTCTTCCTATCCGGGTTTCCGCCAGACGTTCGTCCACAGACGTACAGGTCCTGCCGACGCAACCACTCTAACAAGTAAACAGCTAGGGCACCTGTGGAACCTCCTTTAAAGCTCTATGAAAAAGACTTTCATTCAGCCTGCTCGGCTAATCCTGCCTAAAGTCACCGATACAAAACCGCAAGCCACAATTCCGGATTCACAAAACCCAGTCCCCGTGACACTGCCGAAGGGGATGGCCTCGTAGGCTGCCACCATTTTCCCCAGAACTCGAGTGCATTGATGAACAGACACTCTTTTGGTTTTAGCAAGTCTCTGACCATGTTCTGGAGGTCCTGGGCTTTTTCCATCGGGAGAAAAACCCTCTTCTGTTCCGTGTCCAGAATCATGCCTAGGAATGATAGTCGAGTCGTTGGAATCAATTGTGACTTTGGCAGATTGAGAATCCAACCGTGTTATTGTAGCACTCTCAGGGAGAGCGACACGCTCTTCTGCAATTGATCTCTCGATCTTGCTTTTATCAGGAGATCGTCCAAGTATGGGATAATTGTGACTCCCTGCCTGCGCAGGAGCACCATCATCTCCGCCATCACCTTGGTGAAAATCCTCGGGGCCGTGGAAAGCCCAAACGGCAACGTCTGAAACTGGTAATGACAGTCCCGTACAGCGAATCTCAGGTACGCCTGATGAGGAGGATATATGGGGACATGAAGGTATGCATCCTTTATGTCGAGTGACCCATAAAATCCCCCCCTTCCAGACTGGAGATCACAGCCCAGAGCGATTCCATCTTGAATTTGAACTTTTTCAAGTACCGGTTTAGGGATTTTAGATTTATAATGGGTCTGACCGAACCATCCGGCTTCGGGACCATGAACAGAGTTGAATAGTACCCTTTCCCCTGTTGAACTAGGGGAACCTTGACAATCACTTGCTGTTGATACAGCTTTTGAATTGCAGCTAACACTACTTCCTTCTCTGGGGAAGAAACTGGCAAGGCCGACTTGAAAAATCGGCGAGGGGGCACCTCTTCAAATTCCAGTTTGTAGCCTTGGGATACAATATCCATCACCCAAGGATCCACGTCTGACAGAACCCAGACCTGGCTGAAGAGTCGAAGACGTGCCCCCACCGGTGTGAACTCCCTCAGTGGAGCCCCAGCGTCATGCGGTGGATTTAGTAGAAGCCGGGGAGGCCTTCTGATCCTGGGAACTAGCCGGAGCAGAAGCTCTCTTTCCTCTACCCTTACCTCTGGCGAGGAAAGATGAGCCCCGACCTCTTCTGGACTTATGCGACCGAAAGGACTGCATCTGATATTGTGGAGTTTTCTTTTGCTGCGAGGGAACAAAAGGCAAAAAGGTAGATTTACCCGCGGTAGCTGTGGCAACCAGGTCTGCGAGACCTTCCCCAAATAAAACTTCACCTTTGTATGGCAAAACCTCCATATGCTTCCTTGAGTTGGCATCACCCGTCCATTGGTGGGTCCACAGGGCTCGCCTAGCCGAAATCGCCATGGCGTTGGCTCTCGAACCCAGCAGCCCAACGTCTCTTTGAGCGTCCCTCATATATAAGACTGCGTCTTTAATGTGGCCTAAGGTCAATAAAATGGTATCCCTATCTAGGGTATCAAGGTCAGCTGACAAGATATCTGTCCAAGCTGCAACCACACTACACACCTAAGCCGATGCTATTGCCGGTCTGAGCAAAGCGCCTGTATGCGCATAAATAGACTTTAAAGTAGTTTCCTGTCTGCGATCAGCAGGATCCTTGAGGGCTGCCGTGTCCGGAGACGGTAGCGCCACTTTCTTGGACAGGCGTGTTAAAGCCTTGTCCACCCTGGGTGAGGATTCCCAACGTACCCTGTCCTGTGCAGGGAATCTGCAGTTTTTTATCTGGAGTTTCCCAAGCTTTTTCAAATAACTCGTTAAGCTCATGGGATGGGGGAAAGGTTACCTCAGGTTTCTTTTCCTTACACATGCGCACCCTCGTGTCAGGGACCGAGGGGTCATCTGTGATATGCAAAACATCTTTTATTGCAACAATCATATCATGAATACTTTTTGCCACCCTTGGGTGTAACCTCGTTTCATCGTAGTCGACACTGGAGTCAGAGACCGTGTCGGTATCAGTGTCTGCTATTTGGGATAGGGGACGTTTTTGAGACCCAGAAGGGCCCGGTGACCCAGCTGAAGCCGTGGATTGACTCCCTGCTTTTTCCCTGGACTCTGCTTTGTCCAATCTCTTATGTAATAATGTCACATTTGCATTTAAAACATTCCACATGTCCATCCAATCATGAGTCGGCGTTGCCGACGGAGACACCACAATCATCTGCTCCACCTCCTCCTTAGCTGAGCCTTCCGCATCAGACATGCCGACACCCCCACACACACAGGGATATAGTTATAAGGAGACAGTTCCCCAATAAGGCCCTTTGGAGAGACAGAGAGAGAGTATGCCAGCACACACCCAGCGCCAACTGACACTGGAAAATAAACTCCCAGATAACAGCGCTTTTATATTAATTACTGTGTTAATACACTCACTGCGCCTTACAAGTGCCCCCCCCCCCCTCCTCTTTTCAGCCCTGTGTCACCGTGTTCAGCAGGGGAGAGACCGGGGAGACAGCTTCTCTGCAGATCTCTGTGGAGAAAATGGCGCTGGTTAGTGCTGAGGGACCAAGCTCCGCCCCCTCCAGCGGCGGGCTTCGGTCCCGCTCAAAGTATCTCAAAACTGGTGGGGGATTCAAAGAATTACTGCCTCTGCAGTGTCCAACCTAATAATGCCAGATATAGAGGTTTTATTGCTGCCCAGGGCGCCCCCCCCTGTGCCCTGCACCCATCAGTGCCCGCTAGTGTGTGTATTGTGTGGGAGCAATTGCGCGCAGCGTTACCGCTGCACGTTTACCTCAGTGAAGATCTGAAGTCTTCTGCCACCTTGAAGTCTTCTTTTCTTCTTATACTCATCCAGCTTCTATCTTCCGGCTCTGTGAGGAGGACGGCGGCGCGGCTCCGGGACGAACAGCGAGGGAAGACCTGCGTTCTGACTCCCTCTGGAGCTAATGGTGTCCAGTAGCCTAAGAAGCAGAGCCTATCACTTAAGTAGGTCTGCTTCTCTCTCCTCAGTCCCACGATGCAGGGAGCCTGTTGCCAGCAGTGCTCCCTGAAAATAAAAAACCTAACAAAATTCTTTATCAGAGAAACTCAGGAAAGCTCCCCTGTAATGCACCCAGTCTCCTCTGGGCACAGGATCTAACTGAGGTCTGGAGGAGGGGCATAGAGGGAGGAGCCAGTGCACACCGATTCTAAAGTTCTTTATAGTGCCCATATCTCCTGCGGAGCCCGTCTATACCCCATGGTCCTTACGGAATCCCCAGCATCCTCTAGGACGTAAGAGATAGCGGCACTTCTGCGCATGCATATGGTGCGCACTGTGCACGCGCGTCGTACTTTCACACAAAACTATGCAGTTTTACACAAGATCTAGCGACGCTTTTCAGTTGCACTGCTGATTGGTGAGTGATTGACAGGAAGTGGGTGTTTCTGGGCGGAAACTGACCGTTTTCGGGGAGTGTGTGTAAATAAGCAGGCGTGCCCGATAAAAACGCAGGAGTGGCTGGGGAAACGGGGGAGTGGCTGGCCGAACGCAGGGCGTGTTTCTGACGTCAAAACAGGAACTAAACAGTCTGAAGTGATCGCTAGCTAGGAGTAAGTTTCGAGCTGCTCACAATCTTTTTTTTTTTTTGTAGCCGCTGTGCGATCCTTTCGTTCGCTATTCTGCTAAGCTAAGATACACTCCCTGAGGGCGGCGGTCTAGCGTTTGCACTGCTGCTAAAAGCAGCTAGCGAGCGATCAACTCGGAATGAGGGCCAACATTCGCCCCTTTATCCTTAAATGCATAACTTTCTCCGGGCTTACTCGCTAAACATCCCTGCCTCCTTTGTTGCACACTGCCCCTTTTGCCACATTAGGAATTCAGGAGGATAGTGCACTGCATCTTCCACATTCATGACAGTGTTTATAGAATTGTAAACACTCATTTCCCCAGGAAACATCTCCAATATATAATTGATAACATAGTGAAGTTATTCATTTCAACTACAAGATGATGCTGTTTTCATGAAAATTGGTTCAGTAGTTTTTGCGCCCACTTGGAACAGACAGACACAACTTTCTTATAATATTATATTATGTTTATGTGACATTGTTATTGTCAACATTTTGACTACATACCTTATATGCTTATATATTTTCAAAAGAAGGTGAAGGTCTAAGCATTTAGCAAAAGTTATATCTTTCTTTCATCTAAGCTGAGTAATGTTATACAGCTTTGCTTGCTTATTGTCACAACACACTGCATGTCTCGAGAGAGAGACACCCCAGCTGTTTTTGGACCATACAAGAACACGGATCAGTATAATCCCAATGTTATTACACAATCATGCAATAGTAGCCACAGTTCAGTGCATAACATTGTATTAATGCACTTTTTCCTTCCATGCATAGAAAACTACTGAGTTGCCTTGCCTACCATTTTGCAGGAGACTCCCTGAAATAATAGCAATCTCCCTGACTCCCTGATTGCACATTATCTCCATTATGCAGCTGTTAAATTCTTGGGGGGGGGGGGGGGGGGGGGAAGAAATCAGAGATACATACATTGGAAAGGGATCATCCGTGCCATGTCCCTGTATTGGTTATAAGGCACGATGATCTCTATGGCTACATGCATTTTAAATAAGGTATCTCGTGGCCCCTTACAGTATATGGAACCTCCTGTAAAACACAATACACAAACAAATCCTGGAAAATAGTGTAGTTTCTTGAACAAGTAGACTTACTAACTTTGGGACTCATTTACATTAGTGTGTAAGTCATTTTTATGATGCGCCTCTCAGATGTAGACATATATACGTCAGCGCTGATAGGTGTTACTTTCACAATCTGTCTAAAATGCTTCTTCAAAGTATGCAGGTATGTCTATAGGGTATTCATTTGTGCATGTGTTAAAGCTCTGTTCTGACACACTCCAGGATTAAACATATGCAATTTCAACAGCTCAGTACCACCCTGCTGGTAAGTATATGCTACGGCCACACTAGACGGCAAATTAATTCAGATCTGGCCATTCACAACTTGGCTGATCAGCTACAGGACTTCAGGCACTCCTAGGACTTTCTAGTGAGATTGGTAGATGACAATAAAAGCCAATGGAGGACGGCCAGTGTCATCTATCAACTAGTCTGTTAATGATCTCATCGATCCTGGTATCAATATCAAGCATTGGGATTGCTTTGAGACCACACACACTGCAATTGCATACTTATATTTTTAACCCTGGAGTGAGGACTGAGTTTGCATGTGTGAAGAACATATAGAAGAGAGTATGTAATCTTGCATTCAGTTGAACAAGCTGGGTACACATTATATCATACAGTATGTATTATTCTAGAAGTGTGTGCCATTTATTTAGATGTATGCAGCTAAGTCTGTATATTCTATTTCTTTTAGTATGCTGGTATTGACCCAACTGATGCTGTCAACACAGAGGTAAAGTTATTTTCTAATTTCTCAGCAATGCCTGTACGTGTATAACCTTGTGAATGATGTAAAACTGGGAAGCATTTCAGCCAGTGGCGTAACTAGAAAGTTTTCTCCCCGAAGCCAAAAAATTCTCTGGTGCCCCCCCTCACCCATAACTGGCACCAGAAAAGTGATGAATTTGCACACGCCTCCCGAAAAATGGGTGTGGCTTCACTGAAATGGGTGTGGCTTCACTGAAATGGGCATGGCATTGCAGGAAAAGACTACCTTATACCCCAGTTCTGCAACCTGCATGCCAAGACATTGGCCACCACAGGAAAAAAAAATAATCCTGATTCATGCCCCTTACATTATTTGTCATTTTTCCTCCTTATAGTAATGCCCCTTACACAGTATGCCACACACTGCGATGGCCCTTAGACATTATGCCACACACCGTAATGCCCATTACACAATATGCCACACACCGTAATGCCCCACATCATAATGCCTGCGACACATTATGCCACACACCACAATGCCCGTTATAAATTATGCCACGCCCTGCAATGTCCCCGAGACATTATACCACACACCATAATGCCTGTGACACATTATGACGCACACTGCAATGCCCCTGAGACATTATACCACATACAATGCCCATGATACAGTATACCACACACCGTCATGCCTGTGACACATTATGACACTCACTGCAAAGCCCTTTATACATTATACCACACACTGCAATGCCCCTGAGACATTTTACCACATAAAATGCCTGTGATACAGTATACCACACACCTTCATGCCTGTGACACATTGTGACACACACCGCAATGTTTGTGATACATTATGCCACACACCGCAATGTCTGTGACACATTTTACCACATACCACAATGTCAGTGATACATTATCAATGCCCCGATATACATTATGCCACACACCGCAATGCCCATTACACATCAAGTCCTACAGTAAGGCTTCTAATTACTTTTAAATTACCTGATCGTTGCCAAGAGTTTCATGATCTTGGTTCCATGCACGGTGCCAGGGGTTTTCATGCTCAGGGTGTCATGCTCGTTGCCAGGGGTTTCATGTGCTGGCTGTTATGCTCGTTGCCAGAGGATTCATGCGCTGGGTGTCAAGCTCATTGCCAGGGGGTAATACTTGTTGAAAGGGCCTTCATGCACTTGGTGTCATGCCTGTTGACAGGGATTTCATGAGCTGGATGTCATGCATGTTTCTAGGGAGTAATGCTCATTGCCAAGAGGTATTCATGCTCGCTACCAGGGATTCCAGGGTGGTACGGTGCCATGGCTAGCGCTATGCGCTCCCGCGTGTCCCGTCACTTCCTAGACGCTAGAGGTCTAGTATGGCCCCTAGCATGTCTCCTCTATGGCGGTGGCCATTTTGGGAGAGACATTTAGCAGATTGACATACAGACGGCTAGTCCACATGTCAATCTGCTTTGAATCAGCGGTGGCGCCCCCACAGCCCTGCGCCTCCAAGCCTCCGCAGTGGCTACGGGGGTGGTAGTTACACCACTGATTTCAGCTAATGTGGAACTCTATTATTCTTGCTTTAAGAGGTGATCTCTTAGGGCAAATACTTGGCTTTTTGAACCAAACTTTAGATTTTATTATAGTTGGCAACCAAGTCTTAGAAATTGGAATGCTTTATAAGGAATTTGCAGGGGCATCACAATGTTTTTAGGTTGGTGGAGTGAAGATATCATTTTGTTTTGGTGCCCCTATATCATCAAATGCTGCACTCTTTTTATATTCCTCACAGTTACATAAAAGAAAGGGAAAATAAGGTGCGCAAATCCTAAAAAGAATTCTATATTAATAATACAACCCAATAAATATAATATTGAAAAAATATTTATAGATTTATATCCTTTTAACAAACATACACCAGTAAAAAACATATAGTATAGCACACTGAGTGAGAGTATTATGCATCAAATACTGCTCTTTATTTTAAACTTCCAAACTAAGGGCCTAATTCAGACTGGATCACTGCAGCGGCAGCGATCGCAGTCTGAAGCCCTTGCTGGAGTGCGCGTGCGCACCACGGGAGCCTGGTGAGATGCTATCAGCATCTCAGGACTGCGATCGCCTCTGCCTGATTGACCGGCAGAAGCGGTTGCGGGGCGGGAGGGGGCGTAGGCATGTCCGGACCATTGGGGGGGGCGCCCGCGGCAGCTGCGTGATGTCACACGCAGCCGATGCGACCTGGGACGCGGCGAGTAGCGGCCTGTCAGGGTTCAGGAGCTGTGCTGGCAGGGAGCTACTCAATGGCTGCATAGGCGCTTTTGCACCTCTGCCGGGGAGGGGAAGGGGAGAGTAGGGTCATACATGTGGGGCGGACCCCCTTATGTCTGAGAACCTGATCGGAGATGTGCTAAATTTAGCACATCTGCGATCAGATCTGAATTAGGCCCTAAATCAACTGGGGATAGTCAAGGCTATCTTAATGTATATGCACCCTGCAGTGGCGGTTCTATGGGCAGACAAGCAAGGCTACCGACCGGGGCGCCGCGGCCTGAAGGTGCAGCTGCATTCACGCTGCAGTGCTCACTCTCGCCGCCCGCCACCAGTGACGAGTGTCTAAGCAGCTGCAGAAAAACCTGGGCTGCAGCAGTAGCAGGCAGTGCGAGGTCCCCCAGATATCATGTGAAAGGGGAGGAGCAGACTGCTTGAAGGGGCTAGCTGGCTAGAGAGGCAGAGATCTTCCACAGTTGAGAAGTAAGCCAGGAGCTGGCGGAATAGCTGGTGCCAGTGGTGAGCGGTAAAGAGGGAGCGACTTGAGCTGTCAATTAGAGTTAGGCAGGAGGAAGTTACACAAGATGGAGGCTGGCACCGGGGATCAGGCTTTGTAGGAGCTGGCGTTAGGGGGTGAGTGTCCGTCCATGTGGCTTTTCCTGTCTGTGTCTCCAAGAATGTCAGGAGCTGCTGGGGGAGAGCGTTGTGATTGTGTCCTGCTGAGGTCGGGTGTCCTGGCCCTCTGTGCTGTGTATCTGTCCGTGCCTCCACCCTGGTGTGTGATAGTCTGTGGCCGCTACCTAGGTGACACAGCAGAGGGGGGCTGTGCCGGAGGTGTCTGTGTCACTTTGCATAATGACTGGTGGGAGTGGCACACAGGGCTCCCTTCACAGCTGTCAGAGGGAAGGGGTGGGTACTGATTTGCCGACACGGGAGAATGGTAGAGCTAGAAGGTGATAGATGGTGTCGGGGGGGAGGGGGGGGCAGGGAAGGGTGCCACAAGACTGAGGGGGTGTAAGGGTTGAGGCTGAGGGGGTGTCGGTGTAAATGAGATGTTATCCTTAAAAGGGTGTCAGTGGGGAGACAAGAATCTAATTGCGCGGTGACGGGGGGATGGATGTCATTACTGAGGGGGTATCAGTGTAGGGAGTAGATATTAAGGGTAATAATGGGACATTATAGCCAATGTGGATGTCTGTGTGGGGTAGTGGATATGTCATCACTGAGGGGTATCAAGGATGATGGGGGCAGACATAACATGTACAAGGGCACTACTGTGTGGTGTAATGTGACTAGTGGACACTACTGTGTGGTGAAATGTGACTAGTGGACACTACTGTGTGGTGAAATGTGACTAGTGGACACTACTGTGTGGTGTAATGTGACTAGTGGACACTACTGTGTGGTGTAATGTGACTAGTGGACACTACTGTGTGGTGTAATGTGACTAGTGGACACTACTGTGTGGTGTAATGTGACTAGTGGACACTACTGTGTGGTGTAATGTGACTAGTGGACACTACTGTGTGGTGTAATGTGACTAGTGGACACTACTGTGTGGTGTAATGTGACTAGTGGACACTACTGTGTGGTGTAATGTGACTAGTGGACACTACTGTGTGGTGTAATGTGACTAGTGGACACTACTGTGTGGTGTAATGTGACTAGTGGACACTACTGTGTGGTGTAATGTGACTAGTGGACACTACTGTGTGGTGTAATGTGACTAGTGGACACTACTGTGTGGTGTAATGTGACTAGTGGACACTACTGTGTGGTGTAATGTGACTAGTGGACACTACTGTGTGGTGTAATGTGACTAGTGGACACTACTGTGTGGTGTAATGTGACTAGTGGACACTACTGTGTGGTGTAATGTGACTAGTGGACACTACTGTGTGGTGTAATGTGACTAGTGGACACTACTGTGTGGTGTAATGTGACTAGTGGACACACTGAGCTCCACAAGGTCTAGAACTGGCCCTGGCACAGTGAGCAGCTGTCCAGGACCCCACAATTGTAGAGGCTGGGGCAGGTGGTGGTCACGCAATCATAGCTGTAAGGCAGCATTCTCTACCTACCTGCCTCCCAGCCTGCAGTTAGACTATACAACAACAGTGGAATAATAATAATGTCATATTATCAGAACAGCATTACCAGTAATAACCAATATATTTATGTGGATATTCCTCTGGAAGTGAATTACATACAGATGTACTGGTGAGTAAGTAGGGCCCAATTGAAATAACCATGGGGGGGATGTATTAGGGTGTAAAGGGGGGTACTCACAGAGCGATATTCTAAGCAATCTGACTAGATTGCTTAGAATTTAAGCATTATCGCTCCGTGTGTACCCCCTACAGCGATAGTGATGCGCAGCCCCGCGCATCGCTATCGCTGGTGCTAGGTCGCTCACTTTACCCGCTGGGTGAAATGAGCGGCCCCCCCGTCTCCCCCCGCACGCTCTGCACACATCGCGCTGTGCTGAGCGGGGGGAGAGATGTGTGCTGAGCGGTTCGCTCAGCACACATCTCTCCCACATCGGCCCGTCTATATGGGCCTTAAGAATCAGAAAGAGAGAGATTTTGAGAGAGTTCTCCTGTTTTTTTTAAAGTGGCAATCATTTACATGGCAATACCAGGTTGATTTTGCCATGTAGACACAAAAGGCCCAATTCAGTCCTGTTCATAGATGTGCTAAATTTAGCACATCTACAATCAGCTTCCCTGACATGTGGGGAGACATCCAGCACAGGGTTAGTACGCCCCGCATGTCAGGCCCGACAACCCCCCCGCACAAGAACAAAAGCATTGCACAGCGGTGATGCTTTTATACTTAAAGAGTAGCTCCCTACCTGCGCAGCTCCTGCGCGTTGGCAGGGAGCTACCCATCGCTGTGAGGGTTGCAGCGGCTGCGTGTGACATCATGCAGCTGCCACGTCCATCCCCCGCACGGTCCGGGCACGCCTGGGTTGCCCGGACCGCGTCCCTAAAACGGCGGTGGCCCGCCCCCTCCCACCCACCCAGCGAACGCCTCTGTCTGTCAGTCAGACAGAGGTGATCGCAGGGCTGAGACAGGCATCGGCTGTCTGGCATGTGCCAGTGCACTACCGCGCCGGCGCATGCACAGTTCAGACCTGATCACTGCTTTCTGCAAAAACGCACAGCAGTGATCAGGTCTGAATTAGCCCCATAGCCCAGTTGAAAGGATTGCGGAAGATATAATAAACAGTAGGGATTAGTGGCCAAATAATGCAATGATGGTGGGTGAAATAGTGTGGGCCACCAATCTCTAATGCCCTCTATAAAGCCAAGGGATAGCCTGCAACCATATCCAGCAGTAGAAGGTTCTGGATGGCACATAGCACATCTGGTTTCCGCTTATAAAGTCTGGGGGACTGCCTGGACTCTTGTATTGCGCATGCACAGAAGCTGGGCTCGGGGAAGAAATAAAAAGGAAGAAGAAAAATGTGCATGCACAGCTGGAGTGTAACTGCTTCAATGGGCTGCACAACTGAAAGAACCCCTTCATCGTAATTAACCTTAATAAAAGCATCAAACACTTCACCTTAATTAAACTATTAGAGCATTAACCCCTGTGCCCTAACTAAAACCTACTAATATAAGTAACCCGCTTATACAGGGAGTTCAAAAAGTCCCTGCGCAGTGACTGTGCTAAGCAAGTCTCCACACTGAGAATGTGTGCTAAGTAATATGACCACATCATTGGTTTTAAAAACCTTTTTAAACATGTCATACTTATCTACATTAAAGGGCAGATTTATCACCATCCGCATCTGAGGATGTGGCTGTGATAAAATTGCCCCAATCTACTGCGCATGCGCGGTGGCTATTTTGGTGGCGATTTTCACCGCAATTGCAGCGCCCGACCCTGGACTCTGGAAAGGTAAGTATTCAAATATGGGTGCAGTGTGTGCGGTTTGGGTCCCCCCTGAACCCAGGGGCCCGTGGCAGGGTACACATTGCACCCATTATAGAAACACCAATGCATCCTCTGCTCCATCGTGCCGCTCCCCAGCCTCCCACCCCAGATCCGCTGCCTTACACATGGCATATTGTTCTGAAAACACCTGTAATCAATAAGACCATCAGAGTTTTTGGGTCATTCACTATGACCACTGCACCTCTGTCAAGGAAAGAACTACTTAAATACTAATACATGCATCCATAGATCCAGGGGCGTAACTAGATTTTTCTCCCCCCAAGCCAAAACATTCTCTCCCCCCCCCCCCCCCCCCCCCATAATTGGCACTAGTAAAGCGATGAATCTGCGTGCCGCAAAAAAGTGCGTGGCCCAAACGTTGGCCACCACGGGAAAAAAATAATCCTGGTTCATGCCCCTTACATTATTTGTCATTTTTCCTCCTTATAGTAATGCCCATTATACATTATGCCTCATACTGCAATGGCCCTTAGACATTATGCCACACACAATAATGCCCATGACACAATATGCCACACACCATAATGCCCCCGACACATTATGCCACACTCCGTCATGCCTGTGACACATTATGACACGCATTGCATTGCCCGTTATACATTATGTTACACACTGAAATGCTCCTGATACATTATAGCACATACAATGCCTGTGACACATTATGACACACACCGCAATGTCCGTGATACATTATGCCACACACTGCAATGCCCCTGAGACATTATACCACAATGCCCGTGATATAGTATGCCACACCGTAATGCCTGTGACACATTATGACTTATACCACAATGCCCGTGATATAGTATACCACACACCGTAATGCCCATTACACATTAAGTCCTACAGTAAGGCTTCTAATTACTTTTAAATTACCTGCTCATTGCCAGGGGTTTCATGCTCTTGGTTCTATGCACGGTGCCAGGGGTTTTCATGCTCAGGGTGTCATGCTTGTTGCCAGGGGTTTCATGCGCTGGGTGTTATGCTTGTTGCCAGCGGTATCATGTGCTGGGTTTCAAGTTTGTTGCCAGGGGGTAATATTCGTTGCCAGGGGTTTCATGCACTGGGTGTCATGCTCGTTGCTAGGGGGTAATGCTTTTTGCTAGGGATTTCATGAGCTGGGTGTTGTGCTTGTAACCAGGGGGTAATGCTTGTTGCCAGGCCTGTGTTCCCAGTGCCACATATGCCCCTAGTGCCAGATATTCCCCCACAGTGCCAGTTACACATATGCCCCCAGTGCCACATATGACCCCCCCAGTGCCAGCTACACTCATACCCCGAGTGCCAAATATGCCCCCCCAGTGACAGGTACATATATACTCCCAGTGCCAAATATGCCCCCCCTTCCCCCCAGTGACAGGTACACATATACCCCCAGTGCCAAATATGCTCCCCCAGTGCAGGGTACACATATACCCCCCAGTGCCAAATATGCCCCCCACCAGTGCCAGGTACATAGATACCCCACCCCCACCCCCACCCACCCCGGTGCCAAATATGCTCCCCCAGTGCCAGGTACATATATACCCCCCCCCCCCAGTGCCAAATATGCTCCCCCAGTGCCAGGTACATATATAACCCCCAGTGCCAGGTACATATATACCCCCCCCCCCCCGTGCCAAATATGCTCTTCCAGTGCCAGGTACATATATACCCCCCCAGTGCCAAATATGCTCCCCCAGTGCCAGGTACATATATACTCCCCCAGTGCCAAATATGCTCCCTCAGTTCCAGGTACATATGTACCGCCCCCCCAGTGCCAGGTACATATATACCCCCCCAGTGCCAAATATGCTTCCCCAGTGCCAGGTACATATATACCTCCCCAGTGCCAAATATGCTCCCCCAGTGCCAGGTACATATATACCCCCCCCCCCCAGTGCCAGGTACATATATACTCCCCCCAGTGCCAAACTGCCGGTTCGTGAGCCAATCAGAGCTCACGACCCGGCACTTCATTTAACAGACACGCCGCTGCCGCCAGAGACCCAGGAGGGACACACGGGAGAGGCGCGCACTGTGCCCTCCCGTGTACTTCCCGTGTCCTTCCCAAAACGGCACAATCAATGGCGGTGGCGCCCCCGCAGCCCTGCGCCTCCAAGCCATCGCAGTGGCTGCGGGGCCCTAGTTACGCCACTGCATAGATCACTAAACCACAGCTTTAACTATATACATTTTACATAGAGACTTGTTTTTTTATTTTTAATAAAGGGACAAGAATAGGTGACCCACCACATAACATCTTAATAATGCTGTCTGAATAAGCAGGTGTGTACTTCGTACACAAGAAACCACTTATTTTAAATAGTGTAGTTGGCTCCAACTAGACCCAAAGCTTACTTGATCAACTGAACAATATAAAAAGGGGTACACAATTGGCGATTTCAGCTTAAAAAATAAATGATAACATGAATTTCATTATCGTTTATTTTAGGGTTTTATCATCCAGAGTGTATGGGGTCAATACTGGTGACCGATGAACGATGTGATCACCAATATTGAGCTGACATGCAGCTCAACCCGTCAATGTCGGTCTGAGCTGCATGTTCGGGAATGCCGGCGGCGACGTCACTGATCCGCAACGTTCAGTGTGTGTATATGCGTTATATTGTTGAATGTTCATCGCTAGTATTCCTGCATTGGCTAGTGTGTACTAGCCTTAAAACAGATAGATTACCCTAGAAATAGGACAGGAGGCAAGTGGAAATAGAATAGGTGGGTCATCTAAATGGAGTCTAGTTTCAAACCAGACCATGGATTTAAAACCGTAGTGTATTCGGTTATGTTACCGGCGGTCGGGAGAACGCTAGGCACCATACCGATGCCAGAATCCCAAGCGGGGGAAAAACCGACAGTCGGGTGTCCATACAGTGGGACTAGAATCTGTGGTGAGCGCAGGGAGCCACAGAGCCCGCAAGGGACTTTGTTGCATTCTCCCCCCCTCCCCGCCGGCAATCTGGCGACCAGGATCCCGGATTTGGTATGCTGACCTCCGGGATCCCAAACGTCGGTCTCGCAATACCAACCCCAATGTCTCATGTATGAGGTAGAAAGTCAGTATAATTCTTTCACATAGTAAAATTTCAAAGAGATGAATCAATGACACCCAAAAATAGCCCACTCCGGTGATAGATCAAAAAAATGTAATAAGGGAGCGGAAGCATTTAGCTTCCAGTAGCTGCACCTGTTGCCAAAACTGTTTCATAGTGTAGCAATCCCACATAGTACATAGTAGAACAAAGACACTTTTCTTTGACCACATTTTAAACAGGATCCGGTCTGAAGATCGACACTGTCTAGGTCGACAATGTTTAGGTCAACCACTATAGGTCGACAGTCACTAGGTCGACAGGGTTGGAAGGTCGACAGGTCAAAAGGTCGACATGAGTTTGTTTGTTTTTTTAAAATTTTTTAACTTTTGCATACTCAACGGTAATCTGTGCCGAGCGAAGCGAGGCACCTTGACCGAAGCATGGCGAGCGAAGCAAGCCATGCGAGGGGACACGGTGCAATAATTGGGGTTCCTGGTTACTCTACGAAGAAAACATCATAATAAAAAAACAATAACCTCATGTCGACCTTTTGACCTGTCGACCCATCATAAAATGATCACTCCTGAAAAGGTGGACTTCTTGCAAAGTCAGTTTTTCAGGAAGTGATCATTTTCCCCTATGGTTGTGTGGCTGCAGAATGGAGCACTGCAGCGCCGCGTCCCCTTTTCCCCCTGCACCCTATTGGGTCTCTTGCTTTGCAGGTGTGCCCCCCTGACGGGACATTATTGCTGGGTCCTCAACCGTGGCTAAACACCCCCCCGCCAGGACATCATTGCATCTTTTTGTAGGGGCTGCCCGGCAGCAGAGGTCGCACTGCAGCCGCGGATTCCTTCCTCTCCCCCCTCTACTGTACAAGCTGCCGTATAAATGGCTGCTTGTGAAGAGATTCGGGGGCTATTTGCCATCTCAGGATTGCGAACAGTTTTTCTTTCAAACTCCGAAAATAAAGCATTTTCAGAGTTTGATAAATGTCCTAATGTCCACTTCCCCAGGGGAGTGTAGAAATTGTGATGAATAAAGGATGATGAATATGCTTACAGATCATTTTTAAAGAAGACCCAGGGAAGATATCCAGCCAATGAAAAGGCTAGTTTTCACAGAGGCATAATAAAGGAGGACTAGAAATATAACTGTACCACTAGATACAGGAGCAGAAAGTATGAAATCAACACTATTTGACCAATCAGAATGTGATAGGGTGTTAACAACAAAATGGGTGTATTTATCTAATATTAAGGGGAGAGAACATTGAGTGTCCAACATGTCTAACAGAAAGTTGTCAGCAAAAGCTGTAACCTTTGTGTCCACACCTCCTATGGAAACTCCCTTAAAGGATTGGAGAGTTGAAGGCAGGCAACTTTACCATGTCCTTCTATACGGGTGGTCTTCAGTTTGCCGGCTGTCGGGATCCCGGCGCACAGTATACCAACGCCGGAATCCCGACACCCGGCAACATTTTTTCTCCTTCTTGGGAGACAAGACCGACATCTTTTCTCCCTCCACGACCCCCCTGGAGGGAGAATAAATAGCGTGGCACGCTACTGCCATGCTACTGCCCGCAGCATGGCGAGCGCAGCAAGCCCGGAAGGGGCTCATTTGCGCTCATCCAGCTGTTGCTACGCCGGCAGTCAGGATTCCGGCGCCGGTATGGTGTCCGCTGGGAGCCCGGCCACCGGCATACCATACTACACCCCTCTATAGATAGTGACCCTAACACCCGGAGAGCAATTCAGTGCCGTGTCTAGGGCAGGGCGAGTCGTGTGATCGCAAGAAGCGCCATAGCCAGGGGGACTGCATGTAACAGTGGGGTCTATTTACTAAGCCTTGGATGGAGATAAAGTGAACTAAGATAAAGTCCCAGCCAATCACCTCCTAACTGTCATGTCACTGTGTTTGTAAAATTAAAGTTAGGAGAGGGTTGGTTGGGACTTTGAGCCTAATTCTGAGTTGATCGCAGCAACAAATTTGTTAGCAGTTAGGCAAAACCATGTGCACTGCAGGGGGAGCAGATAAACATGTGCAGAGAGAGTTAGATTTGGGTGGGGTGTGTTCAAACTGAAGTCTAAATTGCAGTGTAAAAATAAAGCAGCCAGTATTTACCCTGCACAGAAACGAGAGGTTACTTTGTCTCTGTTGCAAGACTCTCTGTACATGGGGGGTAAATCGGACCTGATTACTGCTGTGCGTTTTCGCACAGCAGGCGATCAGCCCAAACTGCGCATGCACCGCACGGGTACAAAGTGGATGGGTTTGTGCGACAGGTGATCACAAGGAGATTGACAGGAAGAAGGCGTTTGTGGGTGTCAACTGACCGTTTTCAGGGAGTGTCTGGAAAAACGCAGGAGTGTCCAAGGATTTGCAGGGAGGGTTCCTGACGTGAATTCCGGTCCTGGACAGGCTGATGTGATCGCAGCGGCTGAGTAAGTCCTGGGCTACACAGAGACTGCACAAAATCTGTTTGTACAGCTCTGCTACACAAGTATTCGCACACTTGCACAGCTACAATACACTCCCCCTGTATGCGGTGACTATCTGATCACAGCAGTGCAAAAATCATTTGCTAGCAATCATGTCTGAATTAGGCCCATGGTGCGGTATGGAGCAGTCGTATGTGACCACACTCATCTGCTCTGCCTTGGTGTTCTGCACCTATTTTTGCCTGTTTATGGGATAAACGTCTCTCAACAGAAATTTCGGGAGACTTAGAGAAATACCTATAATTTTGGACATATGCAGTGACTGAAATGGAACGATAGATCACAATGACACTCCACTGCTCACTGAACAGAGAATCTTGCTCAAATCTAATTCTCCACTTGCTAATCAATTATCATGAACAAATTTGTCTTCAATACAGATGCCTGTGGCTAGCTATTTATACAGTATATGCTGTTTACATACAGTAGAGATACACTTTAGAATAATCATGAGTTAATTCACTTAAAACTTAAGGTTCTGGTGAAATGTTATGAACTTTGCATCAGCAGGGTAAACAAATCAGGAGTTCTCTTATTGAATACTTCAACATTACTCAACATCATTCTCATTGTCTATCTCATTACCAATGCAGGTCTGATCATACAATACATATTTCTGCAGCGGGGTAACTGGTATTCCACAGGGAATAACATCAGGGTGTAGAGTTGGATCTGGATCCGAGGCACCAACAGGCTAAAGCTTTAACTTTTCCCAGGATGCACTGCACTGCCTCCTCTATATCCCCGCCTCCAGGCACTGGAGCTCAGTTTGTAAGTCGGTGCCTGCAGTGCAGGCAGCTAATAGGGAGGTCTGCGCTAGGCAGCCCTGAAAAGAGCTTTTCTGAGAAGAAAGAAGACTTCAAGGGCCGCAGCATAGGCACCTGGTGCTATATGTCATACTGACATATCATGCTGTGGTACTTACAGCAGAGGCGCTCCGGTCTTCTCAGGCACACACACCGCTGCTGCTCGCCAGGATTGCGTGGCTGCAAGATAGGGAGTAGGTAAGAGGGTCCCCCAGGCGGGATCCACTGAAATTGCGATCCGGCACGCGGCCTCTGGAGATGGACTGCGCCACTGGTGTGGACACTGTGGCTGTGCAGGGAACCCTCTATATCCACCAGGGCAGGAAGCACAGGTCGGATTTACTAAAATCCATTTATTACAGGCTCCATAGTACCCGGTGGTGAAGTCCAGCAGAAGGGATAAGGCGCTGACCTGTAGCCCCTCCCCCGGCCCCAGGCGCCATCTACAGCAGATGTTCCTGCCCTGGAGCTGCATCTCTCTCTCTCTCTCTCACTCCCTGTCAGCGTTTGGGCGCCATTACACAGAGCTGCGCTGATTCTGGGACTGCTGGGCACTGTCTCCTCTGTAAAGCCGCCTGCCTCATCAGCGCTGTGCAGTTACAGGACACTTAAGTATTCTACATGTCGTTTAGGCAGTGTTAGTTAAGAACAAGTGCATAACTACAGGGATATTTAGTACAAGTATTCTGTGTTATACATCCAGTATTTACTGTGCATTGTTATATCTGTATACAAACATAGGTGGTCATTCCGAGTTGATCGCTAGCTGCAGTTGTTCGCAGCGCAGCGATCAGGCTAAATAAAGGCACTTCTGCGCATGAGTATGCGGCGCAATGCGCACACGCGTCGTACGAGCACAACGAACAATGCAGTTTTGCAAAGGGTCTAGCGAAGCATTTGAGTCGCACTGGTGGCCGCAGTGTGATTGACATGAAGTGGGCGTTCTGGGTGTCAACTGACCGTTTTCAGGGAGTGTTCGGAAAAACGCAGGCGTGCCAGTAAAAAAACGCAGGCATGGCTGGGTGAACGCTGGGCAGGTTTGCGACGTCAAAACAGGAACTGAACAGTCTGAAGTGATTGCAAGCGCTGAGTAGGTTTTGAGGTACTCTGAAACTGCACCAAAATAATTTGTAGCCGCTCTGCGATCCATTCGTTCGCACTTCTGCTAAGCTAAAATACACTCCCAGTGGGCGGCGGCATAGCGTTTTCACGGCTGCTAAAAACTGCAAGCGAGCGATCAACTCGGAATGACCACCATAGTTTTATGTAGTATTACTAGTCCAGTGCAGTCTTATCGTTCTGTGTAATAATTTCTGCATTGTACATGTGACTGTGTGTGCCTATAGCTGCCGTGTGTTTCCTATTCCATGTATCACATATGGCGATCACTATATTCTGTACCCTGAGGGGGCTAAGGGGGCCATTCCGACCCATTCGCTTGCTGCGTTTTCACGCAGCAGAGTGTACGGTCCCTGCTGCGCATGCGCCGGCGCCTTTGTGCGCCTGTGACACGGCCGATGGCCAGGGCAGGACAGCGATCGCCTCTGCCTGATTGACAGGCAGAGGCGATCAATGGGCGGGAGGGGGCGAAACGACGGCGTTTGGCCGCCATTTCGTAGGTGCGGTCCGTCCAACGCAGGCGTGGCCGGACCGAACGGGGGGCGGGCCGCAGCGGCTGCATAACGTCATACGCAGCCGCTGCGGGCCAGGGAGCGAGGAGTAGCTCCCGGCCAGCTCGCTAAAGCTGCGCTGGCCGGGAAGTACTCCTGAAGTGCAAAGGAATCACCGCTGTGCGATGCCTTTGCACTTCTGCAAGGGGGGCCGGACTGACATGCGGGGCGGACTAGCCCCGTGCTGGGCGTCCCCCCGCATGTCAGGAAAGTTGATCGTAGCTGTGCAAAATTTTGCCCAGCTACGATCAACTAAGAATGACCCCCTAAGTGCATCAGGGTCCCATATATAAATAGTGTTTCACAGGATATACTGTTATTGTATTTTTCTCTGTGTATTTCAGTCACCATATACCACTTAAATCCCCTGTTTGTGTTCTGCATTTGCAGTCACACTCCACAGGCAGTTTTTGTCAGGTACTGTGTCTGGCTATATTGTACTGTTATGCCCTAAGGCTACGTTTCCATATAATGTCTGCTACACAGGGCATCATGCAGTGCTGACGCCGTGGATTTATCTGAGGAAAATATTCCAGCTGAGGGTCCAGGTATCCGGAGGTTCTGTACCCCTCAGTCAATCTGTAGCACCGGTGGCACACCAAGACCCACCTCGGACTGCATTTTCTAATTTACTGACTACGCTTGTGTGAGAGGTGGGACTGCGTGCGTGTGGTGCCTGCTGCCGTGCAGGTGTAGACTCGGTACTCACCAGGCGCCGCTCTCTCTCACCTTCAGGTACCGGAACCTTCAACGGACCTGGAATTCTTCAGTCGGATCCGGACACGGCGATTCCCTCTCGGAGCTGACCGACGACCGAGCTGAGGAGAGAATAATTTACCTTTAAAGGGGGTATCGACCTTCTTCCATTGGAAGAGGGGATACCCCAGGGGTGACCGCGACCTTCACCGGTTGGGTGAAAGGTCATCACAGGCACAAAGCCTCAGCCACCCAGATTTCACACACTCGCGCTTTCGCACGTAGTGTGATGAAAAGGATTCTCACGTCCGTGAGCAATCCCGATTCCGGCGCTCGGGGACAGACAAGGAACAAACGCACACAGATGTTACTCACCATCAGTTTCGCACTGCGAACGTCTTCTTCTCTTACAGGTCCCTGTAAGGAGGTAAACAAACAAGCAAACAGCCGTGCAGGGCCTAACTCTAACCTAGTGTCACACCCTATGCTAACTACAACGGCAGAGCCCTCAAACTAGCTCTGTGGGTGTGGTGCAACAAAACTAACACACTTAACGAGCTCACACTTCGCCCCGCACGGTAACATACATCACGATACACAATGCAAGCGACGGTACGGTCCCTTTATCTACCCGACTCAGAACACCCAGTAGTGGGGGCCGCACAGCTCACCCACCTACCGTACTCTCTTCCTACGGGCTCAGGCCGAGCGGGCCTGCCTACCTAACACCTCAGGGTGGCCTGGGCCTAGTGCCCAGTGCCACCTTTATTCACCTCCGGGGCACTTGTTCACTGGGCCTAGCTGCACACAGGCCGGAGGCCTGACTTCACCCACGGGCCTAGCGCCCGCCTACCTTGTTGCCCGTTGAGTGACCCGGGCCTAATGCCCAGGGTCACCTTACCCTATCCCTAGCTGGCCAGAATACCATAGGGCCTAACGCCCTCTAATGTCCCCACAGGCCTATTGCCTGAATTGCCCCTTGGGCCTAACGCCCGCCTAACTGCCCACAGGCCGGTGGCCTGGCTATCCTTATGGGCCTAGTGCCCAACCTGTGCCCCCAGGCCTAGTGCCTGCCTATCTTGGCCACGGGCCTGGAGGGCCCGACTACATGCCCCACGGGCCAGGAGGCCTGACTAAATGCCCACGGGCCGGGAGGGCCCGACTACATGCCCACAGGCCGGGAGGGCCTGACTGTGCCCACGGGCCTATTGCCCGAACACCCGGTGGTCTAGGGAGGAGCGGGTACAGGGGCACCTGAAAAGGGCCTACCTGACCCGCTGGGAGAGGTACCAGGAGGAAGCTTCGTCAGCTCTTTGCTTCCCACCCCTGGTGACCTCTCCGGCGCTCTCCTTCAATCTTCGGCCGCTGGCCCGTCCTGGCCAGCGGCGCCGCCGTCGCCTCGCCGCGTCCAGCCGCCGCTGGACATCTTCCGGCCGCCGGACGTCTTCAGGCCTCTTCCGCGGCCACCCGAACTCCGACCGCGATGACCTCTTCTGGCTCCTCCGCGCGGCGTCTCTCTTCTTTGCGCTCTTCCGCGCGCGCGCGCCGACCTCCGCTCCCGCCCGTCGCGTCTTCTCTTCTTCTCAGGCCCGGCGTCCTCTTCTGCCTTCGCGCCCCCGCGCGCGGCCTTTTCTTCAGGCTCCCGCCCGGCGTCTGACGTCAGACGCCGGGGGCGGGGCCTATGACGCGGCGAGCACCGATTGGCTCGCCGCGCCCCTCTGTGATTGGCCGGCGCCCCGCGAGCCGCGATTGGCTCGCTGGAGGCGCCGGATTCAAAAAGCCGCGGGCGGCGCTTCTGATTGGCGGCCCGAGCGGCGCCAAGTTTAAAGCGCCGCCGCGCCGCTCCCCGCCGCCGACAGCCTGGTGCAGGGAAACATCCGATCCCTGCACCAGACACCCGCCGCCGCACACTCAGCGCAGGGGACAGACAAGCTGCCCCCAGCTAGGGACAGCAACACGGATGTGCCCACAGGGCACATCTTTACATTTCCCCCCCCCTTTTTCCTTTGTAGTCCCTACAAAGTTCCTCACGATGTCCCTTGTCCGCGGGTCAGGGAATTCCGAGGTCCCTCCGGCGAGGTTGTGTTCAAGGGTCCAGCCCGGACAGGCTGTGACCCCACATCCTTCCACCTCCAGCTCCGGGTTCCTCTTCTTCGTTCCTCCTGACCTCCATCGGTGGATCCTCTGGGGAAGTGGCATCTCCCCACGGTCGCTCAACGTGGGCCACCAAGGGGAATCTTCCTCCACGGGGACAGCAGTCCCCCACTCTTGGCCTTCCAGATCGTCTGGGACATCGTCCCTGTCTTCAGGGCGTGGTACCGACCACCACCCAACAGCGGAATCCTCCGGGACATCCATTTCCTCCCGGGCAACAGCCATCATATGTCGAATTTCCTCGTGGGGCATCTCCAAAGGTCCTGTGTCTTCCTCTGGAACGGGTCCTCCCACGGCATCACGATCCTCTCCCCGTACGTCCGTCAAACTCGGTACTTCCGGCAGGTATTGCTCCAGGACTATCTCCTCCTCTTCATGGAGGGCATTCAACTGGGAGCACGACTCCACCCGATCCTGCCAGTCACTCTCGTCGGCGCTTCCGATGCCAGAGTCGTCCTCCGTCTGTTCTTGGAGGGATTCGTCGGCGGACAGCTCACCGTAGTCCGAGTCCTCCTCCGATATCTGGACTGGGGTATCATTTTCCTCCTCAGCGTACTTAGTCCTTTCCGCTGGCACCTCTGTTTCCTCAGCGTACTCCTTCGCTTCCGCTGGCATCGTGTCTTCCTCAGCGTACTCCTTCGCTTCCGCTGGCATCTTTACTTCCTCAGCGTACTCCTTAGTTTCCGCTGGCATCTCTTGGTACCCAGGACACTCCTGTTCCACACGTCCTGGTCGTGGACGGTTCCATCGCGGGGAGATTCCGGACATCTCCGTCACTGGGTCTTCACGCTTTTCTTCGCAGCGTGGTCTCTTCACCTCCCAGTCGTCCACCTCCGTCTGATGCGGGAAAGGATTCTGCCTTACTGGGGTCACTTTCTTGGGACAGAGTAGGTCCGCGGCATCTTCCCAGGGGCACTCACTGGCCACATGTCCTGGTCGCCAACACTTCCAACAAGGGAGGGCCACTGCCACCTTCTCCAAGACGGGTTCCTGGTCCACCTCCTTCGCTGAGGAATCTCCACCCGTTGGTTCCGACTCAGAGGAAATGGGCACCTGCGAACTAACTTCAAGCAGGGTCTTCCGCTCCATTTCCCTGGTTTCCTCCTCCCATCTCTGGGCGCGACCATCTGCAATCATCCGGTCTTCATTCCACGGACAATCGGGAAGCGCATGTCCTCTCGCCTCGCAGAGCGCACACACAGGCTCTGCAGCCACCCGGTCCCAAAGCTGCTGACGAGATTCCGTCAGCTGCTTCACCGTGGCCTCGTAGTCCATCCTGTCTTCAGTCCATGGACATTCCAGGAGCCGATGTCGGGGATCTCCACAGCTTTCACACCAGGAATCAACCTCGTCTTCGCTCGACTCTTCGTCCCAGGGACAACTGTTGTGCTCATGCCCGTAGTTTCCGCAGAGCAAACATCGGGACTCCTTCTTCACTTGGCCCTGCTGACGTCTTTGGTCCGCTTCCTGGACCACCTTCTTTGGGGACGTCTCTCGCCAAGTACACTCGCCGGCAAAGTGCCCTGTTTGCCGACATTTCTTGCAGGGCGTCACAGCGGCCTTCTTGCGCCCCTTCTCCCGGCGCTCTTCCTTTCCACGCTGGACCGACCGCTGCACCATCTTCAGGAGGTCTGCCCCAGACACCGTCACCCAGTCGCTCTGGTCCGCACACGTCCGGGGGTGAGTCTTCTCCGGAGCCGTCCGCAGGGAGGTCTTCTTGGTGGCTTTCCACATCGTGTCCGTGATCCGGTCTCTCTGATCCTGCCGACTACGCCAAGTGTGAGAGGTGGGACTGCGGTGCGTGTGGTGCCTGCTGCCGTGCAGGTGTAGACTCGGTACTCACCAGGCACCGCTCTCTCTCACCTTCAGGTACCGGAACCTTCAACGGACCTGGAATTCTTCAGTCGGATCCGGACACGGCGATTCCCTCTCGGAGCTGACCAACGACCGAGCTGAGGAGAGAATAATTTACCTTAAAGGGGGTATCGACCTTCTTCCACTGGAAGAGGGGATACCCCAGGGGTGACCGCGACCTTCACCGGTTGGGTGAAAGGTCATCACAGGCACAAAGCCTCAGCCACCCAGATTTCACACACTCGCGCTTTCGCACGTAGTGTGATGAAAAGGATTCTCACGTCCGTGAGCAATCCCGATTCCGGCGCTCGGGGACAGACAAGGGACAAACGCACACAGATGTTACTCACCGTCAGTTTCGCACTGCGAACGTCTTCTTCTCTTACAGGTCCCTGTAAGGAGGTAAACAAACAAGCAAACAGCCGTGCAGGGCCTAACTCTAACCTAGTGTCACACCCTATGCTAACTACAACGGCAGAGCCCTCAAACTAGCTCTGTGGGTGTGGTGCAACAAAACTAACACACTTAACGAGCTCACACTTCGCCCCGCACGGTAACATACATCACGATACACAATGCAAGCGACGGTACGGTCCCTTTATCTACCCGACTCAGAACACCCAGTAGTGGGGGCCGCACAGCTCACCCACCTACCGTACTCTCTTCCTACGGGCTCAGGCCGAGCGGGCCTGCCTACCTAACACCTCAGGGTGGCCTGGGCCTAGTGCCCAGTGCCACCTTTATTCACCTCCGGGGCACTTGTTCACTGGGCCTAGCTGCACACAGGCCGGAGGCCTGACTTCACCCACGGGCCTAGCGCCCGCCTACCTTGTTGCCCGTTGAGTGACCCGGGCCTAATGCCCAGGGTCACCTTACCCTATCCCTAGCTGGCCAGAATACCCTAGGGCCTAACGCCCTCTAATGTCCCCACAGGCCTATTGCCTGAATTGCCCCTCGGGCCTAACGCCCGCCTAACTGCCCACAGGCCGGTGGCCTGGCTATCCTTATGGGCCTAGTGCCCAACCTGTGCCCCCAGGCCTAGTGCCTGCCTATCTTGGCCACGGGCCTGGAGGGCCCGACTACATGCCCCACGGGCCAGGAGGCCCGACTAAATGCCCACGGGCCGGGAGGGCCCGACTACATGCCCACAGGCCGGGAGGGCCTGACTGTGCCCACGGGCCTATTGCCCGAACACCCGGTGGTCTAGGGAGGAGCGGGTACAGGGGCACCTGAAAAGGGCCTACCTGACCCGCTGGGAGAGGTACCAGGGGGAAGCTTCGTCAGCTCTTTGCTTCCCACCCCTGGTGACCTCTCCGGCGCTCTCCTTCAATCTTCGGCCGCTGGCCCGTCCTGGCCAGCGGCGCCGCCGTCGCCTCGCCGCGTCCAGCCGCCGCTGGACATCTTCCGGCCGCCGGACGTCTTCAGGCCTCTTCCGCGGCCACCCGAACTCCGACCGCGATGACCTCTTCTGGCTCCTCCGCGCGGCGTCTCTCTTCTTTGCGCTCTTCCGCGCGCGCGCCGACCTCCGCTCCCGCCCGTCGCGTCTTCTTCTCTTCTTCTCCCGCCCGGCGTCCTCTTCTGCCTTCGCGCCCCCGCGCGCGGCCTTTTCTTCACGCTCCCGCCCGGCGTCTGATGTCAGACGCCGGGGGCGGGGCCTATGACGCGGAGAGCACCGATTGGCTCGCCGCACCCCTCTGTGATAGGCCGGCTCCCCGCGAGCCGCGATTGGCTTGCTGGAGGCGCCGGATTCAAAAAGCCGCGGGCGGCGCTTCTGATTGGCGGCCCGAGCGGCGCCAAGTTTAAAGCGCCGCCGCGCCGCTCCCCGCCGCCGACAGCCTGGTGCAGGGAAACATCCGATCCCTGCACCAGACACCCGCCGCCGCACACTCAGCGCTGGGGACAGACAAGCTGCCCCCAGCTAGGGACAGCAACACGGATGTGCCCACAGGGCACATCTTTACATTTGTAACGAGACATATTGTCCCTGTAGTTAATCCGCCATGGGCAGATACTCTGTCAACCCAGTTACAGCAGTTAAATCAGTCTTTGGTTAAACAAAAGCCTGACCCTCGCCCCCCTAGGACCAAAGGGTCCTCTAAGCGGGCCATTTCTTCCTCACAATCCACTCATGTTTCGGATACTTCATCCGATGAAGATAGGGTATATACTGACTCATCAGACACTGATGCAGATGGTTCTGATGAGGAATCTACAACGCAGGTTGATGTTCCTGACCTATTGGAGGCTATCAAACTGATTCTTCAGATTGATGATGAAACTGAACCTCCAGATATGTCTAAGAAACCTGATAAGTTCAAACGTCAGAAGGTTACTAAATTAGTTTTGTCACATTCTGACCATTTAGTTGACATACGTCAGGAATCCTGGGAGAAAGAAATTCTCCCCATCTAAAAAGATGCTAGCTCGTTATCCCCTCTCTGCAGAGTTAAGCAAGAATTGGACATGTACTGTAGCGCGTCTTGTGGTATCTTCTACTCTGCCTGCCACTACCGTAACCTCTCTGAAAGAACTGATGGATAAGCATGTGGAGGGTTGCTTGAAGTCTATTTACACTCTTGCGGGTACTGTACATAGACCCACTATAGCAGCTTCTTGGGCTGCAAAAGGTATTGAAGCCTGGGTTCAAGCTGTTGAGGCAGAGTTACCTCTGAATTTTTCTGATAATGCCAGACAGTGTCTTTCATATATTACCACAGCTTCTCATTACATTCAGGAGGTGGCCCCTGATGCCGGTGTTCTTGCGGCCAGAGCATCTACTACGTCCATTCTGGCTTACCGGATTCTGTGGTTGCGGTCCTGATCGGTGGACCTGGGCTCTAAAAAGACCTTGGAGGTGATCCCTTTTAAAGGGACACATACTATTCGGGGAAGATTTGAACAAAATTGTTGCTGACTTAGCATCTGCTAAGACTGCATGTCTACCAAGTACTAATCCTTCGGCTCCGATGGCTAAAAGTACCTCCTTTCATTCCTTTCGACCTCCAAGTAAAGCAAAGGGTCAGGCGTACCCGAAACAGGCTCGCACTTCCAAAACCTCTAAGCCCAATCCTAAATGTTCTTGGGCTGCCCGTCAGCCTGCTTCCAAACTAGTGATGTGCACCGGAAATTTTTCGGGTTTTGTGTTTTGGTTTTGGATTCGGTTTCGCGGCCGTGTTTTGGATTCGGACGCGTTTTGGCAAAACCTCCCTGAAATTTTTTTGGCGGATTCGGGTGTGTTTTGGATTTGGGTGTTTTTTTTACAAAAAACCCTCAAAAACAGCTTAAATCATAGAATTTGGGGGTCATTTTGATCCCATAGTATTATTAACCTCAATAACAATAATTTCCACTCATTTCCAGTCTATTCTGAACACCTGACACCTCACAATATTATTTTTAGTCCTAAAATTTGCACCGAGGTTGCTGGATGGCTAAGCGACCCAAGTGGCCGACACAAACACCTGGCCCATCTAGGAGTGGCACTGCAGTGTCAGACAGGATGGCAGATTTAAAAAATAGTCCCCAAACAGCACATGATGCAAAGAAAAAAAAGAGGTGCAATGAGGTAGCTGTGTGACTAAGCTAAGCGACCCAAGTGGCCGACACAAACACCTGGCCCATCTAGGAGTGGCACTGCAGTGTCAGACAGGATGGCAGATTTAAAAAATAGTCCCCAAACAGCACATGATGCAAAGAAAAAAAGAGGTGCACCAAGTCCTTCTCTCCTCCTATCATATTGCGTGTATGGGACCACGTGATCGGCCCCCGGTGGAACGCATAGTGTACTAGGAATTCATGTAATTTATAGCAATTGCAAAATCATTTGTATATACAGAGGGAATTTCAAAAAATTTTGAAAAATGGCTCTAACTAATAATATTCTATAATTATATAGATTATGTATTACCATCGTTAATCTAAAATCGATAAATTATTTTATCACTATTCTAACGGTTTTGTCTTTAATCATTAAAGTGTTTCCTACACAGATTTTATAAAGATCTATATATATGATTGTCTCTAAAATTAGGAGATATATCCAATTGCCATTTATAGGAAAAAAGGCCGAAGGAAAAGAGGGAAGGGGGCATGGGGCAACCAATTCTTATATCAATTATATTTAGAGATCGGACTACAACCTGCTAAAATATAATAGTAGATGTCATTCTTTAGAGAGGGTCCAGATGTATTTAATTACTAACAATTAGAAAATGAAATACAGACATAAGATGATAGGGAGAGACTATCGGTAAATAGTTTGTGAGATTATATGTATATCAAACAGATAATTATATATTAAATCACACAGTTAAGCTCTACTGACTCATTTGAGCCTGTGGGGAAAATGCTATTCATTTTCAGCATCCAAAAGACTTCTTGTTTACAGAGGGTCTTGTATCTGTCTCCCCCTCTTATTGTTTTACTAATAGATTCCAGACCTATCACCTTCAGACATTTTGGGTGTCCTTTATGGAAATCCACATAGTGTTTGGATACACTATGTGTTAAGACTTTTTTCAGAATGTTTCTGCGGTGCTCAAGGAATCTTACTTTTAGAGGGCGTGTAGTTCTGCCGATATATTTTAAATTACACCCGCACGTCAGCATATAGATTACATATTATGTATTGCAGTTCATATATGTTTTTATCTCATATGGTTTTTCATCCCCGTCTATATTGATCATTATAGTGTGGTCAGCTGTAAAGTTGCAAGTTAGACATCTGTTCCTCCCACATTTAAAGAACCCTTTCGTTTTATTTCCTAGTTGTGTGAGCCAGTTTATTTTTTCTGAATTCTTATTAGGACTGTTCTCCTCCTCAATTCTTTTCAAGTGACTGGGGGCCAATATATTTTTGAGCGATCTGTTCTTTCGAAAAATAAAGTTAGGTGCTTTTGGAAGAATATTTACTAATATGTTATCCTGTTTTAATATATTATAATTTTTAGATATAATTTCTCTCACTTCTACATGACAGTTATTATAGGTTGAAATAAAAGATATATCTGAGGACATATTCTGCTCCCTCTCATCTTTGTTTTTGGAGTTACCCTTTGATGGGTTTAGGAGTTGGTCTCTATCTATATTCTTCACTTCATTTAATGCTTTGTCTAATAAATAGTTTGGATACCCTCTATCTCTAAAGGAATCTATCATCGTTTTTGCTTGAGAATCAAAAGAAGTCATAGTTGAACAGTTTCTTCTAATGCGTAATAGTTGGCTCTTGGGAATGCCTTTTTTCCATGATGAATGATGTGCACTATTAAAGTGTAAATAGGCATTCGTGCCAGTTTCTTTTACATGATTACATGTGACTATTTCTTTATTTATTATTTCTAATGAAACATCCAAAAAATTAGTACTAGTGGTGTTAAAGGAGTGAGTGAAAGTGAGGTTATATGAATTATTGTTCAAATGTGTAACAAATGAAAGTGCTGATGCATAATCCCCATCCCAAATAATAAATAAATCATCTATATAGCGCCCATAGAGGACCAGGTGCGCGTCGAACCCGCCACCCCACACGAGCTGGTCTTCGACCTCGCCCATGTAGAGATTGGCGTAGCTCGGCGCGAACCTGGTCCCCATGGCTGTGCCCATCACCTGAAGAACCTGTGTCACCTACATTGATCATCCAATACTACCTGGACCCCTGAGGATTCCGCTAAATAGCGCTATTTTGCACCCATATCCATCTACAAGGACCGAACAGAATTCTATCACGCACTACTGGTGAGGACATTCCTGTTGTATTGCCACACTACTGGGACAGACATTCCTCCAGCGTTGGTATCGGCCCGGGGATTGTGCCACAACCCCAGGATAAAGGGACATTCTAATGTGCGGATCATATGGGGACATTGGATAAAGCAGCAAACGATCAACAATTATATGTATGGTGACTATGAGCTCAAGAGTGCAGTGAAATTATAATTTTAACAATTTTAAAGTGTTTAGTATTTCATTGTTATTTTAATAAATAGTACTGTAATTTTGACAATCCATCTCAGTTAGCGCTGTCCTATTCTGGTATTTCCATCTAGGAGTGGCACTGCAGTTTTCTAGCGAGAGGATGAGTGCTTCCATCCTCATGTGAATCTGAACCACTAGCCATGAACATAGGCCAGGGCCTCAGACGTTCCTTGCCACTCCGTGTCGTAAGTGGCATATTGGCAAGTGTACGCTTCTCATCAGACGCTTTTAAGTTTGATTTTTCGGTAATTTTACTGAACTTTTGTAGTATACTTGACGACACAGAGGTAGAGCAGTGGACTACTGTACTGTACTGCTATATATATATATACTGGTGGTCAGCAAAATTCTGCACTGTCCTCCTACTATATACTGCGCACAACTAAAATGCAGCACAGGTATGGATGCATAGTATACTTGACAACACAGAGGTAGAGAAGGTGGAATACTGTACCGTGCTGCTATATATATACTGGTGGTCAGCAAAATTCTGCACTGTACTCCTACTATATACTGCGCACAACTAAAATGCAGCACAGGTATGGATGCATAGTATACTTGACGACACAGAGGTAGAGCAGTGAACTACTGTACCGTACTGCTATATATATATACTGGTGGTCAGCAAAATTCTGCACTGTACTCCTACTATATACTGCGCACAACTAAAATGCAGCACAGGTATGGATGCATAGTATACTTGACGACACAGAGGTAGAGCAGTGAACTACTGTACCGTACTGCTATATATATATATACTGGTGGTCAGCAAAATTCTGCACTGTACTCCTACTATATACTGCGCACAACTAAAATGCAGCACAGGTATGGATGCATAGTATACTTGATGACACAGAGGTAGAGCAGTGGGCTACTGTACCGTACTGCTATATATATATACTGGTGGTCAGCAAAATTCTGCACTGTCCTCCTACTATATACTGCGCACAACTAAAATGCAGCACAGGTATGGATGCATAGTATACTTGACAACACAGAGGTAGAGAAGGTGGACTACTGTACCGTACTGCTATATATATACTGGTGGTCACAGCAAAATTCTGCACTGTCCTCCTACTATATACTACAATGCAGCACAGATATGGAGCGTTTTTCAGGCAGAGAACGTAGATATTTTCAGCACACTGAGCACAGATATTTGCAAGCACACTGAGCACAGATATTTGCAGCACAATGAGCACAGATATTTGCAAGCACGCTGAGCACAGATATTTGCAGCACACTGAACACAGAAACTGAGAGAACGCAGCCACGTCCTCTCGCTTTCATCTCCAAAGCACGAGTGAAAATGGCGGCGACGCGCGGCTCCTTATATAGAATACGAATCTCGCGAGAATCCGACAGCGGGATGATGACGTTCGGGCACGCTCGGGTTAACTGAGCAAGGCGGGAAGGTCCGAGGCTGCCTCGGAACCATGTAAAATGGGTGAAGTTCGGGGGGGTTCGGATCCCGAGGAACCGAACCCGCTCATCACTATTCCAAACCAGACAAGCATGCTGCCTGACGGGGCGTGCCTTCCCCTGGGGGACCCCAGGGTGGAGGCCGACTTCTGCGGTTCACCCAGGTATGGATACAGACCACTTCAGACGCCTGGGTGAGGGAAGTCGTCACTCGCGGATACGCCATCTCTTTCAAGACACGTCACCCTCACCAGTTTTGCTCGACGGTTATCCCTTCGGATCCATTAAAAGCAAAAACTCTACATTTGGTGGTACAATCCCTCCTGGACACAGTGCCTCTGTCTCAGAGGGGCAGGGTGGTACTATTCAACGCTGTTCCTAGTCCGAAGCAGAATGGATCCTCTCGGCCAATTCTCAACCTCAAGTCTTTGAACAAATTTGTGAAGGTATTCAAATTCTGTATGGAAACTCTTTGTTCTATTGTTCTGGCTTTGGAGCCCAGGGACTTCACTATATGGTATCCCTGGACATACAGGATGCTTACCTACACATACCTATTGCCATGTCGCATCAGCGGTATCTGCAGTTTGCTATTGGCAACCTACATGATCAATTCCAAGTCTTGCCTTTTGGACTGACCACAGCTCCGCGGATCTTCACCAAGGTCATGGCAGTTATGACGGCTGTTCTCCGTCGTCAAGGCATCAAGATCCTGCCATATCTGGGCGACTTACTGATCCTGGCGAACTCCCCAGAGGTTCTCCTGCATCATCTAGAACTGACAGTTCAATTCCTACAATCCCATGGATGGCTCATCAATTGGAAGAAATCCTCGCCGGTCCCTGCCCAGAACATGTTGCACCTGGGGGCACTCTTGGACACACACAATCAACATTTGTTCTTGTCTCCAGAGAAGGTCCTGAAACCACAGGACAGGATAAGATGCTTCCTCTCTCGCCCGAGAGTGTCGATACACTGGGCGATGCAAGTACTAGGACTCATGGTGTCGGCTTTCAACATGGTTGAGTACGCTCAATTTCATTTCGCCCTCTGCAGAGGTAAATCCTTTCCAAGTGGGATGGCCTGCCTCACTGGATCAGATCTTACATGATCTTCTTGACTACGGAGGTTCGTCTGTCACTGAGCTGGTGGTTACAGGACCGGCGGTTGATCAGGGATCGTCCCTTCTGGATCTCTAACTGGGTCCTCCTAACGACGGATGCCAGTCTGCGGGGTTGGGGCACGTGTTGGAGCAATGCTCTCTTCAGAGTCGGTGGACCAGGGAGGAATCTTTCCACCCAATAAATATTCTGGAGTTGCGGGCAGTGTTCAATGAGTTGAAACTTGCCCTGCCTCTGGTACAGAACAGGCCTGTTCAAGTGCAGTCGGACAATGCCACCACGGTGGTGTACATAAATCATCAAGACGGCACGCGAAGCCGCATGGCAATGTTGGAAGTGTCGAAGATTCTTCAATGGGCGGAACGCCATCTGCCAGCCATATCGGCAGTGTTCATTCCGGGGTCCTCAACTGGGAAGCGGGCTTCCTCAGTCATCAGGAAGTACACGCCGGAGAGTGGAGCCTTGATCCAGAAGTCTTTCAACTCCTAGTGGACAAGTGGGGCCTACCAGATGTAGACCTGACAGCGTCTCGACACAATCACAAGGTTCCAGTCTTCGGAGCAAGGTCAAGGGATCCTCAAGCAGCTATCGTGGACGCACTGGCAATTCCATGGAACTTTTCGCTGCCGTATGTGTTCCCTCCGGTGGCACTCCTGCTCAGGGTATTAAGGAAGTTCAAGCAAGAAAAAGGAATACTACTTCTAATCGCTCCAGCATGGCCCACACGGCATTGGTTCTCATACCTGCAGGGTCTCTCAATAGAGAGTGTCCTCTTCTACTTCTGCCACGCCCAGACCTCCTCGTTCAGGGCCCTTGTGTCTACCAGGATCTGGCCCGACTGGCTTTGATGGTGTGGCTCTTGAAGCTTCACTCCTGAGGGCCAAAGGATTTTCGGAGGCGGTCATTCAAACTATGTTGAAAGCCCGTAAACCAGCTTCGGCTCGGATTTATTATAGGGTCTGGAATTCTTACTTCACCTGGTGTGCGGCTAAGAATTACGATGCATACTAGTTCAGCACTGCCAAACTTTTGGCTTTTCTGCAACAGGGCCTGGACTTAGGCCTTCGTCTGGCCTCCCTCGAGGTTCATATTTCGGCCTTGTCAGTGTGGTTTCAGAGAAAAATTGCGTCTATGCCTGACGTTTATACTATCACTCAGGGTTTTTTACGGATTCAGCCTCCCTATGTCCCTCCTGTGGCTCCTTGGGATTGGTCCGTTGTTCTGAATGCCCTACAAGAGATTCCATTTGAACCTCTTGAGTCTGTGGACCTTAAATGGCTTACGTTCATTTTTGTTGGCTATTGCCTCTGCTCAGCGGGTTTCAGACTTGGGTGCCTTATCCTGTTGGTCACTCTTTCTGATTTTTTACCGTGACCGTGCGGTTCTTAGAACTCGCCCTGGTTATCTACCTAAGGTGGTGTCATCTTTCCACCTTAACCAAGAGGAGATTGTGCTTCCGGCCTTTATCTCTCCTGGTTTGTCCTCCAAAGAGCGGTCTTTGGATGTGGTACAGGCTCTCCGTATCTATGTGAAGAGAACTGCCTCTCTTAGGAGATCTGATTCTCTCTTTGTTCTTTTTGATTTTCACAAGCGTGGCTGGCCTGCGAATAAGCAACCTTTGGCCAGATGGATTAGAATGGCGATTGCACAAGCTTATGCGCATTCTACTCGGTCTGTTGGACCTTCTTGGACGGCCTGCCGTGGCGCGTCCCTCGAACAATTGTGCAAGGCGGCTACATGGTCCTCGCCTTTGATACTTCAGCCTCCCAGGATGCTTCCTTTGGACGCCGGGTTCTTGTGCCCGCTACAGTGCGTCCCCTCCCATGAGGAACTGCTTTAGGACATCCCCGATGTTATTCCCTGTGGAATACCAGTGTACTCTGCTACAGAAAAGGAGATTTATGGTAAGACTTACTATTGATAAATCTCTTTCTGCGAGGTACACTGGATTCCACAGGGCGCCCGCCCTGACGCACTTTGCTTCTTTGGGTTTGTATGGCATTAGCCCCTGGTACCTTCTCCTGTAGTAAGAAACTAACTTCTACCATCTCTCTTACCTGCTACTGCATTGGACTGGTTAACAAAACTGAGCTCCAGTGCCTGGAGGCGGGGATATAGAGGAGGCGGTGCAGTGCATCCTGGGAACAGTCAAAGCTTTAGCCTGTTGGTGCCTCGGATCAAGATCCAACTCTACACCCCAATGTTATTCCCTGTGGAATCCAGTGTACCTCGCAGAAAGAGATTTAACAATGGTAAGTCTTACCATAAATCTCCTTTTATGTTGGTAATAAAACCAGACTTCATTGTGCAGTGAGCATCTACAGCAGTGATGCAAGTGAGCAGGTACACTCGGGTACGGAATACCGTCAAGAATTTGGCAGCAGGTACGCAGAATTACCAACTGTGCACTTTGCACCTGTGATTGCCATTATCGTAATTATAATGCGCTGAAAGCAACAAGACCATGGTGTTCGGCAGCATGACGGCGCCTACCACTTTGTCAGGGCTACAGGGAGCGCGACAGTGATGTCATGAGATCAAATTACGCTTCCTCTCCTGGTCCCCAGGCTAGCACAAAGAGAGGAGCCTGGGGACTGGGCTGGGTGCCTTTTCCTGCAGTGTCCAGCTGTTTCCCTTCACTCGGCTCAAGTGACACATCGGCACTGAGCGACTTTTGTTCTTCACAAGCTGGGCTGCTGGGCATGTCTCTGGCTTCACTGTGTGGGGTAATTCATTTTTTAATATAATGTGGACACTAATATATATTTCTATTATTATTGGGGCATTACTATATATTTCTATTGTAATGTGGGACACTGCTATATATGTCTATTATTATTAATTATTATCAATGGTGCAAGTAGAAAAAATGTCTTATAGGTACTGTGTGCGTGTGCCCAAGTAAAAAAAAAAAGGTGTGGCCAAATGATCATGGGGCGTGGTCAATGAAAATGGGGGAGGGGCAGATACACATATGACCCCAACAGAGCCAGATACATGTTGCCCCACAGTGCCAGATATACATTGCCCTACAGTGCCAGATATACATTGCCCTACAGTGCCAGATACACAAATGCCCCCAGAGTGCCAGATATACATTGCCCCCCAGTGCCAGATACAGAAATGCCCCCACAGTGCCAGATATGCCCCCAGTTCCAGATACAGAAATGCCCCTAGTGCCAGATACACATGTCCCCCCAGTGCCAGATATCAGTGGCGTGCGGTGAGGTCAGTGACTGGTGAGGCACTGCAGCCATAATGTCCACCGAGTCCCGCCGATAACCCCTACCACCGCCAAGCCAAAGCCTGCTACTGCCCCCAAGCCGATGCCCAATACCACCACCACCACAAATGGCCTCTGCCCAAGCCATTGGCCGCCACATTCCTGCCCTGTCTCCCTCCATTGCCACCATCCTGCTCTGTCTCCCTCCAGTGCCACCATCCTGCCCTGTCTCCTTCCACACCACCATCCTGCCCTGTCTCCCTCCACGCCAGCATCCTGCCCTGTCTCCCTTCATATCAGCATCCTTCCCTGTCTCCTTCCAGCGCCACCATCCTTCCCTGTCTCCTTTTACGCCACCATCCTTCCCTGTCTCCCTGCACGCCAGCGTCCTGCCCTGTCTCCTTCTACGCCACCATGCTGCCGTATCTCCCTCCAGTGCCACCATCCTTCCCCGTCTCCCTCCACGCCACCATCCTGCCCTGTCTCCCTCCACACCACCATCCAGCCCGGTCTCCTTCTACGCCACCATCCTTCCCCGTCTCCCCCCAGTGCCACCATCCTGCCCTGTCTCCCTCCACGCCAGCGTCCTGCCCTGTCTCCTTCTACGCCATTATGCTGCCGTGTCTCCCTCCAGTGCCACTATCCTGCCCTGTCTCCTTCCTCGCCACCATCCTGCCCTGTCTCCCCCCATGCCACCATCCTGCCCTGTCTCCTTCTACGCCACCATGCTGCGCTGTCTCCCTCCATGCCAGCGTACTGCCCTGTCTCCTTCTATGTCACCATCCTTCCCTGTCTCCCTCCACGCCAGCGTACTGACTGTCTCCCTCCATGCCACCATCCTTCCGTGTCTCCCTCCATGCCACCATCCTTCCCTGTCTTCCTCCACGCCACCATCCTTCCCTGTCTCCGTCCACGCCAGCGTACTGCCCTATCTCCCTCCAGTGCCACCATCCTTCCCCGTCTCTCCCTCCAGTGCCACCATCCTTCCCCGTCTCCCTCCACGCCACCATCCTGCCCTGTCTCCCTCCACACCAGCGTCCTGCCCTGTCTCCTTCTACACCACCATACTTCCCTGTCTCCTTTCACACCACCATCCTTCTCTGTCTCCCTCCACGCCACCATCCTTCCCTGTCTCCCTCCACGCCAGCATCCTGCCCTGTCTCCCTCCATGCCACCATCCTGCCCTGTCTCCCTCCATGCCAGTGTACTGCCCTGTCTTCTTCTATGCCCCCATCCTTCCCCGTCTCCGTCCACGCCAGCGTACTGCCCTGTCTCCTTCTATGCCACCATCCTTCCCCGTCTCCGTCCACGCCAGCGTACTGCCCTGTCTCCTTCTATGCCACCATCCTTCCCTGTCTCCCTCCATGCCAGTGTACTGCCCTGTCTCCTTCTATGCCACCATCCTTCCCTGTCTCCGACTCTCCGTCCACGCCAGCGTACTGCCCTGTCTCCCTCCACGCCACTAAATCTAAATCAAAGTATTTGACTCCTGGCATTTGTACAGACAACACTATTAAGCAGCATAGATTAATTATTATGGATAGTTATAACCACATTTGTATCTTGGTATTGTGAGAAATAAACAGAAACACTGTATTTAAATAAACAACAAAAATATTTTTTTAAGGGTTTGACTAACGTTAGGGCAGCCTTAGTATGCTTTATCATGTTCTGCATGACAGCAGTGGCACACAGGGGAGATGCAAGCAACCATGTCTAAAACGCTCCCCTCTTGTGGCACCCCCCCCCCCCCCCCCCTTAGAAAACACAGTGGGGTTAGTACAGCTTTGCATCTAGACTCTCGCTGGGAGGCACACTGCTGTAACAGCACCACAAAAAACCTAAGCCTATCAGGATCCTACCGCATCTCACGGTCTTCACCTCCCCCTTCCGCACTGTAGCGGCTAAATGTCACAGCAAGTGAATGTCGCGGCCACCCCTTCCCCACCGCAACCCTCCCAGACAGTAACTCACCAACTTGTATTCTCTTGTAACCTCTCTGGACAGCAGCGCACCTCACTTCTGGCTTTACGGCTCCTCTCACTGACCATGTGACGTAACGTGTCACACAGGGCTGGTGCTAGGGTGTTCGGCGCCGCCCTGCAAACTATAAATTTTCCCCTCCCATACTTTACAAAGGGACAGCGCGTGTCGAAAAAGGGATGTGGTCTCACAGGGAAGGGGCATGGCCACTCAATTGTACCCCCATTTTAAACACCCCAGTAGTGGCGCTGCTTACACATAACACCCCAGTTGTAGCACCGCTTACACATAACCCCAGTAGTAGCGCCGCTTACACACAATGACCCCAGTAGTAGCACAGCTTACACGTAACGCCACAGTAATTGCGCAGCTTACACGTAACGAACCCAGTAGTAGCGCAGCTTACACATAACGCCCCAGTAGTAGAGCAGCTTACATGTAATGCCCCAGTAGTAGCGCAGCTTATACGTAACGCCCCAGTAGTAGCGCAGCTTATACGTAACGCCCCAGTAGTAGCACAGCTTACACTTATGCCCCAGTAGTAACTCAGCTTAAACGTAACACCCCAGTAGTTGCGCAGCTTCCACGTAATGCCCCAGTAGTAGCGCAGCTTCCAGGTAACGCCACAGTAGTAACGCAGCTTACACGTAATGCCCCAGCAGTAGCACAGCTTACCCATAACGCCCCAGTAGTAACGCAGCTTACACATAACTCCCACAGTAGTAGCGCTGCTTACACGTAACGACCCAGTAATAGCGCTGTTTACACGTAATGCCCCAACAGTAGCGCAGCTTTCCTGTAACGCCCCAGTATTAGCGACGCTTACACGTAATGAACCCAGTAGTAGCGCAGCTTACACATAACGCCCCAGTAGTAGCGCAGCTTACATGTAACGCCCCAGTAGTAGCACAGCTTACACATAATGCCCCAGTAGTAGCACAGCTTACACATAACGCCCCAGTAGTAGCGCAGCTTACACGTAACGCCCCAGTAGTAGCGCAGCTTACACGTAACGCCCCAGTAGTAGCGCAGCTTACATGTAACGCCCTAATAGTAGAGCTGCTTACACGTAACGCCCCAGTAATAGCGCTGCTTACACGTAACGCCCCAACAGTAGCGCAGCTTTCCCGTAACGGCACAGTAGTAGCACAGCTTACATGTAACGCCCCAGTAGTAGAGCTGCTTACACGTAATAGCGCTGCTTACACGTAACACCCCAACAGTAGCACAGCTTTCCCGTAACGCCCCAGTAGTAGCGCAGCTTACATGTAACGCCCACAGAAGTGCAGTTTATTCACATTCCCCCCCTCCCCCGCACACATACATAAATGCACATACACACACGCGCGCACACACACACACACACACACACACACACACACACTTTCTCACTTACAGTACTCTCCCTGGCTGGCAGGATCTGGAGCAGCATGTCCTCCTCTGTGGCTGCAGTCTGATGGTCCCATGTAGCTCCACCCCCTCCACCCATGTAGCGCCGCCCCTCCATCCGTGTAGCCCCCCCTATACGATCAGTCACTGCATTCAGGGCCGTCTTTTCATATGGGCTCAATGGGCTCTTGCCCAAGGGCCCCAGGAGTATAAGGGCCCTAGGCTGATAGCTGAGGGTGCCCTCTTTCCAGGGGTACCAGATTTTTGAAAATCGGCCCTAGGGAACCAGAGATATCAGACTTCAAAGCAGTGGTCCCCATCCAAGCCTGTTGATTGCTCTTCCCAGTTAGATATCTCGGGCTCTGTATGACTTAGAGTTTTTCTGAGGGTACATTTCAAAAGCTGTGACTCTCCACTTTCGATGGACACTAGCAGCTTGTCTTTACTATGCCCAGAACCAGAGATATCAGCCTTCAAGCAGCTGGTCCCTGCTCAAGGTCCACATGCCTAATATGCAGATTTATATATTTGTTGGTGGATTGCTCTGGCTCCTGAACTCTGATACCCAAGTCCCCAGTTCCTCCTGACAGGTGAGACACTCTAATTTTTTTTATCCCATTCAAAGCTAAGAAATCTTTTTCCAGAAACTTGAGATATCTGCAGTCAAGCAAGCTGCTCTCTCACCAGAAAATGATGAAAATTAATCTCACTCCACTATCGACACCTCCCTTATGTATTAAACACCCCATATCACCCTGTAAGTCATGTACCGGGGCCCTTTCATTCAGCTTGATAATGTCGATTTTATCTTTAAACATAAAGCTATACCTTTAAACACACTTTTACCATGGAGCCGCTGCTAGACTTAATATGCACTCTACGTGCCTTTTACGCTATTTGCGTAAATGAGTCCCGTACCATGTACGGTCTCTGCGTACAAACACCGCGCTGACGGTACAAAGTACTCGCAGCGCGTACACACCTAATTAATACGCTTTTAAACCTTATACAGTTAGGCAATGTAATACACTTTAAACCTTAGCAGGGAAAAGAGGACACAACACTGATTTGTAGTTAATCACTGGGTTCCGACACCACAGAGTAATATTTCTGAAAGGGGGTTAACAATACAAATTATGCACTACAATACAACAGAGTAAATGGCTACAGTCAATGTACATACGTGAGAATATTCGCGTGCGCTTCCCGGTCCGGTCCTCCGCTATCAGGTTGATATCGTTGAGAGTCTTGTGCCCGGCCAGGCTGCAACAGGCTTTATTTATACAATTCTTCCAAAAGCAATACAATGGATACTGTAATCCCTTTGTCCATTGGACACAGGAATGCACTTTTACAGTACAGGAGAGGTCATAGGTCGATTTGAAAAGGTAGGCGATGTCTTTCCCAACTGCTCTTGTGGGTGGTCTCCTCTGGGTTCCCGCCGCATACATAATATACAGTAAATACAGTTTATATCTATATTCTGCACCTAACTATCCGCAGGAACATGCGATCTTCCGCAAACCAACACCGGAATGTTACCCTTAAAATACCCTACAGCTGGATACCAAACACCACCTTATAACCTTAGTCTGTCCCCTCTTATCCTGTAAAGGTGAATCCCTTTGTTCTGGAATCATTTAAACTGTTGATACTTTCTGATGTGGTGCAGGGGGACTATGTGTACAATGTGCACTATTTGGATTAAATATGTAATGTTTTGATAGCTCTCCATGCGTTCACAAACTCTGCCGTAAATACCCACACCACGCGCAGGACCGCGGGAGCGACCATACGCAAATTGCGGATATGTGCACGCAAGGCAGAACAAGTTCACGCGCTGCGGGCATGTGTGTGTAGTTTGTAAGTGATGTGTGCTCTGTAATATTTTTCGACTTTGACAAGCTCAATGCCACCTTCTACAGTTTAGTGTTCTCCCTCTTACCCCATCTCTGCAGTAAAGGAGCAATTAGCAGAAATTACTGCTCCAGGTCCTACATGCTGAGCGGAAGATAGAACACCCTCTACCGCCCGCGGGACATCAAAGCTGCCGCTGATAGCACCCCCACCCATAGACGATGGGTACGGGCCCCAGTGTATTGCTGTGCCCAGGGGCCCACACTGCTGTTAAGATGGCCCTGACTGCATTGTCACAGGATGGGAGGGGGAGAGGAGAGGAGGCTTTCAGGGGGGAGCGCCGGCCTGGTGTCACACGCAGCATGACACAGTGCAGACTGCAGAGGAGAGGGAATTGCTGCCCCTCCTCCCTCTCGGGTCGGACTAAACTTGGCAGCAGCTACTGGGGGATGAGCAGGTATGTAAATGTTCTCTAGTCTAAACATAATAGTTGCTGCATGCCCCCGGAATCGCCCACAGGCCAATCACATGGGACTCAGTGACAGGGGCGTGCCTGCATGTGCTTGCTGTCAGCACGCCCCTGTGAAAGCGGCACTGCTAGAGGTGCCGCTTCTAGTGTTTTTTATTAATGGGATATGACTGCCCAGTGGCTGGCCCCGCCCCCCGCTTCCGGACCTGTATCACTGACAGCGGGAGGCACCGAGAACGGTGCCTCCAAAACATGTTTAGAAATGTTTTTTAGTAGGTAAAAAATTATTAAAATAATGCAAAGGCCAAAGTTCATACTTATAACACAAAATATGTGTCATAAGTATGTTCTTTGTATTATTTTAATAATTAATGACAGGGGAGGCACTGCCTCCCCTGACTGCACGTCCCAGTTAGATATGCCCCCAGTGCGAGATACACATGTCCCCGCAGTTCCAGATATACAAGTCCCCCCAGTGCCAGATATGCCCCCAGTGACAGATATGCCCCCAGTGCCAGGTATACATCCCCCCCCCTTCCCCTGCTGCTCACCCCTGCTGCTGTCCTGTGTGTGTGTGAGAGGAGGAGAGCGCAGTCTGCGCCTCTCCTGCCCCTTAGTCTCCGGCGGTGGTGCGGGTGTCTTCCTTCAATTCAGCGCCGATCCGTGAGCCAATCAAAGCTCGCGGTGCCAGTCCACGAGCTCTGATTGGCTCACGGGCGGCGCTGAATTGAAGGAAGACACTGAGGGGCAGAAGAGGCGAACGTTGCGCTCTCCTCCCCTCACAGCAGCGGCGGTGAGCAGCGGAGGGAGGGAGCGGCGGCCCGGCGGCGGTGGGTATGGCGTACCCACGGTTAAATTCTTAAGGGTACGCCATACCCACCTGTACCCACCCACTTGCACCGCTGATTATTATGGGGGCATTAATTAAAATTCTGTTGTAATGTGGGATACTACTATATATTTCTGTTATACTGGGGGCACTACTACAGTATATATTCCTGTTATAATGAGAACATAACTATGTATTTTTAGAAAATTGGGGGCATTACAATATATTTCTATTATACTGGGGGCATTATTATATAATTCTATTATACTTGAGGCAGTACTATATATTTCTATCCTTGCCTCCAGAGTGCAAAGAAAAGGGACTATGCTGTGTGGCCACACCCCTCATGTAATGTAGCCACTCCTCCTACAGTAGCTTGGATATATACTATGTGCAATTCTTAGGGCAGGTTGTAATGAACTCCGAGTCCGGCAGCTGTGCGGGATGCCGGCCGAACACGGGGCATGATTTAGCCTTGTACATGTTTACCCCTTTAAAAAAACGTCCGAGTTTGACCGGCATCCCGCACAGCCGCTGGACTCGGGAGTTCATTACATCCCGCCCAAAGTATTTGTGTATACTAGATGTCATTGGGGGTAATTCTGAGTTGATCGCAGCAGCAAGTTTGTTAGCAATTGGGCAAAACCATGGCCCTCATTCCGAGTTGTTCGCTCGCAAGGCGATTATAGCAGAGTTACACACGCTAAGCCGCCGCCTACTGGGAGTGAATCTAAACATCTTAAATGTGCGACCGATGTATTCGCAATATTGCGATCAAAACCGAGTTAGCAGTTTCTGAGTAACTCCAGACTTACTCTGCCTGTGCGATCAATTCAGTGCTTTTCGGTCCCGGCTGACGTCATAAACACACCCAGCGTTCGCCCAAGCACTCCCACCGTTTCTCCAGACACGCCTGCGTTTTTTCCGGAAACGGTAGCGTTTCCTGCCACACGCCCCTAAAACGCCGTACATCCGCCCAGTAACACCCATTTCCTGTCAATCACAATGCGTTCTCCGGAGCGACGAAAAAGCCGTGAGTAAAATTACTTTCTTCTTAGTAAAGTTACTTGACGCATGCGCAGTGCGAACATTACGCATGCGCACTAAGAGAATTCTCACTGCGATGCGATGAAAAATACCGAGCGAACAACTCGGAATGAGGGCCCATGTGCACTATAGAGGGAGTAGATATAACATTTGCAGAGAGCGTTTCGGTGGGTTATTTTGTTTCTGTGCAGGGTAAATACTGGCTGCTTTATTTTTACACTGCAAGTTAGATTTCAGTTTGAATACACCACACCCAAATCTATCTCTCTCTGCACATGTTATATCTGCCCACCCTGCACTGCACATGGGGGGTCATTCCGAGTTGTTCGCTCGTTATTTTTTTTCCGCAACGGAGCGATTAGTCGCTAATGCGCATGCGCAATGTCCGCAGTGCGACTGCGGCAAGTAAATTTGCTATGCAGTTAGGTATTTTACTCACGGCATTACGAGGTTTTTTCTTCGTTCTGGTGATCGTAATGTGATTGACAGGAAGTGGGTGTTTCTGGGCGGAAACAGGCCGTTTTATGGGTGTGTGTGAAAAAACTCTACCGTTTCTGGGAAAAACGCGTGAGTGGCTGGAAAAACGGGGGAGTGTCTGGGCGAACGCTGGGTGTGTTTGTGACGTCAAACCAGGAACGACAAGCACTGAACTGATCGCAGATGCCGAGTAAGTCTGGAGCTACTCAGAAACTGCTAAGAAGTGTCTATTCGCAATTCTGCTAATCTTTCGTTCGCAATTTTAATAAGCTAAGATTCACTCCCAGTAGGCGGCGGCTTAGCGTGTGCAAAGCTGCTAAAAGCAGCTTGCGAGCGAACAACTCGGAATGACCCCCATGGGGCCTAAGTCTGAGTTGATCGCAGCAGGACATTTTTTAGCAATTGGGCAAAACCATGTGCACTGCAAGGGGTGCAGATATAACATGTGCAGAGAGAGATAGATTTGGGTGTGGTGAGTTCAATCTGCAATCTAAATTGCAGTGTAAAAATAAAGCAGCCACTATTTACCCTGCACAGAAACAAAATAACCCACCGAAATCTAACTCTCTCTGCACATGTTATATCTGCCCCCCTACTAAAAAATTTCCTGCTGCGATCAACTTGGAATTACCCCCATGGGCCCTCATTCCAAGTTGATCGCTCGCTGTTTTTCACAGAGCAGCGATCAGGTGGAAAAACAGCAATTCTGCGCATGTTACGCAGCGCGCATGCGCTAAGTAATTTCACACAAAACTTTGTAGTTTTACACAAGCTCGAGCAAAGCTTTTCAGTCGCTCAAGTGTTCGTTGTTTGATTGACAGGAAGTCGGTGTTTCTGGGCGGCAACTTAGCGTTTTCAGGGAGTGTGCTAAAAAACGCAGGCGTGCCAGGCAAAAACGCAGGAGTGGCTGGCTGAACGCATGGCGTGTTTATGACATCAAACCAAGAGCTAAACAGACTGCAGTCATCGCAAGCTAGGAGTAAGTCTTGAGCCACTCTGAAACTGCATGACATTTTTTAGTTGCAGAATTGCTAACCTTTCGATCGCACTTCTGCTAAGCTAAGATACACTCCCTGAGGGTGGCGGCATAGCGTTTGCATTGCTGCTAAAAGCAGCTAGCGAGCGATCAACTCGGAATGAGGGTCATGGTTTTGCCCAACTGCTAACAAATTTGCTGCTGCGATCAACTCAGAATTAGGCCCATTGTCAGCATCTGTGTGTGTGTGCTCCCATACGTCTGTTAGTTTGTTGCATGCATTCATTTAAGCTGAGGAACCCCTTGTCTGCACACTTTTTAGGATAAATTGTAATTGCTGGGTAAATAAACAAACCAAGCTTTGACCTCATGCCACAGCAGATGAATGATACAAAGGTATAGCACAGTTAACTGAGGACTGGATATTGTTTATTGGGGGTCATTCCGAGTTGTTTGCTCATTGCCGATTTTCGCTATACTGCCATTAGTCGCTAACTGCGCATGCGCAGGGTACGCAGAGCGCATGCGCTTAGTTATTTTACTAAAAACTTAGCTGTTTTGCTGTAGCGTCTGCGGCGCTTTTCAATCGCACTGGTGTTCGGTAAATGATTGACAGGAAAGGGGCGTTTCTGGGCGGCAACTCAGCGTTTTCCTGGCGTTGGCTAAAAAACGCAGGCGTGTCAGGGAAAAACGCGGGAGTGTCTGGAGAAACGGGGGAGTGGTTGGCCGAACGCAGGGCGTGTTTGTGACGTCAAACCAGGAACGAAACGGGCTGAGCTGATCGCAGTGTAGGAGTAAGTCTCGAGCTACTCAGAAACTGCTAAGAAATTTCTATTCACAATTCTGCTAATCTTTCGTTCCCTATTCTGCTATGCTAAGATACACTCCCAGAGGGCGGCGGCTTAGCGTGTGCAATGCTGCTAAAATCTGCTAGCGAGCGAACAACTCAGAATGACCCCCCCTTGTCACAATATTAGCAACTTTTTTCTTTTTACATTTCCACATGAAAGTTTTATATTCAATGCACTGAGCCTCCCTTTGCAGAGATAATGCTGGTGATTATTGATTTTCCTGGGTGCTATAAAAAGACTGAGGGACGCATTTATCAAACGGTATATACGGTTATGTCCCTGAAAACACCTGTTTTCATGGGCTAGCTGCAAATAACTATGTATCCCTGTAATCAGGGCCGCCATCAGCTGTCCCGGGCCCGGCCTTTCGGACAGCATGTGTGTGTGTATATATATGTATATATGTATATGTATATATATATATATATATATATATATATATAGAGCTATATCTATAAAGATACATATATATATATATATATATATATTTATATTATACACACACACACATATATATACACACACACACACACACACACACACACACACACACACACACACACACACACAAACACCTCCCAATGGTTCCCGGAACTTGGGGACAAATAACAACAACTCCAAAAGCAGCAAGTAGCTTCAACGTTTCAGGGTATTTAGCCCTTTTATCTTTATCTTTAAAGGTTCAACAAAAACTTTTTTTTTAAAAATATTCCTACCTTAAATACACAGGTTGAGACTTGAGGGGGTGGCTTCGTGTCTGCATAAAAATTTTATTTTAGATTTTTTAAAATTTATATTTTTCTTTAACTTTTTTTCAGGGGGTGGGGGCAGAGCCGGATTAAGGGGGGGGTCCTGGGGATACGTACCCCGGGCCCCCCTTTCCAAAAGGGCCCCCTGCCACACCACAGATTGGATCTTTCTTCAATCCGATCTGCGGTGCTGCGCTCACGAGCCCCGGCTCCCCGCTGCCCTGTCCCTCCTCCTCCTTCAGTTCAGCGTGCGGCGCACCAATGACGGAGCCGCACTTGCTGAGCCGGACAGCAATTGGACAACTGAGCCGTCGCTCAGCTGCGCTGACTACAGCTCTAAGAAGAGTGCTCTAACAGGTGTAGTCAGGGCAGCTGAGCGACGGCTCAGCTGTCCAATTGCTGTCCGGCTCAGCAAGCCTGCGGCTCAGTCATTGGCGCGCCGCACGCTGAACTGAAGGAGGAGGGCAGTGGTAAGCAAAATGTATCATATAGTTGTGGAACGATCAGTCCCAGCAGGGTGTATTGGGGGAACAGGCACATAACCTGCACACACATACACATAGCCTGGACACACAGCTACAAAAAATTAAAAAACTAAAAAAATAATAATAATAAAAAATATATATATATATTTATTTTTATTTATTTTTAGTTTTTTTAGTCCTTGGGGCCCCCCTGCTCTTTAGTACCCCAGGCCTCCCGGGGCCTTAATCCGGCTCTGGGTGGGGGTGGGGGGCTGCTTATTTTGACAGTCCCGGGCCCCACAATTTCCCCCACAATTTCTAATGGCAGCCGTGCCTGTAATGTACTAAGGAGGAATCGCAGCAAGTATCTGCTGCGATCCCTCATTGCTGCCTGCATCTGCATCCCCCATAGGTTTCTATGAGGGATGCGATGCTACCCAATGTATCAAGCTATTGGCCCCCACCGCTACCACAATTTGATTGTTGTAGCCTATGGGCAACACTTCACTGCATGCAGTTCTGGTGGGGTTCACAAGGAAGCATCTGCTGGAAATGGCCCCTGTACACGGTAGTGAGGCTGACTGCGCATGATGTGGGCCCTCCTGGACCCCGGGGACCCATGTGCACTGCACACACTGCACCTATTAAATACGCAGGTATGTGGAGGTTCAATGATGTTACAAAAATGGGGCCTCATTTGCAAGTGCTTCTTCATTCCTCTTCGAGTAAGTGACTGAGCCATAAATCCGCCCCTGGCAACACATGACGGAGATCAGATACAGCACACAGACCAGACACTAACGGTGCAAGTGGGTGGGTACGGGTGGGTACGGCGTACCCTTAAGAATTTAGCCGTGGGTATGCCGTACGGGCCGCCGCTCCCTCCCTCCGCTGCTCACCGCGCCGCTGTTGCATGAGGGGAGAAGAGCGCAGCATGTGCCTCTCCTGCCCCTCAGTGTCTACCTTCAATTCGGCGCTGGCCCGTGGGCCAATTAGAGCTCGCGGACTGGCAGCCAAGACTCCTAATTGTCTGCCAGACCGCGAGCTTTGATTGGCACATGGATCAGCACCTAATTGAAGGTAGAGTGACACCCGCACTGCCGTCGGAGACTGAGAGGCGCACGCTGCACTCTCCTCCCCTCACACACAGCACAACAGCAGCAGCGGGCATGTGTACCTGGCGCTGGGGGCATATCTGGCACTGTGGGGGCATCTCTGGCACTGGGGGCATCTCTGTATCTGGCACTGGGGGCATATCTGGCACTGTGGGGGCATTTCTATATCTGGCACTGGGGGCATATATGTATCTGGCACTGGGGGCATATCTGGCACTGTGGGGGCATTTCTGTATCTGACACAGTGGGGGCATATCTGGCACTGTGGGGACATGTGTATCTAGCACGACATGTGTATCTAGCACTGGGGACATTTCTGTATCTAGCACTGGGGGGCAATGTATATCTGACACAGTGGGGGTATTTGTGTATCTGGCACTGTGGGGCAATGTATAACTGGCACTGTGGGGCAATGTACAACTGGCACTGTGGGGCAATGTATATCTGGCACTGTGGGGCAATGTATTTCTGGCACTGTGGGGCAACATGTATCTGGCACTATTGGGGTCATATGTGTATCTGCCCCCCCCCCCCCCCCCCCCATATGTGTATTACTCCATTTTCATTGGCCACACCCATTTTTACCTGGAAGACATTTTTTCTACTTACACCACTGACAGACACAGCATATTTCTATTTATTACATCACTACATTGAGTGCACAGTAACTTTTCAGACACCCTGTATTACTAGTATAGCCTGCCTGTACTATTTACTATTGAAATAGAGCTATCATTTGTGGAAACAATTATAGGATTTACTTCTGACATTCTTTGATTTCATTGTCTCCTACAGATTGTGGCGTCCACTCGTGTAATTCGGCACAAGAATACATTGGCACTACGCTGGGAAGCTGGTCAATACTCCAATGAACCACACGATTAGAGCCAGAGCACTGGGAGTACATGTTCCCTGCTGTGTCATCCATATTTCACATCATTCGTTTCATGTGTGTTTGCTTGTTGTTTCACCAGTCCACCACCCAATAGATGAATATGTTGCTATATCTGTCAAGCTTAAGCTTTTCAATTTTACAGGATAATCATATGATGGGAGTGACTATGCTGTAATGAAATGTGATATACTGAACTGTCTAAACCTAGACTGTTTAAAAGAAGAGACTACTTTCATGGGTTGCTCCATTTAATAGGCCAGGTAACTTGTTATATTGTATCAGGATGAGTCACCTCTCATACTGCCAGCCTTTGTAAATTAATTACATTTACTGTTAAAGTAGAATGAAATACGAATAAAAATAAAAAACATTTTAAGGGATAATTATTAAGGGCTTTAAAATGATGGCCAATATATACTTTGCTGAAAAAGATTACCCATGACAATTTACAGAGTAGGTACAGTCCTCGTAATCATCAATAATATGTTGACAGAAAAGAATGATAACTGTATTGATGGCTCTGTTTGGCCATTTTCTTTTTTACCAAATAAACAGGTAAAGTCAGTGTCGGACTGGAGCATGAAGGTCCCAGCGGGGGTATGCAGTGGTAGGGCCCATCATTAGAGGTGTGGCCAGACTCCAAAGGGGGTGTGGCCAGCCACCACAGAGGTTTGGCTAACCATTATAGAGTACCTGGTTTGGACTCCTTGATAATTTATATAGTAATTAATGCTAGTGCATGCATGATAATGTGCCAGATTAATGACAGCAATGTACTGTAGAGAATACATCATAATCATGTGCAGTATAAGGTAACATATGTATAATACATAATTCAAGTGCACAGTCTAGAACCTGATCCCTAGAGGAGGAGGGCCCCCCAGGCAGTGGGGCCTACTGGTGGTTTCCCCTGTACCCCTGTGGGCCAGACCGAGCCTGGGTAAAGTATTTAATGAAATAATGTTTTATCCTATGCTGCTGCTAGCAGGTTAGTTACATTATAGTTATATTTTTAACCTGCCATGTAGGATGGACTTTAACTGAAATTAAGTTAAGTAACTTCTGGACAAGTATATAAAGTTGTACTGATATTTTTATTAAAAAGCAAGATAATACAACAGGATAGATAGATAGATAGATAGATAGATAGATAGATAGATAGATAGATAGATAGATAGATAGATAGATAGATAGATAGATAGATAGATAGATAGATAGATAGATAGATAGATAGATATTTCTGGTAGGATTACTCTGAACTTCTATTAAGTGTGTGACCAATGAGTTCCAGCATTGAACTTTTAATGCAATAAGCCGGTCTGCAGTGTTAGAGACTGCCTGTGTAATTTCAATTACATCTGTTGTTTCCATATAAAGGTATGTGGTGCATTAAATTAAGTGTTGTGTAAATGATTGTTTGCTAAAAAAAAGAAAAAAAGAAAGAAAAAAAAGAGAGGAAGTATTGTAATTACCAGCCTCCATGGGACACAGAGGCAGAGGGAGTGTTATGCTCTTCAAGTGTAGAACTGAAGAGCAGACAGGGTCATTTACCTCACAGTGCTTCTTTGTTTGCATCCAATTTGTCCTGCTGTGTGTCCGCTTCATGGCACTTGAAACTGTCGCTTTACATATATGCCTTAAAATGCACACATACAGTAAGTAAGAGCAAAGTCCAAACTAAGTGACCATTCTCTTTATTCCTTAAAAACTTTAACATTTTGCTTGTAAAGTAGTGCTCACTTTGGCATTATTTATCGCTAACAAAAATTAATGTGATAATTGGAAATGTCGAGATACATTTTTCTTTTTTGTGCTCGACATTACATTGCTACCTGTGTGCCTAGAATATGCTTTCCAATAGGAATCATCAGGAATCTGCAAAAAGAGTCCCTTCAAAATTATAGGGTAACACCTGGAAAAGCCAAATACTTTTGTGGGTCAAGCAATGCCCGTGTATTTACTCCCACTCCAGCTCTTTATCCCATGTAAATAGGCTTGTTGCTGCAACCTAAAATAAAATATTTGTGTACTGGTATAAAGTAGGTGCACTCATTTGCTTTAACATCTCCCATTAGCTTGTTCAAACTGTTCCACAACTCTTTACATGTGTGACATTGCAGGCACGGGACATTAGAGTAATCGAGTATTTGTGTTGCGGTTTTGCATTTTTGTAATTTGTCACTGACCTTTTCTGAATACCATCCTGAAGCAGTGTTGTTTAGGAGGAGATACAGATTCTAATGTAAATAATGGAAAACGAAGCATTAAATGTAAACTATTTGTACAGATAGGTTTGTTTGGGTTTTTTTTTTTTTAAATCAGAAAATGTTAATTTATTGTTACAGATGCACTTTAATAAAATTGAACTTTTTAAATTATTTGATTTGAGAAAACAAATGAATGATTTTGAATTGATAATATTTATTGTTTTTAATGACTTTATAGTTCCCATGAGACAATGCTGTTTGTGAAGAGGTTTGATAGACTTTTATTTAGAGGTTGTTTAGTAAAATGTATGCATATACAGTATTAACGAGTGACATGACCAGTTTACCATAGGATACCACACTTCAGCCATGAATAAGACAGCAGGCATTATCTGTAATCACTCGTCTATAGTATTATTCAGTGAGCTGGAATGGTATTATAATGTGCAAAATTAAACAATTGATTATCTCACCACCTGACACTGAGGGGTAGATTTACTGAAGCTTCTCCAAAAGACAAGTAGAGGTGTTGCCCATAGCAATCACACTCTATAATTTCCTTATTGCATTCTTCAAAATGATAAATAGAATCTGATTGGTTGCTATAGGAAATACCTCTACTTGTCTGTTTTAGAAGCTTTAGTAAATCTACTTCTGAGGTTGTTGCCATCCTGCTACCCCTCTAGTCCCTTCCTAGAAGCCAATTACCTATATAATAATAGGATAAGTCCCTCCTGTTTTAGACATGCTCAGTAGGTGTAAGAACTCTCAGGTATGACATGCAATTATATACATAACGAATGGCTAAATTTATCATGTGTCTGATGTGTAGCCTACAGTGGGAGCCAGGGTGAAGGTGGGCATACACATTGCAGAATATGGAGGAGAATGTGGGTATACAATACATAGTGTAAAATATAAGGGGGGGGGGGGGGGGTCATATACATGGGATCCGGATTGAAAGTCGACAGTAACTAGGTCGACAATGTCTAGGTCGACCACTATTGGTCAACAGTAACTAGGTCGACAGGGTCAAAAGGTCGACAGGGTCAAAAGGTCGACAGGGTCAAAAGGTCGACATGTTCTAGGTCGACAGGCCAAAAGGTCGACATGAGTTTTTCATAATTTTTTTCTTTTTTTGAACCTTTTCATACTTAACGATCCACGTGGACTACGATTGGAACAGTAATCTGTGCCGAGCGAAGCGGAAGCGGAGCGAAGGCACCATGCCCAAAGCATGGCGAGCGAAGCGAGCCATACGAGGGCACGCGGTGCACTAATTGGGGTTCCCGGTCACTCTACGAAGAAAACGACACCAAAATAACATTAAAAACTCATGTCGACCTTTTGACCTGTCGATCTAGAACATGTCGACCTTTTGACCCTGTCGACCTTTTGACCCTGTCGACCTAGTTACTTTCGACCAATAGTGGTCGACCTAGACATTGTCGACCTAGTTACTGTCGACTTTCAATACCACACCCCATATACATTGTAGACTATGAGGGGAAAAGGTGGGCATACACGTTGTAGACTATGAGGGGAAAAGGTGGGCATACACGTTGTAGACTATGAGGGGAAAAGGTGGGCATACACATTGTAGACTATGGGGGAAGAAGGTGGGCATACTCATGTCAATATTTTGACATGATGGCATATCAAATGTCGGTATTCTGGCTACGTCAGCATTTTGAACATGTCGGCATAATGAATGTTGGTATTTTGACTGTGTTGGTATTTTGACTGTTGGTCAATGGCTGTCGGGATTATAACCGTCGGTATTGTGTCCGTCAGTAAATCAACTGCTACCCCTATGCCTATGGGAACTGCAAAACCTTAGTGGGGGCAAGGAAAGTGGTAGGGTTAGACTCAGATGCACTGACTCAGTACAGGGGTCAAAGGAGTATGTATGTGTTGAGCTCTGATTGGAAGAGCTCAGTGCATGCTCTTCTGGCACCTACCCCAGGTCAACAAATGTAAATAGGTCCATCCTGACTGGATGATCACACAGCCGACCGCTGCTGCATCTTACTAGCTAAAAGCATAACCAGCTAGGTGGGGCCCAAACCAACAGCATGACATGAGGTCTTAATTCAGCTCCGTACACAAGGTGAAATATTGTCTTAGCAGAGGTAGATTTAGACCTCTTGGGGCCCTAAGCAGGATACAGATTTGGGGCCTACACCCTCTAACAATCCATAGCATGATATTTTCGTTCCTGATTTGTCTCTTAGATTATTTGCTGTTTTCCCCTTATAATGTATTACAGTATATTACTTTTCCCCTTCACTGATTGCACCACATCCACCTACTGACTGCATTTTATATCCGCATTTTATAATACCCCCATTATTACCCTTTTCAGTCAATGTGACTGTGTTGTATACTGTGTATATATCAGTGTCCCACTGAATGTAGCAGGCAGGCCCCCATCGCCTATACACTGTCACGATCCGGGTATCTGGACGCCATTTCTTACCCATCAGATGCCTCCTAAGGCTGGCTCAGCGCTCCAGGACCGGATCCCATCTGTTATCCTAATGTTCACATTCCTGCATCCTCTCCTGTCTCTCTGAGACGCTGTCACAGTAACGCCTTATTACATCTGGCATGGCGTCTCCCGCGGCCTCCGCCGCCGTCCCTGAGCTTCTGCATGCAGAGTGTCAGAGTGGCGATTACGTCAGCCGCGGCCTCCGCTGTGTCCGCGTGGTTGGATGTGCACTTGTCAGCCTGGCGTCTCCTGTCTCCAGTGGCCGGCGCCGCCATTACTGTTTTCATTACCACATGGATTACAAACCAAACTTCCCTCCAAGTGTCTGCATGGGCGCAGCCATCTTGGATTCTGTCAGCTGATCATTTCCTCCAATCTGTTGTCAGTATTGTTAATCTGCATAATTGCCTAGCCAATCCCTTCCTTGCTGCAGGTATAAATACACTGTGCCTGAGCAAGGAGGGCGTCAGTGCTTTGGTTGTCAAACCTAGTTCCTGTTTGTCTCTCTCCTGTGATTGTCTTCCAGGTTCCAGCTCCTGTCTCAAGACTTCCACCATAGAGACCCGCACCAGCATTCCACCTGCGGTGTAGCCTGACTCTCCAATCCATTGTGGATTCATCTGTTTCCAGCTACAACATTACCTGCTTCCAGCTCAGCTTCCAGCAGAGTACAGCTTCCCTTAAAGGGCCGGTGTCCTTTCTACACTTTACCACTCTCCACCGGTATTATTATTTCTCCGCTCTCAAGTTCTACATTTCAGTTCATATTTCATCGCTCCCAAGTTCATTTATTATTTAACTGGTTCCAGCCAGTATCCACTCCGTGCTAACAACAGTCTGGTTCCAGCCAGTATCCACAGCAGCTGTTTTACCTTCAGCAACCCAGCTTTTCCTGGAACACCAGCTGGCACAATCCTGGGTTATCTCCATTGCTACAGTCGGGCCTGGTAAGGACTTTCCATCTAGAAGATCATAAGAACTATCTCACACTACCAGTGCCCTGTGGCTCCTGCCATCCTGTAGTACCCAGGAACTGTATTTATTATTTGCTGACTTTTACGTTTTCTTTTACTGCTGCTGTGTTGCGGAGTTGTCATAATAAACATCATTGACTTTTATCCAAGTTGTCGTGGTCACGCCTTCGGGCAGTTATTATTCATGTTACTTACATGTCCAGGGGTCTGATACAACCTCCCAGGTTCCGGTACATCTCAGCCCCTACAACTGAGGCTGCCTCCCGTCAGCTCAGGCCCTCAGTTGTGACATACACAGTTGTACATATATGCTATATATTGTAGCATGTTATACACAATGTACTTAATAGAAACACTGTCTACCCCCCACCTGATTGGAATATGAAGCAATGGCGTAACTGGGGCCCCGAAGCAACTGCAGTCGATTGGAGGCTCAGGGCTGCGGGGGCGCCGCCGCCACTGATTGCTGCTGTTTTGGGAAGGACACGGAGGGCAAAGTGTGCGCCTCTCCTGTGTGTCCCTCCTGGGTCTCTGGCGGCAGCGGCGTGTCTGTTAAATGAAGTGCCGGTTTGTGAGCTCTGATTGGCTCGTGAACCGACACTTCATTTGACAGACACGCCGCTGGAGACACAGGAGGGATACACAGGAGAGGTGCGCACTGTGCCTTCCGTGTTCTTCCCAAAACGCACAGCAGCGGGGGGAGCCCGGGTACTCGGGAGGGTGAGTACCTGGCACTGGGGGGGCATATTTGGAGCTGGGGGGGGGTATTTGTGTGCCTGGCACGGGGGGGGGGGCATATTTGGCACTGGGGGTATATGTGTAATCGGCACTGGGGGGGCATATTTGGCACTGGGGGTATATGTGTACCTGGCACTGGGGTGGCATATTTGGCACATGTACCTGGCACTGGGGGGGCATATTTGGCACTGGGGGTATATGTGTAGCTGGCACTGGGGGTATATGTGTAACTGGCACTGGGGGGGCATATTTGGCACTGGGGGTATATGTGTAACTGGCACTGGGGGGGCATATTTGGCACTGGGGGTATATGTGTAACTGGCACTGGGGGGGCATATTTGGCACTGGGGGTATATGTGTAGCTGGCACTGGGGGGCATATGGGGCACTAGGGGCATATGTGTATCTGGCACCGTGGGGGAATATCTGGCACTGGGGGCATATGTGGCACTGGGAGCACAGCCCTAGCAACAAGCATTACCCCCTAGTTACAAGCACAACACCCAGCTCATGAAATACCTGGCAACAAGCATTACCCCCTAGCAACGAGCATGACACCCAGTGCATGAAACCCTTGGCAACGAATATTAACCCCTGGCAACAAGTTTGAAACCCAGCACATGATACTTCTGGCAACAAGCATAACACCTACCGCATGAAACCCCTGGCAACGAGCATGACACTCTGAGCATGAAAACCCCTGGCACCGTGCATGGAACCAAGAGCATGAAACCCCTGGCAACGAGCAGGTAATTTAAAAGTAATTAGAAGCCTTACTGTAGGACTTAAGGGACTATTTACTAAGCCTTGGATGGAGATAAAGTCGCTGGAGATAAAGTACCAGCCAATCAGCTCCTAACTGCCATGTCACAGACTGTGTTTGAAAAATGACAGTTATGAGCTGATTGGCTGGTACTTTATCTCCAGCGACTTTATCTCCATCCATGGCTTAGTAAATAAACCCCTTAATGTGTAATGGGCATTGCGGTGTGTGGCATAATGTATCACGGACATTGCGGTGTGTGTCATAATGTGTCACAGGCATTGTATGTGCTATAATGTATCAGGGGCATTGCAGTGTGTAGCATAATGTACAACGGGCATTGCGATGCGTGTCATAATGTGTCACAGGCATTACGGTGTGTGGCATAATGTGTCGGAGGCATTATGGTGTGTGGCATATTGTGTCATGGGCATTATTGTGTGTGGCATAATGTCTAAGGGCCATTGCAGTATGTGGCATAATGTATACTGGGCATGACTATAAAGAGGAAAAATGACAAATAATGTAAGGGGCATGAATCAGGATTATTTTTTTTCCTGTGGTGGCCAACGTCTATGCGTGCAGGTTGCAAAACTGGGGTATAAGGTAGTCTTTTCCTGCAATGCCATGCCCCTTTATGCAAAGCCACGCCCATTTTAGCAAGGCCACGCCCCTTTTTGTGGCGCACTCCTTCACATGTGCATATTCATCACTCTACTAGTGCCATTTATGGGGCGGGCGCCAGAGAATGTTTTGGCTTGAGGGAGAAAAATTTCTAGTTACACCACTGATATGAAGTAGGTGGATGTTATACAAAATTAACAAAAATACTGGAATAAAGTACACTGGAAGAGCTCATGTTTTTCTCTGTGCGTCTCGGCTCCTCTCTGTACGTGTGATGTCATAAACACGCGTGTCTTGATGGGTCATGTACACAACACTGCAGGACTGGAGACACAGGTATGTGCTGGATGAGGCACCCAACAGCTGTGTAATCACTGACAGCCTGCCAGGAGTATTCAGCCAGCCTAGTGCTCGGACATTTCCGGCGGAGGTCACGGTCCACAGGAAATGCCCTTTATACAGCCTTATCGGCGGACCCCCTGAGACCCACAGGGCCCTAAGCAGCTGCCTTGGTTGCCTTCTGGTAAATCCTCCTCTGCGTGTAATTATATGGAAATAATTGCACATGTTATTTGCTCTCTTAAAATTATAAAGGTCATCTTCTTTCACGTTATAGTCCAAATGCAAACAAGTGGTCAAGGAATACACCTCCTAAATTAAGTATCTGAGGATGCAACCAAATTTATTTGTCATGCAATTATGTTTATATTCCCTTACTGTACTCAACTTACACAAAAGAGCAAAGCTGACATTACGCATGACGCTTGCAGAGCATACTTGCCTATGGTCCCGGAATGGGCGGGAGGCTCCTAAAAATTGGGTGGCCCTACCGGCCCACGGAAAGGTGGGCAAGCCTGCTGATTTTCTTGGAGGCAGAAGTGAGAGGTGGTAAACAGGAGGAAACAAGACTTCAAAGCAGTGGTCCCCATCTGAGACTGTTAATTGCTCTTCCCGACTGGAAATTTCTGGTTCTGTCTTAGAATCTTTCTGAGGGTATAATTCAATAGCTGGGACTCTCATCTTTCGGTGGACACAGGCAGCTTGTCTCTATCATGCCCAGAACCAGAGATATCCGTCTTCGAACAGCTAGTCCCTGATCCAGCTCTGCATGCCTTTGATGCAGTTTTATATTTTCTTCGGTGGATTGCTCCAGCTCCTGAATCCCGATTCCCAAGACCCCAGTACCTCCTAAAAGGTGGGACTCTAGTTTTTTTATCCCATTAAAAGCAATAAGAAATCCACCCCCAGGAACCGGATATATTCATGGTCAATTTAGCTGCCCTCCAACCAGAAAATTATGAATACTAAGCACACTCCACTATCCACAGCACCCCCACGTACTAAATACCCCCTACAACCCCGGAAATCATGTACCAGGGCCTCTTCATTCAGCTGCCACTGACAGCACCCCCTACCCCCACCACTGGAGGATGAGTAGGGGCCCCAGTGCATTGCTTTGCCGAGGGGTATACACAGCTGTTAAGTTGGCCCTAGATGTTGAAACATTTGCCAAGGCTGAGGATGCAGCCCAAGGTTGCTCTTGGCACCTTTGTTGCCTGTCAGCATGTCTGAAGGCAGTGGTTAGCATTGCTACCTCACAGCATTGGGGGCCCTGTAACCATGGTGCTGTCTTCATGTTTTGCATCTCTCCATAATCCAATTACTTATTGGTACAGTGTCAAATAGTAAATGTTGTCGCCTATCAGTTGGATGTCATTAACTAGCAGCATTGACCTATCCCATTGTATCTCGCTCTTTGTGCTCTCTGCAAGATATAACCATTGTAGGATGGAGTGATAGGAGAAGTCTATAGCAAGCTGTGGCTATATACCAGTGACGTCTGGTGGGGTGAGGCAGAGCCTTTCCTGTCATACTAACATTTGCGTCAGAGTTTTGACTGTATAAAGTATATGTAAAATACAAATATGTTAGAAATATCTACTTTGCATTATTCTAATAATATTTATAGACAAAGCTCTGGAGTAAAAAGTCTATGACAGGTGATGAAGTTCTTCACCTGCCTATCTTTTCCGCACATCTCTGATCAAACTTCACCAAATTTCCAGCAGTGTGTACTGCTACACCTGTGTATAATGCCCATATGGAACCACTGGCTCATATATTGTGTGTAAATCTGGTTCTGGTACTAGCCAGGGGTGGTCTTCAGTATGCCGGCTGTCGGGATCCCGGCGCACAGTATACCGGCGCCGGAATCCCGTCAGCCGGCATACCGACACTTATTCTCCCTCATGGGGGTCCACGACCCCCCTGGAGGGAGAATAAAATAGCGTGGTGCGCGTAGCGCGCCCCCGTGCCCGAAGCGTGGCGAGCGCTGCGAGCCCGCAAGGGGCTCTTTTGCGCTCGCCACACTGTCGGTAAGCCGGCGGTCGGGCTCCCGGCGCCGGTATGCTGGTCACCAGGAGCCCGACCGCCGGCATACCATACTACAACCCTAGCCAGTGCCTCCTGAGCCATTTACCTCACCCCACATCAATGCTATATACAACCTGAAATGTCTGGTTGGAAACATTAAGTTTGGGATGGGCCAGCAAGTAAGGGGCTTCACACACAACCAGCGGCGTTTCTAGAGAGGAGGCCCACTCCTCTCCTGTATCCGTCACCGCCGCTGCTAGCGCTCTCAGCACTGAGACTCTGGCACACCGGAGTCATGCACATGCACTGTAGACTCTGTCACTGTGCCAGAGTCTACAGTGCTCAGTGTGATAGCAGTGGCGGTGACGGCTACGGGAGAGGAGGGGGCCCACACACGGTCACCGATGGATGCTGTAAAGGTAAGTATAGAAGAAATGGGTGCAGTGTGTGCGGTGTGGGCCCCCTCCTGACCCAGGGGCCCGTGTGCACCCCACACACTGCACCCATTACAGATACACCAGTGCACACAACCCATAAGTAGGCTTGGGCTCAATAGTCTCCAAGCTGTCATGCAAACTTATCCTGCTTCAGTTACATAGAGATTATAAACTGTCTGCTAGATCAATATTTCTCTTGACACATAAAAATTTACTAAAAAATGAATACTTTTGTTCTGGGCGGATCTAAAATTAAAAAATATATAAAAAAGACGTTTTGAAAGATTCGTGATTTGAAGAGTTCTTCTAAGGAGTCTAACAGTCAGTGCAGGAGATCCTGACTTGTGCTCAGACAGCCCTTGCTCAGGTCCAAAGTCCTGGAGTTTCCCATTTCTTCCGGAAAAAGAGAAACCTTACTGGCGAGGAACATCCTACAGGAAATGTTGTTTTATTAGGCGAATTGCCAGATTTATTTACCAAACTCCAAAAATATGTCACAAATTTAATTATAACTGATATGCTTATATCTACTTAGTATATAAATATTATTTGTGCAGTATTTCAGATAATTTAGTACAAGTATCTTTTTAGAACTACCTTGAAACAAGTATGTAAGTAGAAGCAGCACCTAATGGAGAGTGTAAAGACTGTAAAGGGTTACACATGTAAGTAATGTGTAATCTACAGGATGACCACTAGAGGGATGTAAACACCAACAAATATCACAGGCTCCCACTGTGTAATTACTGTCATACTCCCTGAAGATTTCCTTTCTCTGGTTTCCTGCAGATACATAACAAACGGCGCTTTCGTCTCGTGAACCGGATGTCGGACAGTATTGTAAAAAGCACACAGGAAAAAGACCCATAGGAAGTGGACAGTTCTAATTCTGAAACTTGGGAGTTGATAAAAACTCCCAGGACTTTATCTTTCCAACCTGATAAAGATTATATTGCCATTTAACTTATAAACAAGCAATTTGTAAAACCAACATTGAAGTGAAAGGTTACATACTGTAAGAGCCAAAAAGTCTTTGTAAAGGTTTAACAGGGTACTCTTTTTAAATGTCTGATTTACCTAACCCACACTCATAGTAACAGAGCCTCCAACATGACCCCCCCCCCCCCCCCCCCCCCACACACACACTAGGTACAAAATGCTCTGTTTCTGGACTTCCCTCTTAATTTATGATTTCCATCACCTGTGTTGAACTAGTTGAATGATAAGAAAGCTGTTTCTTCACAGGTGATGGCA